>NC_135659.1:24192290-24501040 GCF_964188315.1 Podarcis muralis | reverse complement strand
ATACGATAATCTTAATTGAAAAAAATCTACATCAGACATTCAAAAACCAACAAGCCTGCAATCCCAACTATCCCAGCATGGTTAGCCCCCTAAAAAACTCTGATACCCCATAATTGAATACAATATATTCACATAGAGACTACCTTACACTGCTTTTAAAACCAAAATCGCATTTGGATAGAAACTGTTTCTCAGGCAGCTAGTCCTAGTCTTTATAACCCTGTACCTTCTTCCAGAAGGCAGAAGCTGAAAGAGATCATTTCCGGGGTGTGCACTATCCTGCACTATCTCTGCAGCTTTCTTATGACACCTAGAAGCATAGATTTGATCCAAGGTGGGAAGAGTGCACCCAATTATGCTCTCTGCAGCTTCAGCCTGAGTTGAGTGTCATCCAGTGGTATTTGGCACAAAAGTGACTGCTTACTCTCTAGCATCATCTGCGTTGGGTCCTTTGTAAACAGGTGTGTGTGTGTTTCTGTGTCAACAATTGCCATACTTTGCATACTTTGCTACATTGCTATACTTTGCTACTCTGTCAATCGTTAAAGTCAACCTGTTGTTCAACTGTGCAACCAAACCATCCATGGAACAGTTCTCAAGGTCAGTGGGAATAGTTCCATACAGACCATGGTTTTCATACAGACTCCCTGGAACAGCCTTCATCAACCTAGTCTCTCCAGATGTATTGAACTGCAACTGCCATCCCCCCCCCCATGATGACCGAACTGATGGGAATTGACTCCCAAACATCTACAAGTCACCAGGTTAGTGAGAGTCTCTTTAGAAGCCTTTTCATTTGAAAAAAATATATATTGAAATGCCCAGGTTTTTTAAGGATTCTCTTCTGGATGTGTCTCTGTGACTACAATTATTTCCCTAACCATCTATCACCCTTATGTCTCTTGCTGCTACCATGTTGTTGTTTGGGGTGCGGTGGGGCTAACTGGCAACTGACTGAGGAAAGTGGTTCAGAATACTAGCAGTTCCATGTGGAATCCCAAAAGAGCCTTGGGATCCAATTGGACTCCTCAGTTGTTGTGGGGGTTTTTGGGGGGCGGGGGTACAGTTGCCTAGAGGTTGTAGTAACTAAGGGGTAGGGCATATTGAAGGCTTACTGCTGCATAACTGTCATAGACAACTTCAGACAAGAAAGCAAGACGTATGACTCAAAGACACAAAAGGATTTCCTTGACCCTTTTGTTGCATCATCAGAACCATAGAAAGTCTTTTAAGACAGAGAAGAGCAGCACCCCCTGCTGGAACAATCAGTTATTTTTTTTCTTCTAAGACAGGAATTTGCCCTTCCAGATACAAAGCCTTTTCTGCAGATTTCAGCTCTGCCTTCCCAATATTTGGATTTCATCGGGCAGGCTTCCAGAAAGTGAAGTTTCTTGCCATGAATTACAGTTCTTTGTGTCTTCCAGAGGACATGAGAGAGGCTTTGGGAGAGCTCCTCCCTCTGGACAAGGAATAAAGGTAAAGGTACCCCTGCCCGTACGGGCCAGTCTTGCCAGACTCTAGGGTTGTGCGCTCATCTCACTCCATAGGCTGGGAGCCAGCGCTGTCCGCAGACACTTCCGGGTCACGTGGCCAGCGTGACGAAGCTACTCTGGTGAGCCAGAGCCGCACACGGAAACGCCGTTTACCTTCCCGCTAGTAAGCGGTTCCTATTTATCTACTTGCACCCAGGGGTGCTTTCGAACTGCTAGGTTGGCAGGCGCTGGGACCAAGCAATGGGAGCGCACCCCGCCGTGGGGATTCGAACTGCCGACCATGCGATCGGCAAGTCCTAGGCACTGAGGTTTTACCCACAGCGCCACCCGCGTCCCATGGACAAGGAATAGTATCTAGTTAAATAGATCTCCTCCAGAGGCACTTCCCTGCATCTTCAGACAGGACTGGTAAATGCAAAGGCAACCCTTTATGGATCTTTACAGCTCAGGACCCCAATAGCTTCTGGAATTCCTCTCTCAGTCTACCCAGACCCTTAGATCTTCTGAGGCCCTTCTCCAGGTTCCCAGTCTGAGGGAGGCTCACAGAGCAGAGATAAGGGAGAGGGCCTTTTCAGTTGTGGCTCCCCATTTGTGGAATACTTTCTGTAGCACAGTCTGTCTTGTGCCTTTGTTGACATCTTTTTGATGCTTGGTAAAGAAATACCTATCCTCCGCAGGCTTTTAATAGACTGAAATTACCATGTTTTGTTATTATTACACTGACTGGCTTCCCATGACTGTTATGGGAAGCTATTTAGTGTTGTTGGTTTTTTTTTGTGTGTATGTGTAGTAGGGATGCTATATGAATTAGTTTAATGGTTTAACGGTATAATGTATTTAAGTTTATGTTTTTAAATCTGCTGTCAGTCGCTGGGAGACATTTGGTTTACCAACAACTAAGAAGTCTAATAAATAAGCATATATAAAAGTAGTGTTATGAACCCCTCTAATCAACTTCCACCAGGAATGTAGGACCAAAAATCTTCTCAGGCAGCCCCTACTACACAACATGCCCTGTGTAAAAGAGAAAGGAGGAAAGAAAATAATCTATTATTAAGTGCATTCAGTTTTAACTGGCTTGTCCATTCTTTATAGACTGGGTTTTGGAATCTGTTGACTCTAACTCCCATCATCCTTTGGATGATGCGGCTGGGGTGGATGTAAGTTGAAGTCCAACAACCCCACTCCCTGTTCTAGACAAATGCAAGGATCTGAGTAAATTTTATGATGTGCTGCTGAATCTTCCTTTTAATAGCATCTGAGAAAAACAGACTAGATTCAACAAGCTGGGAGGGCAAATATAGAAAATCTCAAATATTCTGAGCCATATCTCATTAGGCCGCAGGATAACAAAACAAATAAGGTAGAAAGCCTTCCCAAGTTGAATTAAGCTGGAGGATTACTTCTTAATAAAAAGTGTGTAGATATTATCGTCGTCATTCTTATTTAATCATTAATCACTTTCCTTCATAGACGTTCCTCTGAGTTTGCAAGCTCTGGGTCTCATTAAGCAGGAAAGAGTTTCCATGGATCGAAATGAAATGATATACCTTATTTTCCTTTCTGGAAGACTGCCCTCTTAATCTGCTTCTGATGTTCAGCACATGAGGACTTTTCCATGAACAACAACGGAAAAGCATATGTGTCTTCAATTAGTTAGCACACTAATGCTTGCAAAATGCCTATAGGAAACCAGGTGTGAGCTGTTGCGAAGTGTCAACAGGGAGCCGTGTGGGCTATAAGGAACAAGTTCCCTGTGGCAGTAGGTTTGCTGGCCAGAACAGGGACTGCAGCCAGCTCAAACTAGGGCACAATCATCGCACCTCTGAACCTTCTTCCTCTTAGAAATCATGTGACAACCAATCCCAAGTCAACACCTTCCATAACGCTCCAAGATCTGTTCCTCTCCCCTTCTTTTAGTTCTGGACACATTGTGAAAGGAGCCTGGGGCTTATCTGGCCTTTGTGTCAATTACTGAGTCAGACAGCTGGCTTGTTGGCTTCCTGACATGTGGATGCACTTTCCCATGTCTGTTCAGTTCAGGCACTTGCCAGGCCTTGGAGCTGAGCACATGACAGGGAGGACCAGGGAGGGGAAAAATGAATGATTCTGTATATTTCAAAGTGGGGTGAAGATGACCCGAAAACTACAACTAATCCAGAATGCGGCAGCTAGACTGGTAACTGAGAGCGGCTGCCGAGACCACATAATACCAGTCTTGAAAGACCTACATTGGCTCCCAGTACATTTCCGAGCACAATTCAAAGTGTTGGTGCTGACCTTTAAAGCCCTAAACAGCCTTGGTCCAGTATATCTGAAGGAGTGTCTCCACCTCCATCGTTCTACCCAGACACTGAGGTCCAGCGCTGAGGGCCTTCTGGCGGTTCCCTCACTGCGAGAAGCCAAGTTACAGGGGACCAGGCAGAGGGCCTTCTTGGTAGTGGCACCCACCCTGTGGAATGCCCTCCCACCAGATGTCAAAGAGAACAACAGCTACTAGACTTTTAGAAGACATCTGAAGGCAGCCCTGTTTAGGGAAGCTTTTAATGTTCAATGCATTATTGTATTTTAATATTTTGTTGGAAGCCTCCCAGAGTGGCTGGGGAAGCCCAGCCAGATGGGCAGGGTATAAATAATAAATTATCATTATATTATTATTATTTTTAAAAATCCTAATTTTGGCTCATTTTCTTAGGAGGATACCACAAGACATACCACGCTCCCACTAAGGAAATCAGTTGGGGGAAATGGCTGGTTCTGCTGTGTAGATGACAGGTGGACTTGGGGGTTTTTTGTGTGTGCCTGCAACTGTATGATGCAATGAAACAACCAGTACTCTGGGCCCCACCTTGCTGATTCATCCATCAGTGTTCTTCAGCCACCGAGAATATTTCCAGGAATCTTCCAGATCAGCACTGGCAAATGCTGACAGAGAGATAGCACTGAGCAACAGTAGAGCTGAGGAGAACACAGTGTTTGGAACAATTGCTTCCATAGCAAACAGGGAGGGGGGAACAGAGATGATCTGCTACAATGTTCTTGGCTCCATATCAGCCAGAAGTTCTGTCTCGGATCTATTTCCACTTGCACTTCATAAATGAGGAGAACATAATGGAAAAATACATTGTGAATGCTTCATACTGCCAAAGCAGGACAATGGGCCGTATTCAGTTTGCATTATTCATTCAAGGAGCTGTCTCTTCTCACAGAGTCTGAGGCAAGCCATATCTGGCATGCTATCTCATAGGTGCATAGGAATCTGCCATAAGCTGAATCAGACCATTGGCCTATCTAGTCTAGTATTAGCTATACTCACTGACAATGGCTTTCCAGGGTTTCAGGCATCCCTGTGTAGAGACTGAACCTAGGACATTCTTGTCAGCGACAAACTGAGCTCCAGCCCTTGCCAGATGTGAACAAGATTCAGCTCAGATCTTACTTCAACATCTCAGAGAGCAGAAACATTTGCTCAGACCACCCTGGGCACAACCTACTTCAGCTTGAATAATAATTGCCTTGGACAATGTGGGGTTTGGTATAGTCCCATTGGTTATAATGGGTTATCAATGGCTTTTTATACTTGTTCACAGAAATAGATGAAATTTCCAAGTATAGTAGCTCATTCTGTATAGTAAAAGCCTGTCAGATATCAGACAAAGAGGTGTGGATATTTTTCTGGTAGGTGCCTTTGGACTTTTAAAAAACGGTACCCTCTTTGTTTCTGTGCAGAACTTGATGAAATTTGCAGGCTGCCTTATCTCAGGGGATGAACCTTACTAAATTTCAGACAGTTGGGAGCAAGGGTTCTAGTGGGAGGTGGGTCTTTAAAGTTTGTGGGTAAAAAAGGATTTGCTCACCCTTCCACCGTGATTTTGGAAGCAAATTATATTGAAATGACATTCATCATAAAGGGGTCCCTAGGTAAGCAACTTGAAAAATTTCAGAAGCATAGTTGTGGTTTTGTGCAAGTGAACAGGGAAGTACTTTTCAATTTTGAGGGGAGGGGGTTAGTTTGGGGGCAATTCAAAAAGGGGGGGAAAGCATACAACATAGTAGTAAAGGTTAAGGTAAAGGGGACCCCTGACTATTAGGTCCAGTCGTGACCGACACTGGGGTTGCAGCGCTCATCTCACTTTATTGGCCGAGGAAATTGGCGTACAGCTTCCGGGTCATGTGGCCAGCATGACTAAGCTGCTTCTGGCGAACCAGAGCAGTGTACAGAAACGCCGTTTGCCTTCCCGCCGGAGCGGTACCTATATATCTACTTGCACTTTGACGTGCTTTCGAACTGCTAGGTTGGCAGGAGCAGGGACCGAGCAATGGGTGCTCACCCTGTCATGGAGATTCGAACCACCGACCTTCTGATCGGCAAGTCCTAGGCTCTGTGGTTTAACCCACTGCGCCACCCGTGTCCCTACACAACGTAGTAGTACCCTAGGTTACATAACTTGTAAAATATTAGAAGAATGAGCACAGAGGTGTTATGAAATTATGTTAACTGAAAAACAGTAAGCATTACATGTCAGCTATTTTTGAAACACATTCTAAGGTGGACACTAATAAATCTTGCCTAGGGGCAGATTAAGATGGCATGTTACAGTTTAATTAGTTTCTTGGACTATGCATTAAATAATTTTGGGTAGTCACCTTTCTTCTTTGGCATGTGGGATGACTGAATGAGAAGACAGCTATGGAAACAAACCAAAACAGAAAATAAATGGAATATAAAAGATTTTGAAGAAATAAAGTTTCTGTTAGCAGATTGGTTACAATACCACCAACTAAATGACATATTCAGAAGTGACAAGGAGAGAGACTTTGGGAAGGAATTCTCAAGGTTTGAAAAAGATTTGTTGGAAAATAATGAAAAATTATTAACAAAAATGTATAAGCTACTGTTGGAATGGGAAACAAAAGATGAACAGGCTAAAGATGTTACAATAATATGGGCAAAAGATTTGGGACACAATATCCCACTCGAGTCTTGGGAAAGGCTGTGGAAGGAAGATTTAAAATTTACTGCATGTAGCTCATTAAAGGAAAACTACATGAAAATGATGTATCGTTGGTATATAACCCCAGTTAAGATTGCAAAGCTGTAGAAAAACTCCACCAAAACATGTTGGAAATGTAAAGACAATGATGGTACCTTTTTGCATATGTGGTGGACTTGTAGAAGGGCAAAGATTTCTGGGAAATGATTTTAAAAAATATTTAAGATAACCTTTCATAAAAAACCAGAAGCCTTTCTGCTCGGAATAGTGGGGGGAAGAGATACCAAAGAACCTAAAGTGATTGTTTATGTATGCTACCATGGCCGCCAGAATGTTGTTTGCCGAAAAATGGAAAGAAGAAGGTGCACCAATGAAAGAAGAATGGATAACGAAGATGATAGACTATGCCAAAATGGCAAATCTTACCGTGAGGATCAGGCAACAAGATGAGAAGAAATTTTCACAAGTTCGGATAAAATTTGTAGAATATGTTAAAGAACACTGTAAATATGTTAAAACATTAGCAGGGTTGTTGTAACATTTAGGATGGGTTAAATTTAGACTATTTATGTATTAATAAGATTTGAAATTTATAGAGGAAAAACAATGATATGCAAAATGACAATTGGTTGAATTTAGGAGCCGGGTTGGGGGGGGGGGGAGTCAAACAAGATGAATTTGGTGAACAATTGACATTCAAGTTACGTTTGTTTTGGTACTAGGAATGGCCGAGCTATGAATAGAATGGAATACAGTAGGACCCTGTGATATTTGAAAAGGAAATGTTTGGCATTCTTAATCGTATAGCAAGACCAAAACAGTGCTGTAGGATTTCCTATTCAGCTCTTTCCTTCTGCTTTTGCAAAGGCTTTCACATCACGGATGAATACAGACAACCAAAACCTCATTAGGTTGCATAACACTGGGTGAATACCAAGTTATCAGTGAGTTATCTAGAAGCACACCTTGATGTGCATGTAACCTGGTCCTGAATGGGGTATTCCCTGGTCCTGAATGGGGTAACTGTGCCCCTGAAGGACCAGGTGCGCAGTCTGGGAGTCATTTTGGACTCACAGCTGTCCATGGAGGCACAGGTCAAATCTGTGTCCAGGGCAGCTGTTTACCAGCTCCATCTGGTACGCAGGCTGAGACCCTACCTGCCTGCGGACTGTCTCGCCAGAGTGGTACATGCTCTGGTTATCTCCCGCTTGGACTACTGCAATGCGCTCTACGTGGGGCTACCTTTGAAGGTGACTCGGAAACTGCAATTAATCCAGAATGCGGCAGCTAGACTGGTGACTGGGAGTGGCCACCGGGACCACATAACACCGGTTCTGAGAGATCTGCATTGGCTCCCAGTATGTTTCTGAGCACAATTCAAAGTGTTGGTGCTGACCTTTAAAGCCCTAAATGGCCTCGGTCCTGTATACCTGAAGGAGCGTCTCCACCCCCATCCCATTACAGGGAACCAGACAGAGGGCCTTCTTGGTAGTGGTGCCCACCCTGTGGAACCTCCCTTCAGATGTGAAGGAAATAAGCAGCTATCCTATCTTTAAAATACATCTGAAGGCAGCCCTGTTCAGGGAAGTTTTTAATATTTAACGCTGTACTGTTTTTAACACTTGATTGGGAGCTGCCCAGAGTGGCTGGGGAAACTCAGCCAGATGGGCGGGGTATAAATAAATTATTATTATTATTATTATTATTATTATTATTATTATTTTAACCACTAGGTAAGCTGGCCATCATATAGCCCTACCCAGTGGTGAGGGGGGAAAACCTTGTGATTTTCTTACTTCCCCAAATTTCTGATCAGAAGCAGAAGTAAAATTGTGGTAAGGTTTGCCCCACCAGTGCGCAGAGCAATATGAGGACCGGCATAATGTCTGATGTTTCATTGTGTTCTTTTATATTCTGTTGGAAGCCACCCAGAGTGCCTGGGTCAACCCAGAAAGATGGGTGGAGTGAAAGTTGTTGTTGATAATGTTGTTGTCGATATTATTATTATAGCATACCAGTTAGTTATATACATGTCCTAGTAAATCACCACTTAGGTAGCATCCATTATTGCTTAGAACCCCTGCATCCTTTTAATTTCTTAATATATTTCCTACTGATTTTAAATAAACATTTGGAAGGTGTCTGTAAAAAAGTGAGCGTCTGCCCCAGCAAAAAGTTCAAATCTGCCTTGGATTCACAGTATTGTTGCTTTCGAGTCTGTCAGCCACCCAAACTAAAGAAGAACCAAGAAATTATAGATATTTCTCCTGGTTCTTGTTTGTGCACTTTTAAATCCAAAAGTGGCAGCCAAGCCCAGGAGGCAATGAAACCAACTGGATCAGTGTTTGGGGATGTCTCCTGCGCCGAGAGAACCATACTGAAAGTTGTTTGGCTTGAATTTTGATGCATGTGAAACTTCACAAGCAAGGCGGATCCTGAGTTGGCTGCAGATCCTCCAGCTACCTCCTACCACTGCCTCCCTGACTGCTGAGAAAGCACCAATGAATGAAGTCCTTTTCAGATGATATTGCACATAGCATGAGCATATGTAGAAAGAGGTTGAGATTGCACCCGCACAGTCAAGTGCACAAGGCAACATATAAGCAGTATGTATCCATGCAGGGCTCTTCCTAGTAAGGGAACATCTAACCTCCCAAGCTAGCAGGAGACAATGAAACCATGCCTTCTGTTGCCCTCTTCTCCCTGGCACTGTTGTCCCACCCCTGAGTATAAAGAACTGTTGGAAATGCACTGTAAAAGAGGGGAATTTTCTCCACATGTGGTGGTTGTGTGACAAGGTGAATACTTTTTGGGATAGTGTGTATAATGAGTTAAAAAAAGGTATTTAGGAACACCTTTTATAAAAAAAAACCTGGAGGCATTTTTGCTAGGAATGGTTGGAGAAGACATTAAAAGGGAAGATCAGAAATTCTTCCTGTATGCCACAGCAGCAGGAAGACTACTCCTCGCACAAGGATGGAAACAACAGGATATTCCAACAATTGAAGAATGGCAACAGAAAGTATTGGAGTATGCGAAAATAGCAAGGAAGAGTCCGACAGCAGGACGATTAGAAATTCCAAAAAGAATGGTCCAAATTTATGGTATACTTAGAGAAAACTGTACATAAATATAGACACTCACAGGACTGAAATAAAACTCATAACGTTTATTGTAAACATTTGGTTAGATCACAAGATGTAATGCTGGAATATGATAAGGAATGTATGTCTAAAGTATCATACAAATATTTATTAAGGAATTATAGACATTTATAGAATGTATATATAATCATCACGCTTAAGTAAGAGCAATGTAAAGAAGCCAGAAGAGGGGTGGAGGGAAGATAATTCAGATAAGATATAGATTTAAAGGAGAATAGGATTGTTAAACTGTATTCTGTTTAAGATATTGGGGGGAGGAATTATTAGGGGGAAGGAGAAGAAGAAGAAGAAGAAGAAGAAGAAGAGTAGTAGTAATAGTTTGGATTTGATATCCCGCTTTATCACTACCTGAAGGAGTCTCAAAGCGGCTAACATTCTCCTTTCCCTTCCTCCACCACAACAAACACTCTGTGAGGTGAGTGGGGCTGAGAGACTTCAGAGAAGTGTGACTAGCCCAAGGTCACCCAGCAGCTGCATGTGGGAGAGCGGAGACGCGAACCCGGTTCCCCAGATTGCAAGACTACCGCTCTTAACCACTACACCACACTGTATTAAAGTTCCCTCACCTGCTATAGATGACCAGGGCTTTTCCCCCCAGCACCTCTCAGGTGGGCGCCATTGCCATTCTGAGAGAATGGGTGAGGTGTTCATGGTGAGTTCCAGCACTTCTTTTTCTAGAAAAACAGCATTGTTTCCAGATACATACCCCTCTCTATCTTCAAACCAGGCAAGCAAAAGGCATATAGTCAGAGTTCCAAGCACCCATTCCAGCCAGGCAAAAATGCACAAGGAAGGTATGACTGGGTAGGGCGTGTGGCTGGCAGAGAGATCTGAAGGACAAACAGAGAAGCGTTGAGGGCCAACTCATATGGCCACCAGACCTCAGGTTCCCCACTTCTAATCTGGTCTATGTAGAAAGCACTATCTGAAAATAGGAAATCTGAAATCCATTGCTCTGTATCGAGGTGATTGATAAATCTGCTTCCCTGTGGTGGAGATGGAACCCTGCATAACCTCTCTGAAGGCAATGAGGCTACTTATACAAGTAATAGCATGCAGGATAGAATCCCTTAGTAACTGATCTCACAGACATTGTAATGTCTGCAGCACCACCGTTGAAGCCAAATGGCAAAACTAATTACAACAGAGTGTAAAAAACCCAGTCAACCGAAAGGGATTAAGACGTTTTAGAAATAGTGAGTATGCAATAACATGGATCCGTTCCAAACACATCAGTAGATTCTTGCTAGCATTTATGAAAGGGTGATAAATGGAGGTCAAAGGAGAAAGATCTGGAGAACCTTCCTGAGGAAACTTTGGTTTATTTTTAGGTATGCAGCAGCCAAGCTCTAGTCATTTGAACCAATAGTGCTGTTAAATTATGACCCTTCCTCAGGTCCTCTGGCAAGATTTTCTCCTCGGCTGAGGCTGTTGTGAACAGAACAGACATTCCCAGCAGAGGTAGTTCAGAGCCCCTCGTGGTCAAAAACAAAGACAGCAGTAGTTCTGTTTGTCTTGAAAATCTTGGCAGGAAGCAGAAAGGTCTTACACACAAGCAAGATATCCCATTCCTTTCGATTAACCCTTCTAAAAGAAGTTGATAGGCCAGAGGGGTGGAGTGTGTTGGTATTATACTGTACAGTGGTATCTCGGGTTAAGAACTTAATTCGTTCTGGAGGTCCGTTTTTAACCTGAAACTGTTCTTAACCTGAAGCACCACTTTAGCTAATGGGGCCTCCTGCTGCTGCTGCGCTGCTGGAGCACGATTTCTGTTCTCATCCTGAAGCAAAGTTCTTAACCCGAGGTACTATTTCTGGGTTAGCAGAGTCTGTAACCTGAAGTGTCTGTAACCTGAAGTGTCTGTAACCTGAAGCATCTGTAACCCGAGGTACCACTGTATTCCTTTCTGGGGGGGGGGGGGAAGGATAGCCCTCGCATATAGGCATGGACAAAGTCCACAGGCTTGTTCACACCAGGCCCTTGAGTATACAATCTAGGCATGGTGACTGAGCCTTTGGACTGGACTCAGCCTTTGCCCACACTAACACATGAGCCACAGTTGAACATTTAATGTGAACGTTCAATGAAGTAATCTCTCTGACCCTAGGAACTCTCCCCAAGCCACTCCCCCTCCCTAACCACACCCTCTTTTTAATAGGCCACACCCCTTATGCCAGCCCTGCTCTTTGATGGTTTCTGCCTGGCTGGAATGTGTCCTTGAATGACTTGTGTTTGCCTGAGCGGAGGAGAGAGAGGGGTGTGTGATTATGTGTGCAGACCTGAGCCTATTGTGGGATGTCTTCCTTCTCTTTCAGTCCTGCTCCCTAGGTCAGACCTGCATCCAAACCTGCCTGCCATTGGCCAATCAGGCAGGCAGGCTGTGATCCAGCGCCTAATAGGTGGAAGGGGCATTATGCCCCCTCCATCTGCCCAAGTAGGGCTCCAACCACTGGATCTTCCTCTTCGAGTCCAAAGAAGCCTTCACCATCCCACATTGCCTCTGCACCTACAGGGTGAACGGTCTTGTACAAAGGCAACACTGACAGGAATTGTTCTGCCCACTTTCGTCTCTGGAGTCTCCCACCACTGGATCAAACAGGTGAGGCAGTGGCTTGTGTGCATATAAAGGTCTTATGTACTGAGTTGAATAGGATCCAAATTGCAGCAGTCTGATTGGTCCTAAAACAACAGGATTCAGAATGCACCAGTCTGATTGATCCGCAGGAGCCACCCAATCCAACTCCAGGTGGAAGTGAATCCGCAACCTGATTGGCCTACAGGAGAATCCTGGAAACAGCCAATCACGTGGGGCCCATTGTGTAAATAATGTATATAAAGCAGACATTTCAGGGGAACTTCCATTCCTCACTACTATGAGCTGAATAAAGAGCATGAAATCCACACTCGACTCCGAATATATTTCAAAAGGCTTAGCTTCACAGTACATTTCTTACATGTGATGAACTCAAGACTTGCCCTCAGACTCCCCATTGCATACTGAACCAACATGTTGTGGCCCCAGACCAAGACATTTTGCTGCCCGAGGCAAAGGGCAGGCTGCTGCCTCCCTCCGTTCTGGACTGGCAGTTGAATCTTGCTTCAACCCTCCTCCACCTCTACACCCAAAGACAGCAGTCTACCTTAGAGGGCACATGTCAGGGACTGGCTGGATGAAGAGGAGTGGTGGGAGAAGCTGGGGAACCCCCAAGGGAAACCCCAGATCCATGGGATTGGTGGTGGGACACTGAGGAGAGGTCAGAAGGAGAAGTTTGGGATGAGGGGTTGGATGCTGAAGGGACAACAGGGTTTAGTGAGCAGGGAGAGCCTGTGAGAGGGAGTGTTTCAGACTCAGGGGCTGAAGCAGAGGGGGGTGGGTCAAGAGGCAGCTGATATAGGGTTGCCATATGTCCTCTTTTTCCAGGACACATCCTTGCTTTCATGGTCATCATAGTGATCCATAGTTAAAAGTAGAAGTTGGCAAATGTGTCGAATGTGCAGAATAACGAGGAGAGCAGAACAGAGACCAGAGGTGCGCAGATGCAGTTTGAGACTGTTTTGGAAACATCCGTGGGAGGAGGAGCCTTGGAGATGGGTGGAAAGCAGGGACCTTGAGTCCTGGCAACTGCTCCATAGGGGCAAGACCTGCTGGGAAGTGTTTTGTTTCCATGAATAAAGAGTTAACTTCACTGACAACACGTTCTGCATCTGAGGAGGAGAATCTGAATAAACTGAGACCTTGTGTTGGTCAAAGTTCCATGGTGATGATTTGTATAAGGATCAAGGTCTGAAATGGAACCAGTGTACAAACCAAAGCCCACTTATATTGACTTTTTCTATCCAAATGAAAAGTTGTGACATTCTGATCTCATCTGCATCCAAAGAAGTTCAGAGCAGTCAGCATGGTCCATTTCCCGCTCTATTTTGTCCATGCAACAACTCTGTGAGGTAGGCTGGGCTGAGAGCCCAGGGAACTTCATGGCTCAGTCTGAAATTGAATTGAGATTTCTCTATGCCTTAATTATGATACCACAATGCCTCAACTCAGGAGCAAATGCTGTTCATATCCTCTAAGTATAGATTTGCATAAGCATTTTTAAAGGATTACTGTCTCAACATTTTATTTTATTTTATTTTAAAAAGAGCTGAGAGTACACTTTGTAGAGGGAGGGGATTAAAAAAAGAAGAAGATACATCACCCACTGTTAGGTAAGGACGCTGTATATTTAGTGTGCCTGCGGTTTTTGCAACTACTGTATGTATGTTATCCTAATTTAAAACAGATTTCCCACTACTTTCAACTATAATGGGGATGTGAGCTAAGAGTACGAGTGAGAAAAGACTGTACAAAATGTGAAATTCGGATGCTAGACATTCCAGCTAACCCTTTGCAGACAGGAATGTGGCTTTGTCGGGGCAAGCCTGAGAGAGCTAGGGGTGTTCAAGTTATTCAATAAGGATTGGTAACACGGAGACCTGAAGCCCAGATCTAACCCCAAATCTCCCCATCTGGCCCTTAGTATTTATATATTTATTATTATTTATTTCATGAAATTTATACGCTGCTTAATTGCTGTTGTTTTTAAAAATACGCCAAGTAAAGCTCTTGGCCCCCAAATTACCATGCAACACAGCCATTGTCTGCCAAGGTGAGAAACAAATGGTTCTTTCTTTCCCTCTTCTGCAATGCAGAGGTTGTGGACTGTCCTTCCTTGCAGGTTTTTAAGCAGAGGTTGGATGGCCATCTGTCAGGGATGATTTAGTTGAGATTCCTGCATTTTGCAGGGGTTTGGACTACACCCCACGAATCTGGCAGCCCAAACTAATGACAATGAGTGTAGTCAAGCTAAAGTGACAGACATACCAAATGCTGCTGGAATGAGCAGCAAGCTAAAACCTTCAGAGCAATTGCCCAGCATATTAATCTATGTTATGGTTGAACATTAAATATCGACATGATATGCTTTATAAAAACACTCTTTTATTCAAACCCGAAGGGCAATGTTATTTTCTGACCCACATCATTTCCCACTGTGCTAAGTTCCACGAGGGTAAGACAAAATGTAACAATATTGCTTGTATCTTAAAAGATACAAAAGTAATATATTTATTGCCACATGATTGCCCCTCCATTAATACACTTCCGATCATTCCACGGTCATTACACAGAACAGCATGGGAGTCTTCTCTCTGCTTCTAGCAAAAAACAAAAAGGAAAAGAACTTGATCTTGTTTTTCTTTTTCTTTTCTTTTTTTAAAGATTGTTTTATAAAGCAGTTTGAAAAATAATTCATGAGAAAAAATGTCCTGGAGAAGTTTTGCATAAATATTTGTCTGGTGACCAAAAGTTAGGCCCATAAGGGTATGTAGAGGGGTGTTCTCAGTGTCCGTTCATCAGTTTTGGCATGTGCTTATTCTGATGGTTCTTCAGGTGTTACTGGACTGCAATCTCCTGTTTATCTCCTTGGCAAATGCTGGGAGGTTGTTGCACAGGGTGGGCGCCACTACCGGGAAGGCCCTCTGCCTGGTTCCCTATAATTTCACTTCTCACAGAGAGGTAACAACCAGAAGGCCCTCAGAGCTGGATCTCCTTGTCCGGGCTGGATGATGGGGGTGGAGATGCTCCTTCAGGTATACAGGACCAAGGCCATTTAGGTCTTTAAAGGTAAGCACTAACACTTTGAGGTTCCTAAGCCTCTCTCTGTGAACACTGAATAAGTACATTGGTAAGAACTTCTTGTCTATCTGTTACTGGCAGCCTGCCATGAGCAGGGAGGGATCAGATTCCCTGAAGCCTGACAATGGAAAGCCTTGGCCAATTCATTTGAATGTAACAAGGAGGTGGGAAATGGCTTTTTTCTTTGTGTATGGTTTGGAAGCCATATCTCACTTGTGCTGTCAGAGGAGATCTTCCAGCACGCTTCCTCCCGTGTTTACATTTGTAGCATTACGTTTGATGTTTCGAGATGCGTCACTCAAACAACAGTGAAACGCGGCCCCGTTAACAATTCTCTTTGGCTGTGTTTAGATATTTAGCATCAGTAACACACTGCTGTAAATCGACATTTACCTTGGCAATGGCGGCCTGGGATTCGTGATTTGCTACAAAATCAAGATCAAAGTACTTGAAGGCAAAATGATTGCAATCAAGATAGCTTTACATTCATGATCTGATTTTCAGAGGCTGCCTTTCCATTAGTGATGCATTTTGTTGTTGTATATACAAAACGAGATGAATGGTTTGGGACTCCCAGCTTGTACCTGGGAGGTGATATAGCTATAGCTAACTTTGAGAAGCTATGCCCTTAACAAATGCAATACAGGGCTCATCCAGACTTCCTGGATTGAATTCAAGCAGTAATTTACTGCTATTTTTACACCAAATAATTTGGCTATACAGTGGTACTTCGGGTTACAAACTTTATTTGTTCGGGAGTCTGTTCTTAACCCGAAACCATTACAGTGGTGCCTCGCAAGACGAAAATAATCCGTTCCGCGAGTCTCTTCGTCTAGCGGTTTTTTCGTCTTGCGAAGCAACCCTATTAGCGACTTAGCGGATTAGCGCTATTAGCGGTTTAGCGGCTTAGCGGCTATTAAAGGCT
The DNA here is from genome assembly GCF_964188315.1 of Podarcis muralis. Classification (NCBI taxonomy): domain Eukaryota; kingdom Metazoa; phylum Chordata; class Lepidosauria; order Squamata; family Lacertidae; genus Podarcis; species Podarcis muralis. The sequence goes on along the minus strand of NC_135659.1, from coordinate 24,484,790 downwards.
TAGCGGCTTAGCAGCTAAAAGGCTATTAGCGGCTTAGCGGCTTAGAAAAAGGGGGGGGAGCGGGGAAAAATCGCAAGACTCGCAAGACGTTTTCGTCTTGCGAAGCAAGCCCATAGGGAAAATCGTCTTGCAAAGCAACTCAAAAACGGAAAACCCTTTCGTCTAGTGGGTTTTTCGTCTTGCGAGGCATTCGTCTTGCGGGGCAACACTGTATTAACCTGAGGCGCGCTTTTGCTAATGGGGCCTCCAGCTGCTGCTGCGCCGCCAACATGCAATTTCTGTTCTCATCCTGGGACAAAGTTTGCAACCCAGAGCAACTACTTCCGGGTTAGCGGAGTTCGTAACCAGAAGTGTTTGTAACCTGAAGCGTTTATAACCCAAGGTACCACTGTCTTCACTGTAGGGAAAAACATCAGGAAGAATATAATTTTGAATATGTATGTTTCCTTCCCATTCCTTCTTATATCCCACACAATCTTCTTGCCCTGATCATTAAAGCTCTCCATAGCATTGACTTAACATTTTGTCCTTTATATCTTGTCTTCCTGCCTGCGGCTTCTGCTCTTACAACTCTAGAATTTTCTGTCACATGAAGATCTTGGAATCTCTTTAAAGGACTTCACCCATTCATGAAAAAGCATACACTTTTTATTTTTTATTTATTGCATTTCTATACACCCTTTAACCGAGGATCTCAGGGCAGTCTGAAATATAAAAACAGGAAAATATATAACCTAGTAACAAACAAAACAATAACCTGAGACACACACTTTGAAAGCCATAGAATCAGCCAAAGACCTGGGAGAATGGGAATACTTTTGACTGGCGCCTAAAGATATGTAATGATGTCAGGTGAATCTCCCTGAAGAGAGCATTCTGCCAATGGGGAGCCACTGCAGAATAGGCCCTTTTTTATGTTGCCACCCTCTGAACCTCTTATAGAGGGGGCAAACAAAGAAGAGCCTCAGATGATGATCACTGGGTCTGCGTCGGTTCACTTGTTGGTTTGCTGCATGTACAAAAGTACACAACCTGTACACTTGTTGGCTGTTACATGCAAATAACCATACGAGTACAGTGGTACCTCACAAGACGAATGCCTCGCAAGACAAAAAACTCGCTAGACGAAAGGGTTTTTTGTTTTTTTGAGCTGCTTCGCAAGACAATTTTCCCTATGGGCTTGCTTCGCAAGACAGAAATGTCTTGCAAGTTTGTTTCCTTTTTCTTAACACCGTTAATACAGTTGCGACTTGACTTCGAGGAGCAACTCATAGAACGCGGTGTGGTAGCCTTTTTTGAGGTTTTTAAAGACTTTGGTGATTTTTGAAGCTTTTCCAAAACTTTCCCGACACCGTGCTTCGCAAGACGAAAAAAATCGCAAGACGACAAAACTCGCGGAACGAATTAATTTCGTCTTGCGAGGCACCACTGTATAGTGATCAGCTATTTGTGTGCTAAGGGGACACACAACAACTGTAACATATGAACACCCTCCGTGGATCTGTGCAATTGTATTTAACGCTGTTTTAACAATGTTTTATAATGTACCATATGCTTTTCCTGCTTTTGTATGCTGTCTTACACTTTTTACACATCAAAGCAGTTCATAAATAAGTTCATTCTTGAAATGCATTTGGGCAGGGTTGGCTCCATAGTCGACATCCTCAGGAAAGTGCTTTTGGTCGTCTCCAGGAAATTTCAGTGATGTGGCAGCAGCAACAAACAACTGCAGCACTGCAACAGGCACTAGATGGCTTGCAGCTCCCTTTTTAATTCCTCACAATGTGCTCTACATAATGTTGCTTCAGGACATTGTGAGGAATTTTAATGATAGCCTCCATACCTGAGAACGGGAAGGTAACACCATATATATTAACCAATCTGTATCATCTCTGCTAAGCGATACAGATATCAGGTTGCACACCCAGGATTCTGGGATGAAGAAGAAAATTAAGAATTAAGAATTTGAGAAAATTAAGCCTGGCTAGAGCCCAGATCTGTCTCGTGCCTTAAGCAAAACACTCAGGTTCCTGGTTAGGCAGAGAACAGAACAAAAGAGAAACATGACAGAATCTATATTGGCAAAGCCAGAGATTACTGGAATTTGATGTACAAGGTTATCAAAGAGTCATCTGAAATCTACAAAATGATGCAAAAAAAGTTTTTGTTTTTTTTAAAAAAAGATAAAGGACCCCTGGATGGTTAAGTCTAGTCAAAGACAACTCTGGGGTTGTGGCGCTCATCTCGCTTTCAGGCTGAGGGAGCCAGCGTTTGTCCACAGACAGCTTTCCGGGTCATGTGGCCAGCATGACTAAACAGCTTCTGGCACAATGGAACACTGTGACAGAAACCAGAAATGCCGTTTACCTTCCTGCTGCAGTGGTACCTATTTATCTACTCGCACTGGTGTGCTTTTGAACTGCTAGGTTGGCTGGGACAGAAGAATGGGAACTCACCCCGTCACAGGGATTCAAACCGCTGACCTTCCAATCGGCAAGCCGAAGAGGCTCCATGGTTTAGACCACAGCGCCACCTGTGTCCCACAAAATGATGCATAGCCTGGAGAAAGTGGATTGAGAAATTTTCCTCCCTTCTTCTTCATAGCACCAGACCTCATGGTCATACCATGAAGCTGAATGTTGGAAGATTTGGATCAAAGCACACTCTCACTCTCAGAGAGGGCCACCAAGTCGGATGGCTTTAAAAGACAAATTCTTAGAGGGCAAGGCTACCAGTGGCAACTAGCTATGATAATTATATTCTGCCTCCACTGTCAGAGGTAGCATGTTTCTGAATACCAGTTGCTAGGAATCACAAGTGGGCAGAATGTTGTGACACTCCTGCCTCGCTTGCAAACTTCCCATAGACATCTGGTTGGCCACTGTGAGAACAGCATGCTGGATTAGATGGGCCAGCAGTCTCGTCTTAGGTTCTTATATTCGCATTTTTGAATATTACCTGGTCTTTTTTAATTTTAATTTTTGGAATAAATGTTATTAAGGTTTATAGAGAAAAATACAAAACTCAACATCAAATATATTTCCCCTATTTTTGTTTAAACTAAGACTTTGATTTAAATACAAAAAAACTGTAAAGAGAAGGAGGGAAAGAAAGGAATAGAGAAAGAGAAAGAGAAAAATAAAGAGGAAAAGGAAAAGAAAAGAATGAGAGAGAGAGAGAGAGAGAGAGAGAGAGAGAGAGAGAGAGAGAGAGAGAGAGAAAGAAGTTTCAGAAGGTAAGGGACTTCCGATTCTTCATCTGTCCTCTCTGTATAAACAATATTCACTTCATCCACTCCAATATAACACCCAGCAAAGCCACTTTCTATAAACAAATAGTATCTTCAATCCTCAAATCCAAATGTCATTATTATTTTTCTTTTTCACACCAAAAGTCTATGAGAGGTTTCCAATCTGCAGATGTTAACAATGACTTTTCTCTGATTACCTAAGTGCTTTGAGGAGATGTAACTTTCAAAATGCAAGGACTGTATTCAGGTGGTTGACTATTGTTCTCCTCTGGTTATAGACCCGACACTGAATAGCTAAATTCGGTGTTCTTCAAGGCAGACAAAGAGCAAAGGTTGGTCCATAAAGGGGAGCGGAAACCCCATTTTCTACATTGCCCTGTGCACTGGTTGCTAGAAAGCTTGAAAAAATGAAAATAAATCAGCAGCCTGAGGGTAACAATGCCACCTGCTGTGCTGATACCTGCCTTATGATCCTCTTGGGGGATTGAAAGAAGAAGAAAAAGCAGAGTCCATCTATTCTGGGATGTGCCTCTACTCTAAGCTACATTTGGTCTTGCCTGGATAGTGGGAACAACTCTGTCCTTCCTGCCATGCATATATGGGGAGTGGGGAGCGGAGGAAGGATAGGATATATATGAATCACCATTTGGAAACTATTGCAAGAGATTATAAGAAAGTAGGACTGCTGAAAGTATTTGATCTGTAAACCACAGGAGCTATATTCAAGAATATTACTGTACATTTTTCTCTTTCTTTTCTATTATTATTCTGTTAGTCACAGTCAGTGAGGGGATTTATCTTGCCCTAGAGGTCCTGGAATACAGTAGCTGCTCTGCTAATGATTGACATATGTTCCTGTCTGGACTGCCCCAAAGATGACCTATAGACTAAACAAACTATTCGGAATGCTGATATGCTGAGATGAATCAAAATAATCTCATCCCCCCCCCCAAAAAAAAAACCATTGTATGGATGTGAAGCCTTCTTCCTCTGCTTAATGGTTGTTGTTTTCTTGCTTGTTTAACTGCAGTTTTATTTGTTCGTGACCCTTTGCATCACCCGCATAAGGAGGTGCTGTTGGCAGCCTTGTGCTGTGGTGAGACATAGGACTCAGCTACATTAGTAAAGAAAAAGCATTTTAAATGCGTTATAACACTGTGACACCAGATGGCACTGTGGAGTTCAGTCTTTCGACAACCCGATTTCATGTTGTGAGGTTTACAATGCGTTTTCCTGAAACATTTCTTTGTGTGTCTAGATCCAGCCATACATTCTGAGAAAGTTACCAGCAGTTTCCAGAAATGTTTTGTAGATGTTCTATAAATCTGTTCATTTTCTCTCTGTCTCTCTCTGTGATATAATCCGCAAGTTTAATTAATGCTCTTGGGTTCCAGATTCCCCTCAAGCCAATCCGAAATGAATGGTGCTAAGCTTTTCTCACATGCTTCATGAAGAAGTACTGCATGACGTTAAACTATGACATTCGCTCCTGCAGCCACCGATTTAGATGGCTTTAAAGATGCATTTGACAGATTCATGAAACGTGAGACTGTCAGTGTCTACCAGACTTAACAGTTATCAGCTCTCTTCAGGATGAGAGGCAAGATGTCTCTAAATGCCAGTTGCAGGGAAAAATGAGAGAAGGCACCAGCTTGACCATTTCTGGAAACAAGGGTGGAATCTAAAAAACACTGTGAAAATGCTTTTTTAACAGCATTTTTTTTGGGGGGGTGAATTTGCCAAAAGGAGTACGACAAGGCTGTATATTGTCTCCCTGCTTATTTAACTTATATGCAGAATTCATCACACGAAAGTCTGGGCTGGATGAATCCCAAGCTGGAATTAAGATTGCCGGAAGAAATATCAACAACCTCAGATATGCAGATGACACAACCTTGATGGCAGAAAGTGAGGAGGAATTAAATAACCTTTTAATGAGGGTGAAAGAGGAGAGCGCAAAATATGGTCTGAAGCTCAACATCAAAAAAACAAAGATCATAGCCACTGGTTCCATTACCTCCTGGCAAATAGAAGGGGAAGAAATGGAGGCAGTGAGAGATTTTACTTTCTTGGGCTCCATGATCACTGCAGATGGTGACAGCAGCCACGAAATTAAAAGACGCCTGCTTCTTGGGAGAAAAGCAATGACAAACCTAGACAGCATCTTAAAAAGCAGAGACATCACCTTGTCAACAAAGGTCCGTATAGTTAAAGCTATGGTTTTCCCAGTAGTGATGTATGGAAGTGAGAGCTGGACCATAAAGAAGGCTGATCACCAAAGAATTGATGCTTTTGAATTATGGTGCTGGAGGAGACTCTTGAGAGTCCCATGGACTGCAAGAAGATCAAACCTATCCATTCTGAAGGAAATCAGTCCTGAGTGCTCACTGGAAGGACAGATCCTGAAGCTGAGACTCCAATACTTTGGCCACCTCATAAGAAGAGAAGACTCCCTGGAAAAGACCCTGATGTTGGGAAAGATTGAGGGCACAAGGAGAAGGGGATGACAGAGGACGAGATGGTTGGACAGTGTTCTCGAAGCTATGAACATGAGTTTGACCAAACTGTGGGAGGCAGTGGAAGACAGGAGTGCCTAGCGTGCTCTGGTCCATGGGGTCATGAAGAGTCAGACACGACTAAATGACTAAACAACAACAAATGAAATTGCCATAAGCTCACCATCGCCATCTAGTGTCACATTTGTATAATGCACTTAAAACACACTTAAAATGTTATATTTGCAGCTGCATAGCCGAGTCCAACAAATCTGAACCAGCAGACATCTCCTTATGTTCTTATTGTATCATCTTCATTATGGTATTACATATCACTTTGCAGCTACCGTCTGCTAGCTTCGATAAGACCACAAATGCTTGGAAAGAATAGTGCGGTAATAGGTTACAGATCTCAATAATAGCATGATCACTTGTCAGCTTTGCCACTGGAGTGGCTCACTGGCCAATTTCAATGAAAGGGATAAAAACAAAACTAAAGCAGATCCTGCTGAGGAGAGGGGAAAGCAGATAAGAGCTTGGAGTTGTGGGAATCTCAGTGTTATGATCTTTTCATGAGTGGCCAATAGTGAGTTTTTGGTTTTCAGGAGATTCTGCCCCCCCCCCCCCAAAGTAAACAGTGCATACTGTTGAGTCTCCACTACATTTCACACTTTTAGTAGAGGTTTAGAATGTGCTTTGATCTAAAACTAGAGGCGATGTTTGTGTTTGTGTGTGTAACATGACATCTAAGACAATAGAATCTCATCCCAGGCCCCCACAGTCATGCTACTCAGATTACAGTTTCTCCTCAGGGCCTCAGGGCCATTTTTCTCATACGATTTTATGAACAAACCTGTACAGACCTGTTTCAGGATTTATCATGTCAGCAGAGGTAGGAAACCTTCAAACTTTCTGTTTCTGTGCCATCTTTTGATGTACAGAGCAGACCAGAGCCTTCACCTCCTCTATTCCTTCCACGGTAATTTGGATTAACACCTCCGCTGAATTTAGGAAGCTGCCTTATACAGTGGTACCTCGGGTTAAGTACTTAATTCGTTCTGGAGGTCTGTTCTTAACCTGAAACTGTTCTTAACCTGAAGGACCACTTTAGTTAATGGGGCCTCCTGCTGCTGCCACCCTGCCGGAGCACGATTTCTGTTCTCATCCTGAAGCAAAGTTCTAAACCTGAGGTACTATTTCTGGGTTAGCAGAGTCTGTAACCTGAAGCGTATGTAACCTGAAGCGTATGTAATCCGAGGTACCACTGTACGAGTCAAACCACTTGTCCATTTAGCCCAGGACTGTCTACACTGACCAGAGTAGACCCATTGAAATTGAGATACCTACATAACTTGTGTACATTCATCTAGTACAAAAAATATTACATACAACCTGCTGGTAATGGTGAGGGTAATATTGTAGCTGAAGGCGCTCACTGCTAATATACATACATCCTGCATATATCATTTTATTTGCATGCCTCCAGGCAGCTTACAATGTGGGGGGGGGGGCAGGGAATGCATTACAACATTAAAAATTTAATCATGAACAATAAATAAAACATGAAAAAGTGCATAACCAAATTGAACGATTCCCCACATAAAACATAATATGAAATCAAATAAAGATACAAAACATGAATATCAACGAACGTAACACACCCAACCCCCAACAAAAAACCCTAAACAATACCATACCCCAGAAGTATATTTTTCCTTTTCAAACAAGGCTGCCACCTTTAATAGATTTTATGTGGTTTAATGAGAAATGGTCAATATGAAAAAGTGAAGTCATATTATAATCAGCGGGTATAAAAGTTAAAAGGGGCCTTGTTTTTTTTTTTATCTCCCACACTGTTTTGGTTTTGATGTGTTGCTGCAAATAGGGAATTAAGAGGGGAAATCTTAAATGCTCTGTTTATTAAATTGCAAATCGTCTCACTCAAAAATTCATCACCTGTGTTGACTTTTTGAGTAATATGCAAATGTGCTTTAATTGAATGGAATAAGTCACTGATTAAATGGTTAAAAGGCAAGTGATTAGTCAACTGAAATTATTTAATGAGTTGGGAGAGGGAAGGAAGTGTTTCTTCATCAAAGAGGAGTTATGGTTTTTGTGTGGATAAGAGACACCGTCAAGGGAGTCTTATTAGGCAGAAATACTTGGTTCAGGCAAAGCACTGCACCTCTATGTTTTTGCCTTTGGGGGAAAAAAAAGCATTGACTTGACTTATTTTTTCCTCTTGGCAGTGTTAATCCATATCACTGACTAATCAATCACCTTGTCAGAGTGAAACATCTGTGGTTTTACTGTATTCTATTCAGGCAGTGTTACTTTTATCCTCGGATTCAGTTCAGTTAATTATATCATAACATGGTGTCAGTTGTTCTTTGAGTAAACTTGAGTGTTCTCTTCTAAGGCAGTAAAAATGTTGGAGGTTGACATCTTAGTGCATTTAGGGAGGCACTGTAAATGCAACATGGAGTGATTTTAGTAGTTCGGAACGGAAACTGGTTTGACTGAGTTGGTGGACGATGATCATCGAGAATGGCACAGGGGAGAGTGTCTGTTGGGTCTACAGAACCTCTATGCACTGGCGGAGGAACAGAGGGAGCAGTAGGGTGCCATCGCGGCGCCCCCCCCGATACACGCCACTGAGCCCCGTGTGCACTGGGAGCCACGCCCTCACAGGCGGCACACCACACCCCCAAAATGTGTGCCACGCCCCCACAGGTGGTGTGCCACACTCCCGGAACGTGCACCACACCGCCCAGGGTGATCGTCACACCCCCCCGGGGGGGGGGGGGACCAGCCATGCCCTGCCTGCTCTCTGTCCCCGGTAGCGGAGCATGCAGCTTTGCTACTGCCTCCATGTGGCTTTTTCTTTTTTTCTTTTTTTAAAATTTTCAGTGCAAAATTACAACCAAAATTACCAACATTGAATCCAAAATAAAACAGTACAAAACACACAACAGAAAACACACACACAAAACCCACAAAAATGCACATCTACAAATAAAGCCATATCAACATTCTAATCTAATCATTATGTACATATACACATATTGACTTCCTTCCTTTATTCTAAGACCTCAATATTTTGACTCTTTCTAAATTGTTGTGTCTAATGTAGATTACCTCTATCTTTATACTTTTTGCATCATTTTTCTCTTTCTTTAACCCTGCAAAGCTTCGTTGCATACCGATATGCTTACTCCAGAACAATGTTTTGTCATATACTCTTTAGCACATCCCCATTCTTTTAATAATTTTTGTTCCGATTGTCCCCTTATGAATGCTGTGAGCCTTGCCAGATGTAAATATTCACAAAATTTAATTTGCCGTTCTTTCATTGATTGAATTTTTCTCCCTTTCCAATTTTTGCTATGAGCATCCCGGCAGCTGTTGTTGCATAGAGGAATACTTTCCTTTGATTGTCAGGAATATTGTTTGTGATTATACCTAAAAGGAATGCCTCCGGTTTTTAAATAATATTTTAAACATCTTTTTGATTTCTTCTTATATTTAATTCCAAAATTGTTTAATGGGTCAGCATTCCCACCACGTGTGAAACTCTATGCGGCTTTCAATGCCATCACTGACCATGATTTTCTTCTGGAACTGGATCCAGTCCTCCTGGAACAACCAGGTTTAGAAAAGAATGAGCTTCCCTAGGAAGCTACTGTCAAAAAACTCTGCCCCAGATAACTGTCCACTGTACAGTGGAATCTTGGTTCCCGAACGGCTTAGTTACCAAACAAATGGGCTCCTGAATGCCATAAACCCGGAAGTAAGTCTTCCAGTTTTTGAATGTCCTGCGTGGCTCCCATGGCTTCCTGCAGCCAATTGGAAGGCACGCCTTGGTTTTCGGACAGTTTTGGGAGTCGAATGGACTCCCGGAATGGATTAAGTTTGAGAACCAAGGTACCACTGTACTGCAAATGGAGGGACTTTCCATAAGGCCTCTGAGAACATCTCAATGAATGCATAAGGTGTGAACTCTACCCCTGTAAACAAGCTGTTATTTACATAAGGAGTTCACAAATCTCATCCACAGCAAAGCCTAGAACTCCATTAATCTTATAAATTGGCCACTTCAGACACTGCGGAGAGCGATCACCAATGTTGTATGTTGATTGGGCAAAGTGCCAGTTGTCTGTGAGTGACAAAAGGAGACTAAGACCCTCCAGAGCACCATGAGATACTTTCCCCCACTACCTCTTTGCTACGACTTGAAGAAAACTAGTTTCTGGATGCTCACATACAATGTAAAGTCAGACTTGTTTTTCCAGATGTTTCTCAGCATCCTTTCTATACAATATGGTAGGGATCCAAAAACCCGTTGAGATTGTTTCCCCATAATGTTGGATTTCTTATGCATTCTGGTATTTTATTAACATATTCCCAAGCAGGCTTACATGTGTTTATTTATTAGACATTATTACTATTCAGTTTTCTTCCACTCAAAGTTCTTTTTGAGACATCGCTGGTCTCTTGGGGGGCCTTTCATGTTTATTCTGTGCAATTTCCATAAATATGTGCTGTGAAGGGACAGCTATTTCTGGAGCAGAATTACTTGTTCAAATGTGTCAGGGAGGTTATCAAAACATCTTCTCTATCTCTGTCTGGATTCTCCATCCTTCCCCCTTTCTTGTGGTGCAGTGACAAACAGTATCTTGGGTTTACTAGTTGAGCATGTGTTCTGCATTTGGGTCAAATGTGTATTCCAAAAAATCAGCTGCTGACTGATGAAAGAAATGTGGTTGATCTGACTTTTAATGCAATTTACATATTAGCAAGCTTTTTAATATAGGCTTGTTTTTAAGGTGCTGAAGTAAGTGTGAAAATGTACAGTTTAAGCATCAAAATCTCCTACTTCTTTTAAAGAGGAAAGACAATAGTTAAGATCTTCCTTTTAGTTTCCTTTCATATGTTGGAGGGTATGGAATTATCCAACCGCTGAGCCATCTGAAGGCAATCCTGTACAGGGAAGGTTTTTTAATGATTAATGTTTTATTACTTTTTTATATGTGTTAGAAGGTCGGTGGTTTGAATCCCGGCGACGGGGTGAGCTCCCGTTGCTCGGTCCCTGCTCCTGCCAACCTAGCAGTTCGAAAGCACGTCAAAGTGCAAGTAGATAAATAGGTACCACTCCGGCGGGAAGGTAAACGGCATTTCCGTGCGCTGCTCTGGTTCGCCAAAAGCGGCTTAGTCATGCTGGCCACATGACCCGGAAGCTGTACGCCGGCTCCATCGGCCAGTAAAGCGAGATGAGCACCGCAACCCTAGAGTTGGTCACGACCGGACCTAATAGTCAGGGGTCTTTTACCTTTATATATGTTAGAAGCTGCCCAGAGTGCTGGGGCAACCCAATAACACCTGTGGGGTATAAATAGTAAAATTGCCATTATGGAATGGGACATCCCGATTTTCACTGAATAAATGTTGGAGGGTGTGCTGCATCTTGTTTAAGTGATCTTGTTATATTTATAGTATTGAAATGTGGAATTTTTTGTATGTTATTATATTTCTGCTATGCTATGCTGTTTTGCAGGGACGCGGGTGGCGCTGTGGGTAAAAGCCTCAGCACCTAGGGCTTGCCGAACGAAAGGTCGGAGGTTCGAATCCCCGTGGCGGGGTGCGCTCCCATTGTTCAGTCCCAGCGCCTGCCAACCTAGCAGTTCGAAAGCACTCCCGGGTGCAAGTAGATAAATAGGGACCGCTTACTAGCGGGAAGGTAAACGGTGTTTCCGTGTGCGGCTCTGGCTCGCCAGAGCAGCGATGTCACGCTGGCCACGTGACCCGGAAGTGTCTCCGGACAGCGCTGGCCCCCGGCCTCTTGAGTGAGATGGGCGCACAACCCTAGAGTCTGTCAAGACTGGCCCGTACAGGCAGGGGTACCTTTATGCTGTTTTGCAAGGGACGGGGGTGGCGTTGTGGTGTAAACCACTGAGCCATGGGCTTGCCAGTTGAAAAGTTAGTGGTTTGAATCCCCGCAACAGAGTGAGCTCCTGTTGCTCAGTCCCAGCTCCTGCCAACCTAGCAGTTCAAAAGCACATCAAAGTGCAAGTAGATAAATAGGTACCGCTCCGGCAGGAAGATAAATGACGTTTCTATGCACTGCTCTGGTTTTGCCAGAAGCGGCTTAGTCATGAGGGCCACATGACCAGGAAAAACTGCGGACAAACGTCGGCTCCCTCAGCCAGTAAAGCGAGATGAGCGCCGCAACCCCAGAGTTGTTTGTGACTGGACTTAACTGTCAGGGTTCCTTTACCTTTTTTATGCTATTATGCAATTATTATTATGTTATTGTTTTTCAGTGTTATCACGAAACATTTTGTAGTTTTTGAAATCTATCCTGTTTCCCTCTGGTAAGCTGCTTTGAGCATGATTTGTGTGTGTGTGAGTGTAAAGCCAGCATACAAATAAAATGGATGGATGAATGAATGAAATATATATATTTCCATTTCTCCCTTTTCACACTAAGGTCAAATGCATGGCTAGAAGGGGTGTTTGGTAAGCAAACCTGTCGCTGCCAGGGATGTGGTGAGTGGGCTCATTTGCTGAATATATGGATGTATTTACGGTATCTGAAGAGAGGGAAATAATATCATTAAATTTTGGTATTAGTTATAGATATGAATAAAATTCTGCAGAGCCATAAACCCACTACAAATCTTGCTTGTAGTGTTTAACCGCTGCTACTGGAACAGTATGTAAACCGAACAAATCTCACGTTTTGGCCATGCAAACCACTCTCTGCCCATAATTTCTCTTGCTTTTTAGGGCTTTTGCAAAATATCAGACTACAAAATCACTCCCGTTTTCTTTTTCTGTCCCTGAAAATAAGTTCTCGCCCCCTATCTGTCTATTCTGGCTCTACAAAGATGCTATATTTAGAGCTTGGATTCAAAAAATGAGGAGGGGGGGAATAGTGAACAATCAAAAATAGTTGAGAAAAGGGCTTTTGCTGGAGCACGGACAAAATGGAAGCCTTATTCTATAGAATATAACCTTCTCAAAATGGCTTCATGGAAAGAATTTCAAGAAGAAGTGGGGAGAGCACTTATTATTTTATTTTATTTAAAAAAAACACACACAACCATAGCATATAATAAGCAACCACTGCACTGAAGAGGTTTTCCCTTGATATGCATCTAGCAGTAAAATCCTGACTTCTGTCTGGAAATTCAATTTTATTATGTAATATATTTTGGAGCAAAGCTGCAGCTACGGAGCCAAGACACAAGTGCTATAATAAATGGAATTTTCATTACTGCAAAACCCAGCACTGTAACATTCAACGACTTTAAATAAATCACCAAAACCAAAAAAAAAGGGGAGTGGGGCGGAGAGAGGAGAAGAGACGTAAATAAAAGTGTAAGTGGCAATGTATTATAATTAAACTTGCATCCTGTCCCATTGGGTGGATGCAATTGCTAACCACATCCCCCAACCCCCTCTAGACATGTGCTCCTTTTCGAAAATCTGTTTCCTTCCATTGACACACTGCCCCCTCCTGCACCCCCTGGCAGCCTATTCACTGCGAGTCTGCAGCTCCCTAACTAGGCATGAAAGGGACCAACCAGATTTTCCTCTTCTGCTAAATTCATAAATAAAAGCTTTCGAATAACTTTGCTTCACCTCTGATTGAACAACCTGAGCCCACGTGCTGTGTATTTCCCTGGGAAAGCACATTTCTAAGTAATATAAGCTTGGGTGTTGCTTCCTTCGTTTGAAAGTTGGAAAACGGCCTGTTCTCTGTCATTTCCCACAGTCCTGCATGAACTTCTATGTCCATTAATTCCATTTTTTCCTCCTAAAGTACTAATATTTTTTAAAAAAAATAATTTTTATTAAATTTTCCATTTTAACAATCCAATCCAATCACATTAAATATTCCAAATTATACAAATACATATGATATAGTCCAAATATCCTGCCAAATTATAAATTTTTATTGGGACTTCCCATGCTTCAAGTTCAGGGGGGTTCTGATCATCTTATATCTCTACTGCCTTGAGTTTCCAATAGTTCCTTTAAATCTTCCTGTTGTTAACCTTCCTTCTTTCATGGCCTCTGAGTTGTTTCCACAGGCGAGTTGAAGTAAGCAATGATGTGCTTCTGTGTGAATTTTGTGTGCTTGTCTCTCCTATTGTTGCATCCTAAAGTACTAATAATAAGGACCCACCATAGCTTATATTCTCAAACAACTGTATTTTAAGGAACATTCTTCACATGGCTGACTGGCATGTTCTCTCCCTCCTGGTTGATCGTTCCAGAGCTTCAAAAGCTTTCTTCTGCCAGAATATCACAGCGACCAATGCCAACAGACATCGGCACACTTAGGAATCCGCAGAGTCTTCGCAGCTTGCGTGACAGACCTCAGCAACTCAGCATTTTGGCTAATCTACTTTATTTACATATAAACACACATGAAGCACTGCAACATGGCTCCCTCTCTCTCTAGCATAAGACAGCAAAGAGAAAGAACAAAGGACAATAGTCCCACTTCATGGAACACAGTAACACAAACATCCTGTCTCCGTCACTTCCCACTTTGTGGAGTCAAAACATATACCATTATGTGATAGACAACAATCCCATGACTGCAATCATGGAGCAGGAATTCTAACATGCATACCCCTAAACATTTTGTGAATCTAAGTTAGGCCTCATTGAGGGGCAGTATTTCAATATGAGTAGGAAAATGAGAGTACCCCTAAACATGTTTTTTTTAGAAAAAAATGCACTGGTTATTTGCAGTGATTCCCACCAGAATAACAGAAAACGAAAGTTCTGGGAGCATTCAGATATTAACAAACCCCTTCTCCTCATTTTTTTTGCCGGTTTTGCTTGCAGTATTTGCACCTCAGGGAGTAAAATATGTGTTACAATGTATATATACACCAGCATAGTTGCTTCTTCAATGCTATATGGTCCCCAAGACCACAGAAGTTTGTCACTGTACTAAAAATATAGGCTCGTCTGTCTGTCAAGCGCTCTGTAACAATTTACTGACTGAAGTGTCCACTTGTTACATTTAACAAAGGTTATTTAATGGAGTTGGCACCGTATGCCAACATTTATGGGCCCTGGTTTCCTTGTTAAAGACAAACGCACATACGGATTTTTCGATGTAGTCTGAGGTTTCCCCTCGTTTCTGAGCATATATATGGAGTGGTTTTATGATCGCTTTAGCATGAACCTAAAACCTGTTTCACCACACAATGACAAATCTTTGGAAAAGGGATTGAACCATTGCCTGTTCAAATGTGTCTGCAGAGCAAAACCATGGAGGCCAAGGCATGATTTGGGAAATTCCCATCTAAAACCATGTCAACTCACTTAAAATCTTAGGATTTTATGCCGTGGTCATTCCTCTGGGACCAGATTGAGATACCTATCTGAGAATCTCAGGATGTTTTATTCAGCATGCACTGTTCCTGTGTTCGGCTGCGTCACAGATTAGGGTAGAAGATCAGTTGTCCTTTGTGTTTGTCATGTAGCACATTTCTTTCTTGGTTTTGAGTCTCACATTTAAAGGTGAAGTGGGAGTAGCAAAAGCACCAGGAATAAACCCTTGCCAATAAGCTTGGTTAGCGACCAGCTCATTTGCAAGCTAACTCTGCCAATGGACTCTCGCCACCAAAATTCTGCCTCAAATTAAATCTGTGGCAAAATGTCAATAACGAGAAATCATGTCCCCAAAGTAGGGACGGTGAAGGAACCAACAAGTCAAGCCCACATTGCTTTCAGTAGATCTACTGAGAATCCAAGGAAGTGTTCCGCTCTTTATGCAGCTGTAACACTACAAAACCCTTAGTGCAGTGTGAGTGTGAGCAAAAGATGCATCCACATATCCAGCAAGTAAGGGGTTTCATAAAAGAATGCCTTCAGGGCTGCTCGTCCCTAAAAGGAATTGGACGGAGATGTAGGATATAAGAATTTGGAGGAAGAAAATCCTAACAGTTTGACTCCATGCATTTTGCTGCTTGGCTGCTACAACTCTTCGCATTTATTCTCCTCAGACTCTCTCATTTTAATGCCAGACTGTAAGGCTGGAAGCTAAGGAGTCTGTTTCGTGTTGTGCTTTAAGAAAATTCCCCATTCAGTTTTGAGCTAATCATCTGGCTTCAAAGCAAACAGTAGTCTAAGATGCCTGACTAACGCTTCTAGAAAGATTTATGTACTGGGGGTAGAGGGAGTAGCCAGCTGAATCTCTGGTGTGTAACAAGCTGAATCTCTGGTGTGTAACAAGTTCATTAAAATGCACACACTCACACACGTAATTAAATTTTGTGTTTTGAAAATATCAACACCAAATGTTTAAGTGGAAGTGGAAGACACCCTATGATTAGAAACATTACAGAAACCGTCACAATCTGCAATCTTCTATATATCATTTTCCCCCAACCGCACAAAAGGGAAAATTTATTTTCCCCCCCCAAAACACTTTCCCCCTCATTATGTGTTGCTGTGATCTTTCTTTGCCTGACCTCCTGCCATGTTGTTGATAGAAGAAGCATATTCCCTGGCACAAAATTGCAACTCCTTTTCTTTCTGGCTCCAGAAGTTATTGACTGCGCGAAGTGAGCTTCACTCACCCGCTTGCCATTTCAGTTGTTTGTAAGTTTCTCTATTCGTTAACGTAGTAGCGTACCACACCGCTGGAATGAAATAGGACACGCACGTGAGGCAGACCTCATTCTACACTTCACGTCTCAATCTGAGTTTGACACTCACATCCATTTTCAAAGGAGAAGAAAATGTAAAAGGGTGGAATTTAGTATTGCGCTATTACACATTTGCCATCCTTGCGAGCATTTCAGTTTGCCAGGCAGAACGATTGTCTTTCTCCTCCTCCTCCTCCTCCTATCTGCTTTGGGGGCTCTCCTGACCTCCCCACAAGCCCATTTTGGGGGGCACAGGGGGAGGGGAGAGCCCCATTGCATAAGCAAAAGTCCTTGCGTAGGGCTTCTGCTGAAGAGCTCCTTAGGTGAATTTCGCCGATCGTCTTTATTTCATTTTGATTTGTATGGTTTTCTTTTTCAATTACAAAAAGTAGCCCCATATAAATATCAAAAATTACGTGGAGGATGGGCTATTTTCCTTCTTTGGTGAGTCATTAAGCCTGTACAAAACTCACTGGGAGAATTAGTTCTGTTTCTTCATCCTGCAGAAAATCTGGCTGGTGCTGCCAGTTCCAGGAAAAAAGAAAAGAAAACCAAGTCTGTTCATTCAACATTACCAATTGTTTAAACTTGCATGCCGTCACTCCCGTCACACTGCATCATGTGCTTTGTAGTTCTAAGTTGCATAAACAATTATTTTTTCTCTTACTTTTTCCCCTCCCCTTTTGTATACCAGTATAATGCTTTTTTTAAAAAAATACCATGCAGATAAGGAAGTGTTGGCGCTAGAGGATTAAAATAGTGACAAAAATGCAAAGGATTTGGTGAGAAACATTTAAATGCCCTCAGATATGTAGCCCTATAATGCTTGGCTATTGACCTCTTTGCTGAAACGGGATTCCATTGGCATGATAACTGAAATTTTTCATGCTCCAGCAAACCCAAAGAACAACTGTCCAAAAAGAGGCATTCTGGGGAGGAGGGAGGCTAATCTAGCATTCTGCCTTAGTGCGTGAACTCTTGTAGCTACCAAGAACACAAGTTGTAATGCGCCTTTCAGAAGAGTTGGTACAATTCAGAAATGATTTCCTCAACTGTATACGTTATGCCCTCTCTCTAGGGACAACCATAGTAGCCGCAAATATTTTGAGGACTGTAGCCTTCGAAAGTGTTGACGTTTGCCTCAGCTGAGCTGTGCCAATCAAATAATCTCTGGGAAAACCATTTTTCTCTATGAAAGCCAGCTCCCAAATATTCCGTCTCACTTGCCCAACATTCTGTCATCCTTCACTGTGTGATCAAGGAACAGAGTATGGGATGGAACTATGCAGAAGGGAAAAAACTTGACTTAAGTTCACCAGGGACTGAGAATGGGTTTGGTGTCCTCCAAATACACCCCTTTATTTTCTCCTAGATATGTATTTATTACAGCAGCGTCAAACACAACATTGCTTGGGAATTTTAAGAAACCCAACCATCAGAGCAGTTTAGAAAGGTTCCGTCAACCATCTTGATTCAAAATGCAGTCCAGTTGTTCCCCAAAATTAATGAAAGACTGCTCTGTGAATCTACTACCCTTAATATCACAAGATTTTCATGAGAGCACTTGGACTAAAATTGTCAACCAAAAGTTTTACTTTTCTGGTTTATCACCGCAACTGGGCTTCAGTAAAGCAAATAATTTGATTAGACACCACCTATATGATATTGAGGGATGCAGGTGGCACTGTGGGTTAAATCACAGAGCCTAGGACTTGCCGATCAGAAGGCTGGCAGTTCGAATCCCCGTGATGGGGTGAGCTCCTGTTGCTCAGTCCCTGCTCCTGCCAACCTAGCAGTTTGAAAGCACGTCAAAGTGCAAGTAGATAAATAGGTACCGCTCTGGCGGGAAGGTAAACAGCATTTCCATGCGCTGCTCTGGTTCGCCAGAAGTGGCTTAGTCATGCTGGCCACATGTCCCGGAAGCTGTATGCCGGCTCCCTTGGCCAGTAAAGCGAGATGAGCGCCGCAACCCCAGAGTTGGCCATGACTGGACATAATGGTCAGGGGTCCCTTTACCTTATATGATACTGAGCGACAGAATAATTTGGCCACAATAAGGAAGTTTTGTCAATGGTATGATTATTTTCCACCTAGTCATTTTGACACGTTTGGCACCCTATCTGCAAAATTCAAGAATTCCAAAACACAGACACGCTTTCACTTGCACAAGATTAAATATACTGCTTTTAGTCGTACTTGAGGGGAGATTTCAAAAAATTCCGCATGGAAAAACGGTTATGTCCCTGTGGAGATGGCAGCATTGAGTCAGTAGCTCAGGTGCTTCTGGCTTACACTCTTTATAAAGATTTGAGGAGTGAGGTTATTACCCTTCTATTATTGTCCATGCTGGGTCTCTCAACCATTTCTACTGTGTCCTTTCTTCTAGCAGATCAAGATAACCAGGTGACAACAAAAACTGCAATTATTTTAGCAGGGGCAATTAGAATAAGATCTACTATTTGATTATTGATGTAAACCTCCAGAATGTATTTTGTACAGTTAAGTTTTCACCTCTCTCTTCAGTGCATTTTTATTTTATTTTATTGCTATGGTTAGTGGCTGATGCAAAGAAAGATTCTTCTGCTCTGTGATCTCAGGAACCACCAGGTAATATTTGGTAATGATATTTCAAAAGGTGCCAAAATGCTCAGAGAGCAGGCAAACAACTTTCCCTCCAACCAATTCAGGGGCTTTGCACAGTTATGAAATTCAGGGTGGGGAGAGAAGGTAGTGCCGGGGGGGAGGAAGGGTGGTGTGGTGGGTGTGGTCCAACCCGGGTGTCACCACTGAGTGGGGTGACAAAATGGCGGGCTGCACTCATTGTGGGGCCTGCAGCGAGCCCGATCCACATGTCTCTCCTGCCCAAACGGTCCGCCTGCTGCCTCCCTCCAGCTGTAGGGCGGCTGAGTGGGAGGAGGCAGGTAGACTCTGGAGGCCCTGTGGTGCGCGCCACCCCTATGGGCGGCCCGCACCACCCCAGACGCCCGAGTGGCTTCCTCCACCGCTGGGTAGTGCCTGCCATTGCTGCCAGCCTGCCTCATTTTGAAAGCCCTGGACCAGAAACATTCTCAAATGAACAGAGTATTTAACATCATTATCCATTTCATTTTTAGGCACAATTTTTAACCAGGTACTTGGAATTTTCTTCATGGAGTGTT
Source organism: Podarcis muralis (assembly GCF_964188315.1). Lineage (NCBI taxonomy): Eukaryota > Metazoa > Chordata > Lepidosauria > Squamata > Lacertidae > Podarcis > Podarcis muralis. Next base: position 24,465,211 of record NC_135659.1, on the reverse strand, counting down.
GTGTTGGATTTGATTATTGCTTGCTTTAGGTCATTGCAAATTAAACAATGGGTGGTTGAATGTTTGGATTGCGCATGCTGCACTTGGGGATGGGGAACCTGTCGCTCTCTGAATATTACTGGACTCCAACAGGTGGGTCAGCGTGCTCCACATTCCTGGCGTACATAAACATGAAATGGAGTCATAATGGGAGGTATTTCAATGATAATTGGGGACTCAGTTTAATGTTTAGTTACACGTTTGATTTCCATACACAAGTCCCTGATAGTAAGTTGAAACTCTGGGGAAACAATCCACTACATGAGATATGATTTTGCCTCTAATTCATCCTGCCCCCCACCTCTCCAGTATTATTTGTGGAACTCCTTCCTATTGCTTGATATTTATTTTTTCGCTGAGTTCTTTCCTTCCACACTGTACACACACACACACACACACACACACACACACACCTCAGTGTCTTCAACCCAACACCTAGCAAAACTGAGAGATAAATACTCCAAGCAAGTCAGCTTCTTTGTGCTTTCATTTTACTTGGGGAGGCACAAACACTTGTCCCTAGCATTCATCTGTTTTCCAGTAATAGGCAATGCTGTGGCTAACTAACAAGCAAGCAACGCTCATGAAATTGATCCAATGCATTCACCTTCAACAGGTTGTTTTTTGCAGCAAGACTGCATGAGATTGATCAAAGCTTTCCCTGATCATTTTAACCCACCATGCCCTGGACTAATCCTTGGAGGAGCCTTAATTCTCTCCTCCTGCTCTTTTTGTTTCCAGCCCCATACTTAGGCCTACATCCAGTTACTTATTCTATTTCCAGCAAGGAGGAAGGAAAGAATTTGATGGATTAAATGTTCCATGGAAAAATATTTTCCTATGCTTCAGATTGCTGAGTTTCTGTAGGTTACTCTCTCTCTCTAGGATTTTCTGTCTTTTATTGAACCCATACAGAACTCCTCTGCCACCGTTGCATCGTTACTGATGTATGAATATTTTATTCTTCTCTCCTTTCTGTCCCTACCTAAGGAATGCACAATTTCTGTGATTTAACCCCCATGGTGAAATATTACTTTCTCTTTCTGTCTCTCTCTCTCTCTCTCTCTCTCTCTCTCTCACACACACACACACAGAGAGAGAGAGAGAGAGAGAGAGAGAGAGAGAGAGAGAGATAAAGCAGACCATCCAAGTGTCCCTAATTTCGATAGACAGTCCCAGATTTACAGAAGCCGTCCCGGTTTCTTATTTGAACTCGGTATGTCCCACTTTTCCTTACGACACCCCTATTTTCATCAGAGAAATGTTGGACAGTATAGTTATCTGACCCCCAAGCCAAGGAGATAAGTAATTATACAACCTTCAGAAGACATCTGAAGGCATCCCTCTATAGGGAAGCTTTCTAAGGTTTAATCATTTACTATGTTTTCATATATAGGGGTACAAATAAATTGTTGTTGTTGTTATTTCAAACTTATTGTTTATAAACATATATTGTTTCGTTTTACACATTTTCATGCAGTTTATTTTTCTTTCCTTTTTCTCTTTTTCTTTGCATCACTTTATTTCTTTATAATTGAAGCATTTTCAATAAAAAAATATTAATATTAAAAAGGAATTTGCAACACTCTGGCCTCCCCTTTCCTCCCCATAGCTGTTGGGAGTTATGTGTGCCCTGTTACATTGTTTGCTGTTGCCCAGTCCAATCCAGCAGCAGAGGGTGGGGCTATGAATCCTTGAGCTTCTCATGCATTCTTACAACACATCTTTTTATAAGCCGCTTTAAAAAGCAACAACAATCAAGCAGTGTATCTATTTTATGAAATAAGCACATGAGGAGGTTCAAGTTAACCCATCATCCACTTCATGTAAAAAAAAAGGTAATGCATTTTATTATAGAATCATACAGTTACTAACTGGGAGTATGGTTGCACACCCAGCAGCTGCCTTTAAAGGTAAAGGTAAAGGGACCTCTGACCATTAGGTCCAGTTGTGGCCGACTCTGGGGTTGCGGTGCTCATCTCGCTTTATTGGCCAAGGGAGCTGGCTTACAGCTTCCAGGTCATGTGGCCAGCATGACTAAGCCTCTTCTGGCAAACCAGAGCAGTGCACGGAAATGCCGTTTACCTTCCTGACGGAGTGGTACCTATTTATCTACTTGCACTTTGACGTGCTTTTGAACTGCTAGGTTGGCAGGAGCAGGGACCGAGCAACAGGAGCTCACCCCGTCGCGGGGATTCAATCCGCCAACCTTCTGATCGGCAAGTCCTAGGCTCTGTGGTTTAACCCACAGTACCACCTGTGTCCCTGCAGCTGCCTTTACTGCATCATAAATGCATTCTGTATCTAGGTGCATCTGACAGAAGTCTGAAAGCAGTAAGGGAAAGTAAACATTTCTAGCAACCTGAGGAACGCTGAGACACTAAAGGCTCCAGGATCAGAGCTGGCCAGGCCAAAATATAGTCCTTAAAGTTAGCCAAGTTGCTGTGGCTCCCCAAGGAGCCTTGTAAAACTCTAACAACACATAGTTATACAGCGATCAGCAATATTGCAATGACTCTCAGAACAGAAAAAGACTGTCATTTTGTACCATTTGGTGGCTGTTGTTGTTGTTGTGTGCAGTCATTCTTATTCTAGATCCTCATTTTTGAAAGAAGCCTGCTCTCCCTAAATATGGCTCAAGGACACTTCTGCAAGACTTCTGGGCATTAGCTAACCACAACCTGTGTGGAGGACTAGCACAGCTGGTTCTGAGGACTGGCCAAAATTCTGCACAACGGAATGGTTAAAAAAAGTAACAATAGACCTGTATATGGGAGCCAACAAAGGTTGCAGCCAATGCTGTAAATAATCCATAATATATGTAATTTACATGAAGCCAGAAGGTTGCTGGGTCCAGGCCTCAAGCCAATGGAAAAATCTGCTCATCGGACAAAGCTTTGCCCATCTTAGTTTCTGCTTTAAAAACAGAGACATGGTCATTGGATGCTCTAAGAAGCTGTTCAGCAGCCAGAATCCAGTTCCCAACAGGTTGGTCAATTTCAGACAGTATAATAGTCAGTTACATGTTCTAGTAGTTAGGGGTGCCATTTGAGATTTAAGTGATGGGAGGTTTGAGATGAAGGGGACCACATTCCCAGCAAGGTTTAAAGGACTTGTACGCGGGTGGCGCTGTGGTCTAAACCACAGAGCCTAGGGCTTGCCGATAGGAAGGTCGGTGGTTCGAATCCTCGTGACGGGGTGAGCTCCCATTGCTCGTTCCAGCTCCTGCCAACCTAGCAGTTCGAAAGCACGTCAAAGTGCAAGTAGATAAATAGGTACCACTCTGGCAGGAAGGTAAACGGCGTTTCCTTGCGCTGCTCTGGTTCACCAGAAGCGGCTTAGTCATGCTGGCCACATGACCTAGAAGCTGTCTGCAGACAAATGCCGGCTCCCTTGGCCAGTAAAGCGAGATGAGCGCCGCAACCCCGGAGTCGTCGACAACTGGACTTTACCTTTACAGATAGATGTGTTTTCAAGGCACTTGTTGCTGTTTCTTTTTAAACCTCAGAATTGCTATCCATGCATGTCAGTTGCTCTTTAACAGACACACACACATGTTTTATTCCATTGGTGTGCTTGGTATAACTAGTAACTATCTTAGAGAGCAAAACACATCTCAGGAGTAAGCCACAAGATTTACTGTATATGTGCAGAAGTACTGAACTGGCTAGAATTAGATGCTGATGTTCCTGAGGAATAGTCATAAGCGGTTTGGAAAAGTTCTGGATTGTCAACAATGACTGACTGTGGTTCTCCAGGCTTCCAAGATGCTAGGGATTGAACCTCAGATCTACATGCAAAGAAGAATTTTGTGTCTGGTCCCATTAGCCGCCCAACTGAGGATTGCCTCATCAGCAAAAGTAGGGGATTTGGTGCTAGATGACACCCATGGGTGGTGCTAATGTAAAAAGAAAAAGACCCTCAAAACCTTGCCCACACATCAAATTTCAGTCCATCGACAGTTGAGTAACATGTGACTATGTTGGATTTTCCCTCTCTTACTACATTATCCACAGACTGGGAAAATCCAAATTAAATTTGAGGAAAGAGAGGACAACATTGTGCAAACGACATGAAAACATGGGATATATTAAATCTGCTTTCAGGTTCCGTGTGTACTCACCCCATCTTGATGGTTAACTTTGTTTTAAACTTTATTGCTTTTGCCCTTGTTACTTGCCTTGAGATTTTATGGTGAAGGGTGCGTAAGAAACCTAATTCATCGCCATCGCCATCCAGAACACAGTGCGCCATAAAGCAAACAGCAGGTGCATCAGCAGCCAAGCCGTCTACTATACTGCAGTTGGAAAAAGCATTGTCACGGCTGTCAGTATTTTGTGGCACACCCTAGAAACCTTGGGAGTTCTCATTTGATTCTACGGCGCCAGGCTCGTCTACGAAAGATAGTGATTCTTAGATGTTTCTCCACATCCATCTGGTCTCACACCAGTCTTATAAAAGTTCTTGCAAATTTAATAACTCTGGAAGCAAACCAGAAGTCATCATGGGATGCACACCACCCCAATTCATACTTTTATTTACAAGCCCAGATGTTGACTGACGTAGTTGCCTACTAATGATTCCACTCTCTCCCCCTTCCTCATTCTCCTTTCACATGATGCAGTAATGATAGACTTCCCCTTAGAAGGGGGAGGAGAACAGCTAACAATCACATACTAGGTATGGGAAACCAAGAAGGGCTGGCTGTTGCTTTGGAAGAAAGAGTTACATCTTCTTGACAAGACACATTGGCAGGACTTGCAAAGGAGCTTGCCAGTCAATGTGATTTCATGAAGCCTAGAAGGTCAGATGGTAACACCCAGGAAAATCTTGACCAAATAATTTATTGCCTCCCCCAGAGTTTATATGTAATTCAATTATGTGTTTAATCATACTTTCAGTTTACAGACTTTCTGAACTTTTGCTCAGTCCATTGCATCTGGATAGCTGTGTGATGCAAGCCTTCTGAACCTTTGTTCTGTGACTTCTGATTTGATTGTTATGGTCAAGACAAGAGTACTTGGAAGCAGGGACCTGTTGAAGCCAAATTCTTGCATAACACAGATGGTTGCCTCCTGATGACAAGGATTGAAAATGGACACTGTGAGTAAGTTACTCCCCTGCTTTCTAGACCAATCAAGACATGAAGAGGAGGGAAGAGAAAATATCTCGCACCTTCTCAGCATAATACTTCTACTTGTAGAAAGAGCCACATTTCACTTTTGAATGATATTTTTATCTGATAAAACTGAGATTGATTTTTTTCTTCACTCACTATTGCTCGGCAAAATCATTACATGTTAACAAGTCACAGAGAAGAGAGAGGTAGACAGACACCTAGGCAGTAGTAGTGACCATTAGGCTGAGGTGAAGAACTTACTTGGCTTCCAGCTGGTCATTGTTGCTGCTTACTGGGAGATGGGGGGATTAGGCAGGGGCAAGGACAGAACAGTGCAAACAAAACCAGTGGGGCCAATCTGGCATTCCTGCCAGTGTGTTTGCACCACACTGACCTCACTACCACTTTGCTCCTACCCCTCTGCTGCCCAGAAAGCAGTAGGAATGTGATCAGGTAAGCCCCACCACACCATCTGCTATAGATAGATAGACTGAACAATTCTCACTAGAGTGGGTTTTCCCTTCTTCACAGCTTAGAAAAAGTTATTTATTGATCATCTGGACTTTAGCACCAGGGATGACAGATGTTCTCAACATCTCTAACGAGAATGTATCCCATGATTCATTATGCATGCACTGATTCTGAGCCATTTTTCTTTGTTTACCAAGTTTTTATGTGCTTCCTTGAGGGATCAGCAATTAATAGATGCTGGCCAGGGAGAGATGTGTGCATTTGTATTACTACATGCCTTGCTGGGTTGTCCAACATGTCTTTAGTCACTATAGCATTCAAAAGAATGAGATAATGACATGTGCAAATTGAAACAAAGACAACATAGAAAGCTAAGGGGGAAATACAAACACAATATCCCTCTTTCCCATGTGCATAATTTTAAGACGCTCTAGCAAGCACAAAATGCTTTCGGAGCCGTAAATGGTCCAAGTATCTCCTCTACAGCTGGAGATTCAAGGTGAATTCACAGGGTGACTGATTTCCCATGAAAATGTTCAGTTTTGGAATCCCATACACGGAGGTCCTCACAGAGCTCAGAAGCGTATTGTGAAAGGGGACACTGCTTCAGCTGGAACCGACTGAATGGGAATGTTCAACATCTGTAATGATTTCTAATCTGAATGTTCAGTTTTACTGCAGGCTCTGAGTGCATTTGACTTGTGGTCATCTCATGATTGCCTTGATTAGTTAGGTAGTAAATAAGATATTCCCAATGCCAAATGGAATGTTGACCTCTTCCTTTCATTTCATAAAAAAACTGCTCTATTGTGGATGGGGGGTGTATTCTTTCCTTTTGCTTTTCTCCTTCTTGATTGTAAACTATTAATCTGAAAAATTATAACTATTTTTTTAAAAAACCAACAACAGCAACAATACATAGACATATATCACAGTGCTTTTTTTCTGGAGGTATGCAGGGGTATACATACCCCTAAACATTTTGTGAATGCAACAGGAGATTTAAAAAAGAAAAATATAGTTTCTTCTCTAGCATAGTGAATCGTCAGTTCCGTTGCTACCCCCGGTGGTGGCCTCATTTCCTGTCACACTGTTTCCTGAGTGTCAAACAGAAACGAGCGTTTAATGAGAGTACTCCTAAACATCTAAACAATTTCAGGTCCTATACAGATGGGGCCAAAACTCTCTGCTTAAAAGGCTTATTGCAAAAGGAAGGCCTTAGATAGGTGCCAAAAAGATAATAGAAATAATAAATGGTGGGGGGGAGTTCCAAAGGAAAGGAGCCACCATGCTACAGGGCTGCTTCCTACGTGATTAGAATTGACCTCCTGGTGAGATGATACTTTCAGGAGACCCTTTCGTATAGACCACAATGATTAGTTGGGTATATAACTGGCAGGGTATTTTTGTGCATGACATGTGACAGTATGGAGTACCAGCACTTCTTTTTTCATCTATCTATCTATCTATCTATCATCTATCTATCATCATCTATCACTGATCAGGGGTGAGGAGATCTTTTTGCTATCCTGGCCCCAGGGTTCAGAGAGAGCTCTTAAGACCAGTACCGGCGCCTTGAACTTAGCCTGGTAACGAACTGGCAATCAGTGCTACAGGTTCCACTTGCATGTTCAGACCCAGAAACCTGCCCCCTAAATAAATTCACACATGACTCAAATTTTGGTTTTGGTTTTTGGCAGAATTTAGGCCACAACTTTATTGATTACAGAAAGTGACTGGTTGCGTAGGCTCTGGTTCGACTAGCTCCCTGCCATGCAGGTAGCGCTGACCGAGGGCACCAGCATAGGTCAGCCACGGGTGAACACCTGGATAATCGGAAAGCCGGGAATGGGCTAACTCTGCTACCCAAATGTCCCCCTGGACTCAAGCATGGGCACAACCCCCTCTCAGGGGTTGACCAAACCACTGAGTCCCTGGATTCCTTTAAGGGAATACCCTTCACAGAGGGATGGCGAGAGCATTCTCCCATCCCTATCACCTGAACCAGAGCCTATCCGCAACCTTACAAGTTGTGATGATTTGCTATGCAGCAGGCAAAACCCAAATGGCAACAGCCAATCAGCCAAGTGGGGAAAATTTCTGCCATGCCCCTGTCCCAATGACAGACGACACACGACGGCATAGCAAGGTCAAGCACAAAAGACCTAAAAGTAGGGAGAGGTGGGTGGGTGTTCTGAATGCATGCGCTCAAAGAGGAATCTCTGGGTCACATGCATGGGCATATATAGGTCCCTCAGTCCGTTTGGACTGCCCCCCATTGGCCAGATTAAACCCAGCATCGAGGGACCTACCAATCGGGTGTTGTGGCTGACCAATCTTACCCACCCGCAACACAGGGGATCGGTTTCCAGGTCTCACTGCAATACGTGCCCTCTTTAAGGGAGGACCTGATTTCTGTTTGTTATTTATTTTTTATTAGTATGCAGTTTTTCCTCTGGATACGGTGTCAGAAAAGCAAGCAAGAACTGCTTCTAAAATAAATAAACATCATCTCAAAGTTTCAAAATCTTTCTCAGACATTTTTCTCCCAGCAAATGATCTGTGGACAGCCAATTCCTCCTCAGACAGCTATGAACCCTAGATCTAAAAGGGATCTGCATTATGTGACAGCATGCTTTGAAAGCCAGGAAGCTTTTCTTAGACAACGGGACTCTGGATGTAAACATGGATATGGGGATTGAATCCTTAGAAGTGATTATGGCTTCTAGGATAGATATTTATAGTATATTTGGGTTCAAAGAAAACATGAATGGGTGTGTTTCTATGGCATAGGAGAGGCAAAATGAAACACTGAATGGAAGCCTCTGATTTTGATATAGTCGCTGCCAATCAAACTGCATCGTGTTCCCAAAGTAGCCACACTGGTTTCAATGGAACCTCTCTTCTGCAAGGGCACATGAATGAATAAGCGCCTTTATATTTCTATTTCAGTATGGAATGCTTTTGGAATAGCAGATTTTCTATCCAGAGGCAGCTGCCCATGCCCTAATTTCAGAAAGCTGAAAGTAAGGATGTTTCTCTCAGAGCTGTATCGCTCAATAAAGTTGATGTGAGCGCATTTCAGTGTTGGGGAAAAATATTTGTTTAAATGTTAAGTTGTGGAGGAAAACAGCAGTCATTTTAGTTCCATGGTTGGATCCAGGCTAAGAATGCAGTCCTATTGCCCCAACATTTGAAGATGGAACGTGCCACTGTGTCAGTGTGGGCAGGAAGCTACTACCAGCAAATGTCCCCCAGTAGTAGCAGATGAAAAGCACCCAAATTTGGTGTTTGCAGGAAATGGGATATCCCAAGGATCCTCAACCATGCTTTGGGGTGGATGGGTTCCTCATGCTAACCTGAAGCTGCTATAGAGAAAATTAAAACCATGCTCCCTGTGCCTCCTGTCCTGGATAGTGTCATCTGGCAGGGCTTGGGCTGAGATGGTGGATCCACCACTCAGGTCCTCTTGGCCTCCATTTTGGATTGCTCTGGCCATTAGTTTGTTGCAGATATTAATACTGAGCAGTTTGAAGCGACGGGATGCATGAAAACTGAGTCCCTTTGGATATGAAGCATTGTCCAGACCCATGATAACATTGTTCAAATTTTACTAGCAGAATAATAATAATAATAATAATAATAATAATAATAATAAAGCAATAAAAACAAACATAAACAACTTCCCTAAACAAGGCTGCATTCAGATGTCTTCTAAAAGTCAGATAGTTGGTTATTTCCTTGGCATCTGATGGGAGGGCGTTCCACAGGGCGGGCACCACAACCGAAAAGGCTCTCTGCCTGGTTCCCTGTAACCTCACCTCACAAGGAGGGAACTGCCAGAAGGCCCTCAGAGCTGGACCTCAGTGTCTAGGCTGAACGATGGGGGTGGAGATGCTCCTTCAGGTATACTGGGGCAAGACCATTTAGGGCTTTAAAGGTCAGCACTAACACTTTGAATTGTGCTCAGAAAGATACTGGGAGCCAATGTTGCACAGTTTGAAGCGATTGGATGCATGAAAACTGACTCTGGAACTCCTTTGGAAATGAAACATTGTCCAGACCCATGATAATATTGTTCAAATTTTACCAGCAGAACTTCCTTTAAAACAGAACACGAGCATCAAAGATACATCCAAGAATATCCATGCAATATATTGTGCTGTCCAGCACAGCCTAAATATCTTAGAAAACATGAACTAATCCAAACAGATATATAAGAAAGATCTCTCTCTCTGTCTCTCTCCACAGTCTGCATTCTTGCCTTCATTGCCCTTAGGCTGGTTCCTCTCCCTTCAGGAGAGCATCATTTGACATCCTCACTCAGTAGTGCACCCACCCTGTGGAACTCCCTCCCATCAGATGTCAAGAAGATGACTAACTATATAACCTTCTGAAGGCAGCCCTGTATAGGGAAGCTTTTTAAGGTTTAATGTTTTATTATGTTTTTGTATATACTGGAAGCCACCCAGAGTGGCTGGGACAACCCAGTGAGATAGGCGGGGTACAAATAAATTATTATTATTATTATTATTATTATTATTATTATTATTACTCCATTGAGTTTGGGAGATTCCCTTCAAATTGGAGATTTTCAACCCAGTACATCTCACATGATCTAAGGTTACAGCACTTACATGTTAGCTACCAGAGAACAACAATCAGTTAGTTACTTATCCACTCAGCAAGAGCTCAGAGTACTCTCCTTGGCTTTACTATAGCCTCATGGAAAAACACCATGTTAAACCTTCCACATTATACCTTTAGCCATTTTTCATTTCTGTGTCTATTACACCATAATATTTTACATAGTTGAACTTCTTTCCTATTGCCTTGTCTTGTTGATTTCAATGGGAATCAAGTTCAACTAACTTAGCCTCGCTTGCAAGTCCTCACATAGAACATCGCTTTAGAGACGAGAATGCAATTTTGAACCTATTCTTCTTGACATTTACAGCTTGAAATTGTCTAGGCCTGGTTATCTGAGGGCAGTTTCCAGACTATCAGTATTTTTGTGGGATTCAGGTGCATAAAAGGAACCTTAGATTTGTTCGATGAAAACAAATTAAGGGCTCTGTCGCCTGAAAAAGAACAAGTCCACTTCAAAACAAAACAGACCTTTTGCAGGTAGGAAAGTGACAGGGGAATGCATTGGATGCAATGGAAAGTGTGGGAGAATGAATGGGAAGACATATAAATGTAAGGTGGAAGCTCATGATTTTCTAACCACTCCATAAACAAAGCAAAACAATTCTTAGTAAAACTGCAGATAAACTTTAGGAAGGGGCAGTTGAGAGCAACAAGACTTTGCAACAGGGTGCCGGATAGTTGGGATGAAGGTACGACAGAATGGCAGAGGAGGAAATAGTTTTATAGTCTAGGCAAGGATTGATGGAGATGTGAACCATCTGAGGAAACAAAGGAGTGAAGAGGGACAAAGATACATCTAAGGCTCTGTGGCTGTTCAACAAGGTGGCTAGTAATATTTTTCATGGTTAAGGAAAGCATGTGAAGAAAGGAGAAAGGGTCATTTTGAAAGCATATGATAAGGAGTGGAATATGCATGAAAAATAGTGAAATTAAAATTATACTTTGGCCATCGGACTGTGGTCCTGTGAAGGTTTACTTGGAGGTAGGCTCAACAAACACTGCTGAGACTTCGTTCTGATTGAAAATGTATCATATTTTAGTGGGGAAGTGTTGCTTCATCTGAGTCGAGGTGTGATTTTTGAAGTTCTTGTGTGACTGGCTCGGAACTGGCGGTATGTCCGGTTACCTGTTCTTGAAGCCAAACATTCCAGAGCCTGGGCAACGCCAATGGGAGATGGAGTAGAAAGTCAGTCGAGGAGAGGAACTGAGTAGTTTTTGGCAGATCTGGGAGGTGGAACCTAGTACAAGGGCTGCCTATTCATCTAAGGCATCCAACTTTTTTGCAAAACACACACACACACATACGGGAAAGGGAAGGGCCTTACCTCTTGCTGCTTTTCTGGCAAATGGCCAAAAAGCCAGAAAGAGAGAAAGCTTAACTAGTCTATTTTCAGATCAGTGGTCAACTGCAAACGACATATGACTCTACGATTTGTTTATAATGCTTCATTAAGATACTTTCTGTAATACTTGACAGTGTATGACAGCATGAAGGTGGGTCTTTTTGAAACCAGCATTTTCCTGCTCATTCCGTATATGCTATATAGGACTTTTTGTTTTGTTTTTAATGCTTTGGAAGCTGCCTTCTTACTTCTTGAGTAAATATGAATCCATGACAACTTTGCTGAGTTTCATTTGGCAGGAATGCCATTTGCTGCAATAGAAATGTACACAGCTCCTCTGGCACGTTGCGGAAAAACAGTCAATTAAATGACATCTACCTCTAAGGCTTAAGGCGACCTTACAAAATGGAAGCAGGGTCTTGTGCAAACACTGCTGTAAGAAGAGCTCCCTGCTCCTAGCATTAGCTGCCTACAATCATCTGGAAGTAGACTCAGGGCAGAGTCAAGCCATAATCTCCATCCCTGAAGCAACAGGGCATGCAATGGTGGCCCTAGAGGGAATCTAGCATCAGAGCAACACCAGAGTAAATCATGGAGATGAGTAGGGATGGGCAAATCTGGGTTCATTTTGGGTTTTCTCCATTTCTCTTCCCTGCTCGCCCCCCCCCCCCATCTCAAGTCCAGTTCCCCACATTTCCACATCAATTTGCATTTTTCATTTTATTTTTCAAGTCCTATTGAAAATTCATCAGCATTTCAGTATGAATTTCTCCTTAGCTGAGATAGCGAAATTGACATGTTTAATCAGAGAAAGGCCATGTTAACATTTGTCAGAGATTGGAAACTTCCCATAGACTTTTTGTGTGAAAGAGAAAATGAAATAATGACATTTGGAATTGAGGATGGAATATAATGTTTGTTTATAGAAAGTGGCTTTGTAGGCTGTTGAAGTGAATATTGTTTATATACAGCGGTCAGACGAAGAGTCAGAAGTTCTTTAACTTCTGGGCGTTATTTTCTCTCTGCCTCTTTTTAACCTCTTGTCTATTTCTTCTTCTTCTTTATTTCTATAAAGCCATTTCTGACCCCATGGGGGAAGAGAGGGGGTTGCGGTCTTGCCCCTCCCCCAAGCGCGGGGGCTGGCCTGCTGCCCCCGCGAGAGTTGGGGGAATCCCTGGGCGTGCCTTCCACCCGTCCGCCAATCGGCCGGCTGGGGGAGGCGTGGCCTTGGCATACTTAAGGCCAGGCACGCCCAGGGACCACCCTCTTTACTCCTGGCCAGCTGAGAGGTTTGCGTATTTCATTGACAAAGCTATGCCCATGGGTTGCTCCGTGGCTTGTGCAGCATTCGAATCCTTTAGCACATTTTGGCAGTGGCAAGCCGCGCTGCTCCGCCTTGCTCGAGGCTCTCACGTCCCTAGCCGGCGAACTAGGGGTACCCCTAGCCGCCGATAAAACAGAGGGTCCGGCCACTTCATTGGTTTATTTGGGTATCGAACTAGACACGGTGGCCCAGAATTCCAGGTTGCCGCGAGAAAAGCTAGCATCCCTCAAGGCTCTGATACAGCAACTTTTGCCTCTCAAGAAAGTTACCCTAAGACAAATCCAATCCCTGCTAGGCCACCTTAATTTTGCGTGCAGGGTTGTTGCCCCGGGCCGCCCATTCCGCGGCCGCTTGGCTAGACTGTCAGCCGGGCTAAAGCCCCTCAGCACCGGGTACGCCTCCCCAAGGAAGTTAAGGCTGACTTGGGTATTTGGCTACAATTTCTGGGAAAGTACAATGGTATATCATTATGGCAGGATGCCTTGGTGCTCAACTCTGACTTTCAAGTTCATTCAGATGCAGCAGGGTCGTTGGGTTTTGGGGTCTACTTTCGTGGCCAGTGGTGTGCTGAAAAATGGCCCCCAGACTGGCATGGCCAGCCCCTTACTCGGGACCTTACATTTTTTGGAGTTCTTCCCTATTGTGGTGGCTGTACACCTGTGGGCAGACCAATTCCGCAACCACAGGGTATGTTTCAATACCGATAACCAAGCAGTCGTAGCGGTTCTCTCTAGGCAGTCCGCTCGGTCGTCCAGAGTGGGAAACCTATTACGATCCTTTGTCTTGTTGTGCCTGGAACAGAATATATGTTTTTTCGGCCAAATTCGTGCACGGCATTAATAACGACATTGCGGATGCTCTATCTCGTTTCCAGGTGGAGCGCTTCCGCTTACTAGTGCCGGATGCGGAGCAATCATCGATGCCTTTCCCGGAGCACCTCTGGAGGATTGGGAGCGAGAAATTATGAAGGGAGTATTCGGGGCTGTAGCCCCATCCACGATGAGGTCGTACGGGAAGGCTTGGGCCGATTTCTTAAGGTTTCGCATGAGCTTGCCTGGCTCAAGTCATTGCGCTACCCCCACTACCAGGGAGGTCCTCCGCTACCTGGCGCACCTGAAGGACTTAGGCAGGGCCCCAAAAAACGCTTAATATCCAGTCCGCAGGGATTTCATACTTTTGTAAAGCCTTCTTTGAAACCGACCCGTGTGCGGCATTCATTGTGCGTAAAACGCTAGAGGGATGGCGCAGGCAGCACCCCCGCAGCTCTGACAGGAGGCAGCCCATTACATATGATTTACTGACACGGATACACAAATCACTGCGAACTATATGCTGGTCGAAGTACGAAGCGCGCCTATTCTCGGCCGCGTATTCCATATCTTTCTTTGGTGCTCTACGCGTGGGCGAGGTGGTCTGCGAAGGAGGGGGCACCCACTCGCAGAGGGGTGTGTTAATGAGTGATCTGACCCTCTCTGGAGACGACCTCAAAGACGGATCAGCAGGGCAAGGGGGCCCTAATTCGGCTCCCAGCAGTTCACAGAAAAGGCCCCTGTCCAGTGAGGGATACGCGGCGTTTCTTGTACCTGAGGCCGAAAGGACCCGGCCCACTTCTGTTGCACGCAGATGGATCCCCCCTGACTAGGCATCAATTCACCAGGGTGATGAGGTCGGCATTGTCGGCATGTGGCATACCGCCACTCAAGTTTGCAGCCCATTCCTTCCGTATTGGAGCGGCCACCACAGCGGTGCACATGGGGCTTTCCACCGAAAGGATAAAAGAATTGGGGAGGTGGAAATCTAATGCGTATAAGGCTTATGTCAGAAACAATTTATGACTAGGACTGCTACCCCTGACCTCTGTTCCCCTGTCCATTTACCTTGCAGATCCCAGGAGAGTGCGCATTTGGTTGGTGGGCCACAGTATTGTTCACTGGGCCAGGAATCGTGCCTTGAGTTCTGGAATGGGCAGAAACTTGAGTTTACCTGCTAACGTGGAACTGGTTTGGATAGCGCGTAGAGGGATGCGCTGGAGTGAAATCAAATCAGTGGTGATGGCGAGGGCCGCGGTTGATGGGCCGCCCGATGCCCTGGTGATTCAGTTGGATCCCAGGAGAGTGCGCATTTGGTTGGTGGGCCACAGTATTGTTCACTGGGCCAAGAATCGTGCCTTGAGTTCTGGAATGGGCAGCAACCTGAGTTTACCTGCTAACGTGGAACTGGTTTGGATAGCGCGTAGAGGGATGCGCTGGAGAGAATTCAAACCAGTGGTGATGGCGAGGGCTGCGGTTGAGGGGCCGCCCGATGCCCTGGTGATTCAGTTGGGTGAGAATGATCTGGCTTACCGTAAAGCCATTGATCTGAGATGGAACATTTTCGACGATTTGTCCGAGCTGGTGGCAACATATCCAAATATCACTATTTTATGGTCCTCGTTGCTGGAGAGGAGGACATGGCGGGATTGTGCGAGCCCAGTGGGGGACAACAAGGCTAGGAAAGTTTTAGAGCGGGCAGTTGGACGTAGAGTGGCAGCCCTGGGCGGGTGCGTCATAGGGCACCCAGGCATTCAATTCAGCAACGAGGCCCTCTACAGAAAAGATGGTGTGCATCTTTCTGATGCTGGAAGCGATATTTGGTTGGATAACATTATGTCAGGGATTAGGAGTTGGTTGCAGGTTTGAAGGTATTGGCGGCGAGCTCCGCTCGGGTGGCGGTTAGGCATTGGCTGGGGGTTCAATTGTTATGCAAATGGATCGGGGGGAAGGTACGCCATCACCTTCCCCAAGAAAAGGGGTAGTCCGGTAAAGGACTCCGGGGGGCGTTGTCTTGTCCGAAACCTGGGAAGGTAAGGGCCTCCGGCACGCCCCCGAGCGGTGACACCCGTGGGGATCCTAGTTGGCGTACTTCAACAGGACCCCCCACGGTTCGTGTTAACCCATCCCGGTCACCATGCCGGGTAGTGGATAGGTGCCAATGCCTAAGGCCAATACCTTCAATTCTCTAATCAATAAAGTTGTGGCCTTTTCATGCCCAATTAACTTAATCAACGTCTCCTGTGTCTTTATTTCTGGGGGGGGAGGGGTATTGACACGCAAAGCCATTTCTGACCCCATGGGGGAAGAGAGGGGGTTGCGGTCTTGCCCCTCCCCCAAGCGCGGGGGCTGGCCTGCTGCCCCCGCGAGAGTTGGGGGAATCCCTGGGCGTGCCTTCCACCCGTCCGCCAATCGGCCGGCTGGGGGAGGCGTGGCCTTGGCATACTTAAGGCCAGGCACGCCCAGGGACCACCCTCTTTACTCCTGGCCAGCTGAGAGGTTTTCCCATCCCACCCACCCTTAGGTATAGGTCAGCTTAGGTAGATATGACCTTGCTATGGACTTCGGTTGGTCGCCGCAAGGGGCCTGGTAGGAATTTTTCCAAGTTGGCGAACTTACGGCCTTTTGGTTTTTTCGCCTACCTCGTAGCAAACGTCACAACTTTCTTTAGTATTGGCGGTTAGGCATTGGCTGGGGGTTCAATTGTTATGCAAATGGATCGGGGGGAAGGTACGCCATCACCTTCCCCAAGAAAAGGGGTAGTCCGGTAAAGGACTCCGGGGGGCGTTGTCTTGTCCGAAACCTGGGAAGGTAAGGGCCTCCGGCACGCCCCCGAGCGGTGACACCCGTGGGGATCCTAGTTGGCGTACTTCAACAGGACCCCCCACGGTTCGTGTTAACCCATCCCGGTCACCATGCCGGGTAGTGGATAGGTGCCAATGCCTAAGGCCAATACCTTCAATTCTCTAATCAATAAAGTTGTGGCCTTTTCATGCCCAATTAACTTAATCAACGTCTCCTGTGTCTTTATTTCTGGGGGGGGAGGGGTATTGACACGCAACTATATTTCCTGCTTTCTTTTTCTCTCATTTTCTCTACGTTTTTATTGTATCCAGATCAGTGGTTTAGTTTTGGACCAAAACAAAGGACAGAAGAAGAAGAGTTTGGATTTGATATCCTGCCTTTCACTCCCTTTAAGGAGTCTCAGAGCGGCTAACATTCTCCTTTCCCTTCCTCCCCCACAACAAACACTCTGTGAGGTGAGTGAGGCTGAGAGACTTCAGAGAAGTGTGACTAGCCCAAGGTCACTAATAAATGCATTGTATTGCACACTTTTCCTCATTATCTAGATTTTTCATGTACATGTTAGTTTGCTGGAGAACTGTCTTGCAAAATCTGGAGAATTGTGAATTTCAAAGGATGGCTGTGTTTCAGTTTTCATATTCTTTCGCAAAGTGTAAGTTAAGTAGGTTTACCTTTCAGTGCAAGTAGAATCAAAGTTCTCCCACGTCCCTAGAGGCAAGGAAAGCATTTCTCCTCACAGATGTATTTTTAACGGACAGTGTACTTTTTCTGAAGAAAGATGGCCATAATGGACTTAAGTGATGCAGACAACAGCTGCCTAAAACTGTCTGAGGTAATTGCAGTGTTAACAGGAAATCCCAGAAAATAGTCCCAACACTCCTGATGTCGTTCCTTGTTTGAAGCTAAGTCGGGTTAAAGCTGGCCAGTGCTTGAATAAGAGAGACTGTTGAGCGGGGGGCTTCCATTGTGTTCCTCTCAGTTCCTTGGAGTGAGGGTGGGATACAAATGAAGGAAATAAATACTAAAAATGAATATGTATTCTGAGCAAATGTACAGGATAATTGGAAACATAAGAGTAACTTTTGCTGTCCAAGAATCTCCCCTTTTATTTCATTTTCTTGACATGAACTGTTCAAGCCAATGGGCAGGATTTAATGGCAATAATGGAAAACGGTAGTTTGGACTGGACTGCGGAACCTAAACGTGCAACTCTATGTTTGGCATCACTGACAGAGGGATGGAGTTGGACGGAAAGGAAGTTGCCATTCTGATGTTCCTGCAATGCTCTGGAGTGACATTCAAATAGCAGGCAGTTTTCATGTATTGGCTGAAGATCGTGGCAGTGCTGCTGCCGGGGGGGGGGCACTGGGTAGGTGGAATGCACTGGCTGGCACTGGAGGCAGCCTTGAGTTGTTGGCATCCGTCTGTCTCAAGAAACAATGGATGTGTCTCTGGGGATGAAGTCAAACTAGTGGAGAATCATAGTTGCCTGCTGTGGCTGCAGAAAACAGTAACTCATAACTGCTGCTTCCCACATTGTTTTTGCTGCACCAAAGTGACCTCTCCAGGGTGCAAGCCTGGGGAATGTGTTTGGAGGTCCTGAGCTGCAAGGATGACAACACACACACACACACTGTGCTGGTCCTGGGGGTTAAACAAGAGGCAAGGTCTAAATCCAGTCCATGGTTGATGAAGCAATATGAAGGCAGTCCGTAAAAGTCGAAGCTGGGTGCAGGGCAGGGTTCAGGCAAGAACTGACAACCACCAACGTTGCTCCCACAATTTGGGACTGGGGCTGGCTGGCTTTTATCTGCCCCGAGGCACAGGGCACCCGATCCTCAGGTGACTCGCCTCTCCTGGCCTGGAGGCGAGCACTCCTCCTGTGGGAACTTAGTTCCCTCCGCCTTTCTGCCCTGAGCCTCTGCAGCTCAGGGGAGGCTGGAGGGTTACCGGACCCAGAGGCAACCTCAGCTTCCTCTGACGGGGCTGAGAGTGAAGAAACTGCAGGCAATGGGTCCTCCACCCCCTCAGGAGCCAGAGCAGGCTCAACTGGTGCCTGCACCTGAGGATCCAGCACAGGTGAGGACCCTTCAGGCTCACGCCCCAACCCTGGCTTAGCTGGTTCTGGAGGCGGGGGGATCCTGTGCAGGCTGGGATTCCTCAGGTTCAGCATCTGAATCTGAATCCCAGGCCATCACACACACACACACACACACACACACAGACACACACACACACACACACACACACACACACACACACCCTCGGCCTCACTGATGTGGTTCAAAGGAAAGCAGAGCAATATGTTTGGCACCAGTCTGGTTACAGAAGTTGCCAGAAGAAGGCGTACAAGACGTCATCCAGCCATCTGGGACTCCACTCCAGATTTATGTAGCGTTCATTCCTTAGCCTTTTCTTCTCCCAAAGATGTCCCACAAGGCAACAGGTATGGATTTTTCCTCGGGGTTGACTCCCAAAACCTTTCTCATGAATAAGTATAGCTGCAAGGCAATGGAGATTTAGGATCAGAGTTTTCCTTTTCCTAGATAGGGTAGCTTCCCAAGTCGACAACTCCATCTGCCCTTCATTTCCTTCTACAGCATGTGAAGTAGCCACCTTTTTGACCATTGGACCCACTATTGGTCTGGTCCGCTCAATCTGCCAGAGCCTGTTTTCACATACTGGGGAAGTCCCTAACTCACTGAGGGTTTGAGACCCATCAGCTACCCTTACCTGGTTTAGCTAGCCAGTCGAAGCCATTTCTCGGGGGGTGGTCACTGTCACATGCTGACAGCTTTTTGGAGCCACAGATGAGAGCTGACTATTCTGCAAACTATTCTGACATCTATCTACATTTGAGTTCTATTATGCCGCAGATATATTTCAATAAAGTTAAGAGAACCTTTTTCATTCTGCAAACCTTTTGCAACGAGCATTCTGGTGTGTGCCAGAACATCTCCTTTTCGGAGAGAGGTGTTCTTGTATCCTATGAACTGGATGAATAACCAAAAGATACCTTGTAAATACACAGTAAAATATATGCACCATATTCAGAACTACAAGTTATGTCTCCAAATATTTGTTTTGGCTTCCTTGTATCCTTGTACTTCATCTGAAATAGCTTTTCACTAGTCCAGAACTCAGACTCCCCTTTCTTCCTACTGAGCCCATAGTCTAGGACTAAGCACTAATGGTGGTGATTCACTTAAACCAGCAGATATGCTTCTATATACAGAGTAGTCAGTTGACTTCACACTGAAGGAATGGGGAAGTTGATGCTACTCCTCAATTTGAAAGGCTTCGTTCATTTAGTTTGTTTAGTGCCCAGAACCCCAATCAATTTGGCATCCTTCAGATATCAATTCCATCTCTAGACATAAGCAAGCGTCACAGATATTTTAGTAGCAGAAAATATGATGATATATTTAAAAAGAGAAAAAAGCAGATAAGCAAAAATTGAACTATGAACATCTTAGCAAACTGCATCACTAAAAATACATTTACAGTAGCACCAAACTTTCTGCAATCAAAGTCTTAGTGGACAGAAAAGTGGGAATCTACAATCATTAACATCATTATATACCTTTTAGATGTCAGGCCATTTTAGACAGTATCTCTAGACCAGTGTTTCCCAACCTTTTTTGGGCAAAGGCACACTTGTTTGATGAAAAAAATCTCGAGGCACACCACCATTACAGCCCCGTGACGTCAGCGCGCAGCGTCACGCCGGGAGGGATGCACGAAAGTGTAACTTTCAATTTTTTTCCCTCCCCCTTGCCGGGGAACCTCCAAGCTTTGGGGGTGGGGGGGGGAGGAGGCAGCAAAGCGAGGGACTGAGGGACTCCTCCAACGACAATGGTTGGGGAAGAAGAGAAAGGGCTATTCCGCTCCAGTCACGGGAGGGGAATATGTACTGGCCCAACTGGTGTGCGGTCTTCGGAAAGCGGGGTGCGGGAAGGAAGCCTAGGCTCGGGGTCATAGAATCATAGAATCATAGAGTTGGAAGAGACCACAAGGGCCATCGAGTCCAACCCCCTGCCAAGCAGGAAACACCATCAGAGCACTCCTGACATATGGTTGTCAAGCCTCTGCTTAAAGATCTCCAAAGAAGGAGACTCCACCACACTCCTTGGCAGCAAATTCCACTGTCGAACAGCTCTTACTGTCAGGAAGTTCTTCCTAATGTTTAGGTGGAATCTTCTTTCTTGTAGTTTGGATCCATTGCTCCGTGTCCGCTTCTCTGGAGCAGCAGAAAACAACCTTTCTCCCTCCTCTATGTGACATCCTTTTATATATTTGAACATGGCTATCATATCACCCCTTAACCTCCTCTTCTCCAGGCTAAACATGCCCAGCTCCCTTAGCCGTTCCTCATAAGGCATCATTTCCAGGCCTTTGACCATTTTGGTTGCCCTCCTCTGGACACGTTCCAGTTTGTCAGTGTCCTTCTTGAACTGTGGTGCCCAGAACTGGACACAGTACTCCAGGTGAGGTCTGACCAGAGCAGAATACAGTGGCACTATTACTTCCCTTGATCTAGATGCTATACTCCTATTGATGCAGCCCAGAATTGCATTGGCTTTTTTAGCTGCCGCGTCACACTGTTGGCTCATGTCCACCGGGCGCAAGGTCCACCGACCTCGGCGGAGAAAGGCAACAACCGGAGCCGATGACCAGTGGCGTAGCGTGGGTTGTCAGCACCCGGGGCAAGGCAAGTAATTTGCGCCCCCTAACCCCTTACCATGGTCATTAATACTGACGGCTCTACTCTGGGGCAAACTTCGTGGTGACTACTGCCCTCCGTGGTGTTGTTTTTGCAATTAAAGGACCCCTGCCTCAAATAAAGCATCTTGAGGATTGGGGACTGGGATTTGCCAAGGGAGCTGGGAATTGCAGTTCAGTGGCGGGTCAGGGGGAGAGGGTCCCTTCCGCGCCTGGGTGCCCCTTTGCGCCAAGACGCGCGTCTTTGGGCGTCGCGGCTCAGCCTTCTCGGTCTCCCTCCCCGGCCCGGCTAGCCCCGACGCGGCTTCTTTCTGGTGCGGGGAGGGGGCTTCTTTCTGGCGCTGGGGCCAGTGCGTTGGCCGGCCTCCGGCGCGGGTGGGCGGGCCCTGTCGGGGCGGGTGGGCGGCCTTGGCGCGCAGGCACTAGAGCGCAGGTGGCTCCGGCTGGGCGCTTCATTCGCCGCCGGTGGCACGTTTGGCGGGCTGCGCGCGTCCACACAGCGACCCGAGCCTGGGCGGCGTGGCGCTTGGTGCCGGAGCCTCCGCCCGCAGCGCCCCGTCGGGAGACCCGGCCGGAAGGAGCCTCGAGCCGGCTGTCGGACGCGGCTGAAGCAGCCAGGGCGGCATGGCAGGCGGCGGCGGCTCTTCGGCGACTCCGGAGGCAGCGAGCGCGCCCCCCCCCAGAAGTTGCGCCCGGTGCTGCCGGGCCCCCCTGCACCCCTCACGCTACGCCACTGCTCCTCAGAGTCTTTTCCCGCCGCCCCCTCGCAAGACAGCCCTGAAGCCGAGCGCAGAGTGAGGGGCGGGGCCCGGCAGAGTCTCGCTGCCCCCCAACGCCTCTCGAGGCGGCATAAGGGGCGCCGCGTCAAGGGCGCCGGCGGGCGCAGCAGCAGCTCCTGTCAGGGCACGAGGCGGGCCCGGCGCCTCTCCCCCACCCACCCCGTCCGCCCACCCATATCCCGCTCAGGAGGGGCCGGTGGGCTGGCAAGCGCCTCACAGCAGCAGCACCAGAGAGGGAGAGAAGTCCGCCTCCCGCTGCCGCCGCCTCTTCATCCCCAGCAGCAACTTCCCTGCCCGGCTCCCCGCCGCCGCCGCCGCCTCCTTCTCTCCCTGCTTTGCAGTAGCAGCCGCCGCCGCCGCGGCACACAAGGCAACATCTCGCGGAACACTAGTGTGCCGCGGAACACCGGTTGGGAAACACTGCTCTAGACTAGAGATTGCCAATACAGTACACTGAAGAATATTATCTTCATCCAGCCCACTTAACTTCTTGGTCCATATTGAGGAACATCTGTTGGACTGAGGATATGCACAGCTTTCTGCCGATGTTGCTATGGTATTTTAATGGAATATGTTATTTTTAATTTTATATTGCAGTCTTTCTCTTCCAGATACATGATGACTCCTTCCTTTCATTTGTTTTTTCATGAACCCACAAATGACTAGCTGAAGAAACCCAACTTATCCTCCTTGGCTAACCCAGTGATTTCCAAGAGTTACATTCCTTTTTACACAAGAATAGCGCATCATGAGATCCGACTGTGCTTAGATATTAATATATGGCAAATTGGCACTGTGCACAAAAGCATATGTGCCATTTTAATCCAAAACCATATATTCTGACTATGCATTTCATGGTAGGATGTCAAAAGCCTTCATTTGTGAAATCAGATAACTGGGAAACTCAGGACCAAACTTGGTTTTCATTTTTTTACATACATATCTTGCCATTTCTCCCAAAGGAGCTCAGGGCAGCAACTACTACCGCAATAAAAAAACACAATTAAAAATAAAACAAAGCTTGTTAGAAGTGTCTAAAAATTATTAAACACATTAAAACACCTGAAGCAAATTTAAGAAAACATATAACCAAATCTTGTGTCTGGATAGGCCCACTAAAATGGAAAAGTTTTCAGCAGGTGTCTGAAGGAGTACAGTGATTCTGCCTGCCTATTGTCAAGAGACAGAGAGTTCCAAGGTCTAGGAGCTGCCACACTAAAGGAATAACTCTTTGTGAGTTGAGGCCCTGCCCCCCGCTTGGTGAAGAAATAAGACACATGGACACAAGTATTTTAGGTTAATGGGCAAGGGAGATCTGGTGGGCCTGTGGCCATTTAAATCCAGCTAAACCACGCACCCCACCCAGCTGGATTGGCTGGCTGAGGGGCATGACACGGGCCCAGGGTTCTAGTGACTCAGGGGGCCTGGCTATGCCCCTCTGCGAGTGCAGGAATCGATTTCCGCTCACAACCCCTCCCCTCTGGGAAGAGGAGAGGCTTTACAAACAACACTAGACATCAAAGTGATTGAATAGGCATATATGGGTTACGGCGATTACTCAGGTAAACTGGCCCCAAGCAGTTGAATTCTGTATATTTCCCAATAATAGCACTTTGAAATCAGTCCAGCAGTGAACTGGCAGCCAGGGCAGATCTTTGAGCACAGGTGTAATACAGTGGACGCTAGGGTTGCGAACGTGATCCATGCAGGAGGAACATTCGCAACCCGCAGTGTTCGCAACCCGCAGCGCTGCGTCTGCGCACACGCGGGTTGCGATCCGGCGCTTCTGCGCATGCGCAAAGCACGATTTAGCACTTCTGCGCATGCGCAAGTGCCGAAACCTGGAAGTAACCCGTTCCTGTATTTCCGGGTTCTGTGCGGTGCACAACCTGAAAACGTGCAACCTGAAACGTCTGTAACCCGAGGTATGGCTGTATTGCTGACAAACCTTCACAATTGTGCTGCAGCATTTAGCACCAACTGCAACTTCTGGACTAAGCGCAAGGGAAGCCTCGTATAAAGTGCCTTACTGTATTTCAGCCTTGATGTGACCAATTCTTTTTAAAAAATAATGTGGATATGTTTGCTGCCTTGGACTCCTTTGGGAGGAAAGGCAGGACATAAATTAAACATGGGGTGCTTCCCAAAGAGGTAGCGGCTTAGTCACGGTGGGAACAGGATGCTGGCCTAGATAAGCCTTCGGTCTAACCCAGAAGGACTCTTCTTAAATTCAGTGCAGATGAGAATGTCAGAATGTGAATGGCATAGTCTGGATGCAAAGCTGACTGTCTAAAATAGCCCACCATAATGCAGATGAGACTGCCCCATATATTTAGCAAGAAATAGCAGGAATAGAGAAACTTTCTAAACTTATAATCTGCTGCCCAGGTCAACGCCCTCTGCTCCATCCCTTTTGGAAGCAGTTCATAGAACGACGTTTCTTTGTCCACCTCCAGTAATGACAAGCTTTGGTGTCTGACACATGCTAGATGCTTGTTTGTGGTTCCTGTAGCTGGCGGGAGGGGGGGTAGAAATATAAATAAATAAAAATAGCACCGTACCTTTCGTCAAAGCTGCAATTTGCAATATGTAATCTTGAGTTTATTTAAACGATTGTTTCCTTTTTCGGGCTTAATATTTAGCAACCAACAATTTAATGCCTGTGGCGAGGCCAAACAGCTGGGGAGACTTGCCCCTCTGCACATGTGGGTTGCCACCCCCCCCTCCAGAAACACAAGCTTGTCATACGCCAAATGACAGGATTGAGTTCCTATGCTGGAGGCTCAATGGAGAGCGTCCTCGGAAATTCAGGCAAGCTTGGGAGAGCAATGAATTTGTTGGTTTAGAGTTCCAGGATGATTTCCATCCTGACCTCCTTGTCCGACTACCCTCTCTGTCCTTGAAAGCTGGCACTGTATGTGGTAGAGTGTTTAGAATTCTAGTTTTCGATTGCTTCTAGGAGCTCCTTAGAACATCATTCTGCAGGGAATGTCAGCTGTGCCTGGAGACTCTCATTCATAAAGATTTATTTGGGGCCTAGGATGAGCCCTGGCTCTTGGTTCTGAAGCTGAGTTCTCCCAGTGTATACTATCATTAACATAATAATGGTACAGTTGACAAGGGAGGTAAAGGTAAAGGTGTCGCGAATTCCTCGTGGCGCTTTAGCAAAATGCTCAGAGTCCCAAGTTCTTTAGTGCAGTATTATTTATTATGAGCAAAATATATATACAAATATTTACAGAAGCAGTTCGTATAATCAGACAGAGTACCTGGCTGCACCTTGAGGCAAAAGAAGACTCCACACTCATCTACACCACTCCACCACCATTACTATTGGACAGACTTTACTTTTGAACTGGTGACAGCCAATCACATTACTGCTGAGTCATTCTGACCCAGCACCTTCACAGAAAGTGTTGCACCAGCCTGTTGCATTCACTGGCAAACTGAAGCCTGCAGACTTACTTACACAGCATCCTGTCAATCCCAACAAAGGGGACCCCTGACCATTAGGTCCAGTCATGCCCGACTTTGGGGTTGCAGCGCTTATCTCACTTTATTGGCTGAGGGAGCCGGCGTACAGCTTCCGGGTCATGTGGCCAGCATGACTAAGCCGCTTCTGGTGAACCAGAGCAGCGCACGGAAACGCCATTTACCTTCGTGCTGGAGCAGTACCTATTTATCTACTTGCACTTTGACGTGCTTTCGAACTGCTAGGTTGGCAGGAGCAGGGACCGAGCAATGCGAGCTCACCCTGTCGCAGAGATTCGAACCGCCAACCTTCTAATCAGAAAGTCCTAGGCTCTGTGGCTTAACCCACAGCGCCACCCGTGGCCCTGACAAGGGAAGCTGCAACTAAATGTTGCTGTGCTACTGTTTGAGCTTCCAGCTTGCAACTGAAACGAAAGCCACACCTACTGAGTCCATGGAAGTTCCCAGCTCACGGCTTAAACTTAGCCACTATGCCACTCCAGGACCCACTGTTGTGCTAAAATCTCCTAGCACCTTTTTCTTTACATTTCCAACAAGTTTTTGATCCCTTTTAATACATTCTGACCACATTTGGAATAGGCTGAACTGGCAAAACTAACAGAAAAAATACACGAAAAGGACAACAAAGACTTTAAAAGAGAAGGGGAACCATTTGCAACATATATGAAGAGGCAACATAAAGAAATGGACTCATTGGCAGGGTCTGAGTAAACAATCACAACTGTATACAAAAAAATAATAATAAGACTATATGTATTGAGAACATTTTGGGGAAACAATACACAGGGTGAACAATATGGAAATAAAGCAAAACGGGAGTATGAGGGAAGTCCGGGGGGGCGGAGAGGTTGAAATATGAAAAATTGTTATACATGGAAAAATCAATAAAAATTATTAAAAATTAATAAATAAATAAATCTAGCACATTAGCACCCTCGCCAACACTCTTGGGATGTTGCAGCACATGCATTAGAGCTCGCAATACTTCCATTTTGGTCAGCAAAACGTTTGGAGACGGCACAATTAAAAATACTTTCAATAACAATATTTGATGTGCTCTGGACATAGCTATAAGCCTCTGGGTTCTCCTAGGTCTAAAGAGAAGGAACCAAATTATAGCCATCATCCTCTTTAGGCTTCTGATCTGAGATCAGAGTTTTCAGCATCTTTCACAAATTTAAATAGTTTGCAGTCTTGTGCTTTTGACCATTTATACTGGTGAGAGTCCAGAAGAATTCTAAGCATTAACTCGGTCATAGCCCAACTAATATTTTCTCAGTTGGATAAACTGTGCTACACACTGATAGTTCTTGTTACAAATACACCCAATTTTCTGCATTAACCAGATCCTACTTATTCCCGAGCGCCATCCTGGATGCCTGTGGCTTTTATGTTATGCAGACATTTGCTGAGCACAGTGTCAATGAAAGCCTTTCTGATAACTCACACCAGCCTAAATAGAATGTAACAGGGCTGCTAAACCTCCATGTGGATGGAAATGAAGGGCAGAAAAATTGCCGCTAATCCTTTGCGGTGCTTGCTAATATGGGGTTGGATGCAGAGAAAGAGTTGTACCCAACTTAGTTCTACCCAGACTAGATCCACTGAAGTTAATGGCCTGGGGTTATTTGTGTCCATTAGTTTCATGGATCTACTCTGAATATGTCCAGCATTGGCTGCAACCCAGTTTTAGTTGGACTTAGTAGGTAAAGGTAAAGGTACCCCTGCCTGTACGGGCCAGTCGTGTCCGACTCTAGGGTTGTGCGCTCATCTCACTTAAGAGGCCGGGAGCCAGCGCTGTCCGAAGACACTTCCGGGTCACGTGGCCAGCGTGACATCGCTGCTCTGGCGAGCCAGCACCAGCGCAGCACACGGAAACGCCGTTTACCTTCCCACTATAAAGCGGTACCTATTTATCTACTTGCACTTAGAGGTGCTTTCGAACTGCTAGGTGGGCAGGAGCTGGGACCGAAAGACGGGAGCTCACCCCGCCGCGGGGATTCGAACCGCCGACCATACGATTGGCAAGTCCTAGGCACTGAGGTTTTACCCATAGCGCCACACGCGTCCCTATGTTGGACTTAGTTTCTATTTAAATCAGTGGGACTTATGGGACTAATGTCCCAGTGATAGCAATGAGAATTAAGCGAGCTTAGTTTGGACCCAACCCATAGCTTGAAAAGAGGATGCATCAAAAAAACAGCCCAGCTCCCAAATCCACAGTTGGGCAATACCTTGATTGAGGCCAACCAAAATACCTCAGAAGTATGACTAGCTTCTGAGTCTTCCAGAACTCCTCACCAGACAAGACATTATACAAAGAATAATTTTTAAAGCTAGAAAAAATACAAAAAATCGGCTGGGTAAGGTCGGTATGTCACCTCATTTCCAATATGGAGTTTCCAGGCTGAATAACTCCCTCTAAGATGCTACTGATATCAGCTTACACATCTGGTATTCTGGGATAAAGAAGCAATGGTGACTCCCTATCTCTGAGAAATTAAAGTGTGACTTGGAGACTGATTCCCCCCAAAATAATAATAATAATATTTGGGGTATTTGTGTAACTCTTTGCTTGAAGCTGATGGGACTGAAAACTCATTCACCTTGCCTCCATACATATTATTCAGTTCATGCATGAAAACTAAGGTTGCAATCCTGTACCCACCTCCCTGAGAACATGCCCCATTGGGAGTAAGCATGTATAGAATTGTGCTTTATGTGCTGTGATAAAGCGTGTTCTCCCTCATGGAGAGCACATGTTGCGGTTGGGGCTGACGAGACACCTCACTGTTGCTAGGCAAATGGTTTGGCCATCCTTTAAGCAGGGGCGGGCTGTTACTGGGGAAATCTAGATGTTGCCATTTGTTGATGGACAGCCCTATTTGTTAAATACAATGCACGCAGTGACGAACTTCCTATTTTCGCTGCGTGCTTCGGATCACCCGCCCTCCCTTCCCTAATGTTAGGCTGTTTGCTTGACCTTGCTATTCCTGTCATGGGGTCATCTGCTTTGGGGCAGGGGCCTGGTAGGAATTTTGTCCATTTGGCTGATTAGTGTGTGCCATTTGGTATTTGCCTACTACGTAGCAAATCGTCACAACTTGTAAGGGGTGATATGATAGCCATGTTCAAATATATAAAAGGATGTCACATAGAGGAGGGAGAAAGGCTGTTTTCTGCTGCTCCAGAGAAGCGGACACGGAGCAATGGATCCAAACTACAAGAAAGAAGATTCCACCTAAACATTAGGAAGAACTTCCTGACAGTAAGAGCTGTTCGACAGTGGAATTTGCTGCCAAGGAGTGTGGTGGAGTCTCCTTCTTTGGAGGTCTTTAAGCAGAGGCTTGACAACCATATGTCAGGAGTGCTCTGATGGTGTTTCCTGCTTGGCAGGGGGTTGGACTCGATGGCCCTTGTGGTCTATTCCAACTCTATGATTCTATGATTCTATGATTCTATGATTCTAAGGTTGCGGTTAGGCATTGGTCTGGGAATTGGTTGGTGGAGGGGTATGGATTTGGCTGTGCCTGCCCCTCCAAAATGCTGCTGCTGCTGCAAGGGTTTTACGTTAAAGAAACCCAGGGGCTCCCCATGCTTTTGTCTGAAACCCCCTGGCAAGGGTCTAGGGCCACGCAAGCCCCTGGGAGCATTCTGGGGAGAGGTGAGGCATGGTTCCCAGTCCCATCTCTCTCCCCAGGTGACTTACCCTTGCTGACTTCGTGGGGGGTGCAAATGTCAGAGCTGTCCCCGTGCGGGGTCAGTTAGTGCTACCAGTGCCTAAGCAACCACTCACATTGCTGTAATTTGAATAAAGTTGTGGCCAAAATTATGCCAAAAACCTTAAACAAAAATTAAGTGTCAATTGTGTTTTTCTTTGGGGGTGTCTTGGGGACCTCGACGCGCAAAAAAAAGCATGAGTCACCTAATAAAACACATGTGCACACACCAACACAAAAGAGGGAGAAGAGGGGAGAGGGGGAAAGGACAGAAAGAGAAAATGAATTTGAAAAAAATGGGTGAAATGTTGGGTCACTTTAAAATGATCTATATATGCGTAAACATAAAGGGAAAGTAGAGAACATTTCGTTCCTGCTACAGAAAATGCATAGCTTTTCTTCTGTCGTGGAATTACAGTCTTTGAATGGCAAAGCTCATGCGAGGACAGATTTTAAAAAGAACAGGGTGGAAATACAATCCCCATATGAGCTCGGTTTGTCATTCCAAAAGCCTCAAACATTATGTAGCAGCAAACAGCTCTATTCATCTCCTAACCACCCAAAAACGTGCCTAAGCTAGTATCATAGTACCACCAATTAGGGTTTCTTCCTGTGGCCTTAACTGTATAAAATCAGTGCCATGGAAGGCTAGGACATCCCAGCTGGTTGGCATGATATAGGGGTAAGACTGGGAATTTGGAAATCCTTTATCTCAGTAACTGCAGCCTTCTGATCCAGCTCTCCAAACCAGGACATGGTGGATTTCAGCTATAGGTTTAGCAGCTGTGCTTCTGTGGGGATGTCTTGCAAACACTGATCTGTACTTCACTGTTCCTAGAAATAAATATCCCTAGAACGTTTCTGCAAAGGAACTTCAAAGGGAGGCTGCAATGTGAAATTGCTGAATTATAATGCATCAAGCGTTCAATGTTATCACTTGGGGATCAAACTGAGAGACTTTTGGTTTCTAGGCATGGATCTATGAGGTTTTTCTCTTTTTTCCCCTGCTGCTTTCTCTGGGGAAACTGGAGAAATTGTCTGAAATTTCTCTCTATATATGAAAAGGACTGCTCCAAGGCTTTTGGCTTAAAACTGGTCTCAGAATCAGTCCCGATTCTTTGGGCTTAACTGGTTTGCAGAGAGAAGGGAAAACATTATTTAGCATGTGCTGGCTAAGCATTACATGCGACTAGATAAAATATTTTTACTCACCTATTCAGGACATGTGTGTTCAAGGCAGCAGCTGTAGGATATTTGACCAGAGTGTTCATGTAAATCTTTTTGGGTCCAGAATCCACCTCTTAGTCTCACTTTTGCTCATCAGATAAGGGGATGTCTCCACCTACCATTGGCCTCTCTGGTTTTCATCCCACCTGTCCCAGTGGTCACCAGCGGGCACTGCCATCCACCCCTCTGCACAGAAACAGGAAAGATGGTTCACTCATGGAGTGGGTAAACAGGGTGGCATTTTGACAAGGACCAGTGGCGGAGCTTCATGCTCTAGAACCGGGGGCGGAGAGCAGGCGGGGGCGTGGCTGGCATGCGTCCCAGGGGCATGACATGCGTCCTGGGGCCATGGCACGCCACCCGCAGGGGTGTGGCATGGGTCCTGGGGGCGTGGTGTGCCACCTGTGGGGGCGTGGCACCCAGTACGGGGGCGGGCAGCCACGATGAAACCCCACCAGGATCGTGGTGCCGGGGGCAGTGCGCTCCCCCCATCCACCTCTTTCTGCGCCAGTGACCAGGATATCATGGTGTGAATGCTGCACAAAACCTGCATGCATGAGTAGCACCAAGTCTACAATAAACTAATGTATGAAAGTGTCCATATCTCATTCAATGGGATGTGTTTTAATGGGAAATGTAGGACACCCCATGGCTATCATTGGATCATAGAATTGTAGAGTTGCAAGGGACCCTGAGGATCAAATAGTCCAACTCCCTGCAATGCAGGAAAATGCAGCTCTCCCATACGGGGATCAAACTTGTGACCTTGGCATTATGAGCACCGTGCTCTAAAAAGCTGATCTAGAAATAACACCAGCAAATCAGAAGCTTGGTGAGCAACATGAGAGAAATCTGTTCTATGCATGTTGTTGTTGTTTAGTCGTTTAGTCGTGTCCGACTCTTCGTGACCCCATGGACCGAGCACGCCAGGCACTTCTGTCTTCCACTGCCTCCCGCAGTTTGGTCAAACTCATGCTGGTAGCTTCGAGAACACTGTCCAACCATCTCGTCTTCTGTCATCCCCTTCTCCTTGTGCCTGGTCTTTTCCAGGGAGTCTTCTCTTCTCATGAGGTGCCCAAAGTATTGGAGCCTCAGCTTCAGGATCTCTCCTTCCAGTGAGCACTCAGGGCTGATTTCCTTAAGAATGGATGCGTTTGATCTTCTTGCAGTCCATGGGACTCTCAAGAGTCTCCCCCAGCACCAGAATTCAAAAGCATCAATTCTTTGGCGATCAGCCTTCTTTATGGTCCAGCTCTCACTTCCATACATCACTACTGGGAAAACCATAGCTTTAACTATACAGACCTTTGTTGGCAACGTGATATCTCTGCTTTTTAAGATGCTGTCTAGGTTTGTCATTGCTTTTCTCCCAAGAAGCAGGCGTCTTTTAATTTCGTGACTGCTGTCACCATCTGCAGTGATCATGGAGCCCAAGAAAGTAAAATCTCTCACTGCCTCCATTTCTTCCCTTTCTATTTGCCAGGAGGTGATGGGACCAGCTATGCATAGCTGTCAACTTTTCCCTTTTCTTGCGAGGAATCCTATTCGGAAGAAGGCAATTTCCCTTTTAAAAAAGGGAAATGTTGACAGCTATGGTTCTATGTCCGTTTTTCATCTTCATTAGCTAGGTTCCAGGCATTGCAAGGCATCTGCAGTTGCTGAAAGGGAAGAGAAAATGTCACACATGCAAAGAGCTTGTGGTGCTGGTGGTGTCAAAATTCCTTCCAGATGGCCTGTTTTCTACCCAAATATCATTTTAAGTTGGGGGGGGGAGAATTCCATGGGGGGGGTGCAGAGTGACCAAGCAAATTTCATTCCACACACTTGGGGGGGAGAGAGAAATCCTGAGATGACAGGTTTCTTGTTTCAACAAGAAATTCCTGCACTCAGACCCAGCCCTTTCTTTTTTGCAAGTTTGAAAGGAAAATAAAATTAGAAGGGATTCAGACTTCCTCACAGGGCAGGAAATCCATTTTGACCTACTCCACTACAAATGGGTCTCTTTGGAGAGATGAGCCAAAATCAAGTGCCCAGAAAAAGCCCACAAATGACTATTAAGTATGCAGCAAATGAATGGTATATTAAAAAGAAATTGCCGGAGTTTCTTGTCTCAGCAAAATAATCAAAGCCTTCAGGAAATTGCCACTGTGTAGTGTGTGTGTGTGTGTGTGTGTGTGTGAGAGAGAGAGAGAGAGAGAGAGAGAGAGAGAGAGAAAGAGAGGGAATGAAATGAGATCACTGTTACATTGCATAACAGTGTTCAAAACTTTCAAGCAGAAAAAGTGTAACAAAAAAAATAAAAATAAGCTAAATCCTACAACTTCCTGTACAGGCAACTCACCACTTATGTGTTTGTACATTCTGGGCCCCTGCATGCATAATTGAAATGAGCGTCCACCCTCTAGATACCTGTTTTTACCTGCTCTCCATGCTCTTTTTCTTTTATAAGTTCATTTGCCTCTGGATCACCAGAAAAGCCAGGGAACAGCATGTCTGAGCCTGCCACAATACACTTCCCACCCAACAGCTATCAAACGAGGTAGCGCAGAAGGAGGGAGAGCTCCTGCACGCCATTTTGGAGCCCATAAGGTTATTTAAAAAGCCTTCTAAGCATTTATTTATGGACTTTTGGCTCACTGGCGTCCTCTTCAGGCTCTTGGGAGGGTCTCCTCATGAGTCACAAGGACTTTCTAGCTCTCTCCCGCTGCTTCTGGTTTTGAATTATTTATTTACTTTGCACATGCACGTGGTTGTGTGTGAGATCACGTGCAAGTGGGGAGTTGCCTGTACAGTGGTACTCGGTTTAAGTACTTAATTCGTTCCGGAGGTATGTTCTTAACCTGAAACTGTACTTAACCTGAAGCATCACTTTAGCTAATGGTGCCTCCTGCTGCTGCCGCACCGCCAGAGTACAATTTCTGTTCTCATCCTGAAGCAAAGTTCTTAACCTGAGGTACTATTTCTGGGTTAGCAGAGTCTGTAACCTGAAGCGTATGTAACCTGAAGCGTATGTAACCCAAGGTACCACTGTACTAGTAAATAATGGTATATATGTGACTTGTAGTGGGATGTTATACTGCGGTTGCAGGAGTGTTCTCACTAGTGCAGCAGACTGATTTGGCAAAGCAAATCTTCGGAACTCAAGTTGGCGCCTTTAGAGGAGGTGATTGGCTAGATTTCGCTTCCTCTCAAACTGCCCTGCTAAATGGGTCCCACATCCCATCACTCCACACGTTTGCTAAACTTGACAGGCTTTTAGCAGTTTCTTTTCAAGAGTCAGTGTTGGTTGATTAACGAAGTGTCTGGATACTCCTGTTATTTCGGCCTTGCTGCGTATAAAGTTATTCAGCATAAAAATTGTCCAAGAAGCACCTAATTCCAAACACTTTTGCATTTTCTCCTCCACACATTTGCTGATGTTCTTCCCTGGTGTGTGTGTGTTTTTTATTTGCTTTGTTCTCACAATTTAATTTTCAGTGGCGGCTAATAAGCAGTGTGGTGCAGGAAGAATTCAGAAGTGGACCAAAATCTGGAAATAGTTTCCATTCTATTTTGGAAAACAACTGATGTCTCAATAGCCTTCTCAGAATTGGTGTTTGCCTTAAATGTTCGTTACGTCTGAAACAAATTCAGAGCACATAATATTCCAGGGCCATCCCACAAAATAGGTGCATTTCACAATTGTTGGCCAGGGATAAAAAATGATGAAGTAACAGAGCTGGGGTCTGTTTTAGATTTTTCCAGTAGCGGTGATACAGTTGCACAGCGGGGAAGGCGACCCAGCATAACTCTTCCTTTCAGTTCCACCTTAAAAAATATGTGCCATTAGCACTCTACTTATCCCAGCTGCCCAGAGTGGCTGGGGAAACCCAGCCAGATGGGTGGGGTATAAATAATAAATTATAAAATGATTATTATTACTGTATCTGAAGCATTATGTGAGGCTTATTAACTCTACACAGAGACCTGTAAGTGATGGATCAATTTGTCATTATTATTTATTTACATTATACAGTGGTACCTCGGGTTAAGTACTTAATTCGTTCCGGAGGTCCGTTCTTAACCTGAAACTGTTCTTAACCTGAAGCACCACTTTGGCTAATGGGGCCTCCTGCTGCCGCCGTGCCACTGGAGCACGATTTCTGTTCTCATCCTGAAGCAAAGTTCTTAACCCAAGGTACTATTTCTGGGTTAGCGGAGTCTGTAACCTGAAGCGTATGTAACCCAAGGTACCACTGTATACCACTTAATGACCAAATAGGCTCCTGAGCCTACTGCTGCCTAGATATATTTCTGTTTGCCAATTGACGTTTTTTGGGGGAAGGCAGAAAAATGGGGTACCAAGCAGTTCCCAGGCATAGAGCCAGTTTTCTTTTCCTTCTCTTTTTTTCTTATCCCATTATTATTATTATTATTATTATTATTATTATTATTATTGCTTTTTTCAACCGGAACTCACAGGAACTCAGTTCCGCCACCTCTCAGACAAGCAACATTGCCATTATAAGAGAACACAGGAGGAGTTCATGGTGAGTTCTGGCACCTCTTTTCATAGAAAAATAGCACTGATTATTAATGCTATTATCTACATTTGTTAGCCACTTTGTCTTGCCCAGGGCAACCCAAAGTGACTTACAACCAAACAACCAAACAGACTCCACATAGATACATTAAAACCAAGAGGAAAGAGAATTACATTAAAAACATTCCACACTCTTCTAAAAGGCTACAGGTAGTTAACAGTTATAACATTTTTGCCTGGTGCCTAAAGATATGTAATGAAGGCACCAGGAGAGTCTCACTGGGGAGAGCATTCCACAAGAGGGGGCCACCACCGAAAAGTCCTGTTCTCGTGTTGCCACCCTCTGGACCTTTTGGTGAGGATGCACATGAAGAGGGGCCTCAGAGAATGATCACAGGGTCTGGGTCGGTTCAAATAGGGAGAGAAGATCTAGAGGTACTGCGGTCCTGTGGTAAGGCTTTATAGTTCAAAACTAACGCTTTGAATTGGGCCCAAAATAAATTGGCAGCCAGTGCAGTTGGGCCAGGACAGATCATTTTGATCATTTTGCCCACACACACTGAACAGAGGGAGGTGTGAGTGCACATACCACCAACTGTCTACAGCCATGAAACTTAATTTGGCTGGCTCAGCCATTCTTACCGGGGCTTCTCTACTGGAGGAGGAGATGAGCAAAACCTAGACTTTTTTATTTTATTTTTTTAAAAAAAATAAACCTCAGCTCTAGCACTTCCTTCTTTCTGATTGCCACATGGTGACACTCTGAATTGTGTTAATCTGTGAACAGATAGCATATGTGGCTAGCACGGCTCTGCGGCCGGGGGCTTGGAAGTGCATGCCTCAAGTATTTACCTCAAATGAACAGAACATTATGTGCAGCCTCCATCCCCAAGCGCATAACCGATCTGCCACCTGACCTGCAAGTCCTTGTTTTCAGATCCCACCCATCAGTCAACATTTTCTTATTGGCAACCTTAGGTGAAACCTCCAAACCAGGCCTGATACTTCATGAAAGTTCTTTGCTACATTTTACTACTTCTTGTCTTTTCTAATGCCAGTGACAAATTAGCTACTGAAGCAAGGCATATGTTTAAAATTATACGCTCGTATATCAGCCTTGTTGCTGAGCCGTTCCTTTCTGCAGGCCCATACAGAATGTTACTATCATGTTTCTTCATTAGAAATGTTCCAGAAAACACCACCTCTCTCCTCTGCTGCTCTTTCCTTCTACAAACAATAATTGAAA
This sequence comes from Podarcis muralis, assembly GCF_964188315.1. Lineage (NCBI taxonomy): Eukaryota > Metazoa > Chordata > Lepidosauria > Squamata > Lacertidae > Podarcis > Podarcis muralis. The sequence goes on along the minus strand of NC_135659.1, from coordinate 24,428,944 downwards.
AGTTTTCTGCATAGGCTCAAGGGAACTTACCTCCTGGTCAGTAAAGAACTGCAGCCTCCTTTATAGCAGCACCTCACAACTTCCACCATAAATCATTATATTGATACAAGGGGCCTTGAACCAACATTGACCCCTCCCCACATCAAATGGGGGGCGCCTTTTGCGTGGTCGGCTGCAGCCACCCTGATCCCAGTGTGGATCCCGGTAGCTCGGGCAGGCTTCACCCTCCCCAGGCTGGATACCTGGAGGTCTCCGCCTACCTCAGCCAATCACCCAATCCCACCTGAGGAGGCGTTGCCAGGGGACCAGCCAGGTAAGGGGAGGGACCTCCCTGCCCACACAATAGAAGGTGAATCTTACCGCCGAAGCATCAGTTGGCTCTAGAGCTTCTCCCACCCTCCCCTCCCTCAGTTAAGTCTTCCTTTTGCAGGTTAACCTCTTCTCCACAGGTACGCAGGCGCTGCTACATCATGGTCACTGTTGAAGGGCCGGAAAGGCATTTTCCTGCATTGGCAGGTTTTGCCTTCCCCGTAGCAAAATGTCACAACTTTGGCGGTTTCAGGCCTTGGGAGGAATCCTTTAGTCGATCTTCCTAAATGGGGGGGGGGCGTGAAGCGGTGACCCATGCCCCCTTGCGGCAGTGATACCAGGGTTCCCCATTAAAGGGGTCTTGGGGGCAGGCATTGGCCATACGCCGAGAGGCTGTCATTTCTCTCCCCTCCAATGGTGGTGAAACGGGGGGTGGGCTCTCTGCTTGAACATATGTTCTCCAGAGGCAGCCCAATCCCCACACATTCTGGATAACCCTAATGTCTCCTAGATCCCTAGCTGGGGACTGGGAAGGATAAACACCCAATGCCTGAGCCAAGGTCTCCCTACATCTGGAACTTAATAAAGTTGTGGCCAATTTTAATCCCATAGCACATTGTCTTGAGTCATTATTCCACTCGGGGGTTGCCTGCGGTTGGGGGGGGGACTCCGCCTGTCCACGCAAATAACATGGACCTTATATCTCTTGATTGCCAAAGTAGATGAAGAATGCAAAAAGCAATTACCAGACCCTCCAAGTGTCCCTATTTTCCAGGGACAGTAACGGATTTACAGAAGCCATCCTGATTTATGATTTGATTCCTGAATGTCCCGATTTTCCTTAGGACATCCCTATTTGCATTGGAGAAAAGTTGGAGGGTATGGTAGGATGCCCCTATTTTCACTGGAGAAATGTTGGAGGGTGTGGAGTTATCCGACTCCTGAGCCATCTGAAGGCAGCCCTCTATAGGGAAGTTTTTTCAAAAAAATGTTTAATGTTTTATTATGTTTTTATATATGTTGGAAGCTTCCCAGAGTGTCTGGGGCAACCCAATCAGATTGGTGGGGCATGGGTATTACTATCATTATCAAATAGAACATCCCTTTTTTCAACAGAGAAATGTTGGGCGGTATCCAGATGTTGTTGTGCCCCGGCCAGCATGACTAGTGGTTAATGATGATGGGAGTTGTAGTCTAATAACCTGGGCATCATAGGTTCCCCATTCCTGCTGCAGAAGAGCCATTGGCCATTTTAGCCTTCCAAAGTGGCCAGATCCTAGAAGACTAGAGAAATGTAATGATTTCTTGGAAACATTGGGATTATTTAAACGGTGCTACAGAATCTATATGCAACCATAGGAGAAACCATAATGCGTTTCCCATTGTGGTTGTATCTTGATTCCACCATGCAGGGAGCCCCTGTACAAGAGCAGATAATCAGAAAAAGGTGGGGAAATTTCAGTGACATCCTCTTATCAAAAGAAGATCAGTCCCATTTGTTTAGATAAGCCTACCCAGACGTGTAATTTAATTATGTTCATTTGTTTTTCTTATTTAAAAAATCTGTAGGTTTTATCTATATCTTGATAATGTTAGTGTGTCTACTGTTTTTAAAGTCTGCTGTTATGGCTTTGATTTGGATTTTGAAACAAAAACAGACACATGTGAACTAACTAACATGCCCCCACCACCAGTCCGATAGCAGCATTTTCAACCAGCTAACGTTTCTGAATATTCGTCACAGAATTCAGGGTTTTTTTCTTGGCACAGATTTTAGATTTACCTTGCTGCAGAATTTCAAATGAATCAGACCACAGTCCTACTTGTGAGTACAGAATGGAATTAAGAAGCAGTAGAGGATTCTTGCTATTTCAGAAAGTAAGAGTTCTTTATTTTCTCCTAGCTGTGGTGGTGGAAAGCTAGAGGAGGGACCCAACTCAGGGTGCATTAGCCACAAGATTTGACCAAAAAGTCTCTCTTTCCCAGAAGGTAGGCAGCACTGAGTTCTATTAACAACTAGCTCCTTGTTCTTTTTATGTTGGAGCATAGAGATTCCATTGAGTTTGCTGCAGAAAGGTTTTTCTTCCTCTGTTTTCGTGCTGGACCACATCTGCCCTGACTTGCAAATCCTAAACCTCAATGCCTTACTTCAGAAGGTTGCGTAGGGATAAACTAACGTTTCAAGTCTATTGACTTTCATTAGAGGGGGTGGGAAATGCTTTATGGTGTGTTCTAACTAGGAAAGTTGCTGTTTTATTTTTATCTTTTCTCTTTGGAGCTATATTAAGGGTGGCAGAACTGCATGACTTGCAAGACACACGTCTCCAAAGTATTTCAGCCATAGCTTCTAGATCGTCTAAGGAAGTGAATACAGTGGTACCTCAGATTACATATGCTTCAAGTTACATACGCTTCAGGTTACAGACTCTGCTAACCCATAAATAGTACCTCAGGTTAAGAACTTTGCTTCAGGATGAGAACAGAAATTGTGTGGCAGCAGCATTGCAGCAGCGGGAGGCCCCATTAGCTAAAGTGGCGCTTCAGGTTAAGAACAGTTTCAGGTTAAGAACAGACCTCCAGAACAAATTAAGTTCTTAACCTGAGGTACCACTGTATAAGAAAACTGAAAGAGCAATGTGTCTGTCTGAATCTGAGACTTCAAAACAATGCTCAGTGAAGAAGCTCAATGAGGTTTGTATTCAGTGTTAGTCCTGTGCAGAACAGATACATTGAAAATAACAGAAGTCATGTGTCCATTTTTTTAAAAATTCAAGGAAACAGAGCCTATTCCTCATAGAACAGGAAAGCGAAAGCATCTTGGTGGATCATGGGCAAAGCCAAGCAGAGTCTGGAAGATCTGGAGTGGAGCCAGATTCACATAGGACTAGAATAATGTCAGTAGCATGACTTCTTTCAACTGGCTTTTCTGATCGATAGGAACCTGTGGCTTTCCAAATGTTGTTGGACTTCAACTCCCAACAGCCTTAGCCAACATTGCCAATGGTGAGAGATGATAGGAGCTGTACCCCACAACAACATATGGAAGGACACAGGCTACTCAGCCCAGTATACCTGAAGGAGAGCCTCCACTCCCATCATTCACTGAGGTCCAGCTCTGAGGGCCTTCTGGCACTTCCCTTCCTGCAAGAAGTGAGGTTACAGGCAGAGGGCCTTCTAGGTAGTGGCGCCCGCCCTGTGGAACGCCCTTCCATCAGATGTCAAAGAGATAGACAACTATCTGACTTTTAGAAGGCATCTGAAGGCAACCCTGTTTAGGGAAGCTTTTAATGTTTGATGTTTTATTCTGCTTTTATTTCTGTTGGGAGTGGCTGGGGAAACTCAGCCAGATGGGCGGGGTATAAATAATAAGTTATCATTATTGTTATTTATAGGGATGGAGAGGCAGTCCTCGGCTTATGCCATCTCCCAAGAAGACACCCCTGCACTGCTGGAAAAGGCCTGCTCCATACCTGAGGGCCTCTCTGGCTGTTGCTGTTGCCCATCTTGAAGCTCTCCTGGCTTTGCTATGTTTCCCCAACCATGACGCTGAAAATCTAGATTGCAGAGGAGAATCTTTCTCTTCTGTGGTGACAAATCTCTCTCTCTCCCCCCCCCTCTCTCATATTTATTGGAATGTAGAAAAGGAAAAAACCTACAATGGCCAGAACTTTACTCCATCACCTCTTCAGAAAGATATCCTTCCTGGAACTTTGTGGGGGTGGTTGACCTTCCTTTATGACTTATGAGCCCCATGATGATGAACTATGCTACATGCGGCATTTAACTTAATAAAGACATTTCACCTAAATAAACCTTAACTTAATGAAGTTCAAATAAAGTAAAACTTTGTTTAACCAAACCTAATGCAACTTTATTAAAAACTCCAAACTTTCATAAAGGCGTTTAACTTTTCTTTCTATTTCACGGTATGTTAGAGCTACGTCCGTAAAACCTACATCAACAAAAAGATGCAAGTTTTGCTTTTGTTACTGGAACACGAAGACTTATCAGAAGAGTCCTGCTGGATCAGAGCAAAGACTTGTCTAGTCAAGCATCCTGTTTCCCACAGTGGCTAACCAGATGCTTCTGGGAAGTTCATAACTAAGCCTTCTCCTGCTATTGATCCCCAGCTACAGTCATACCTCTTGTTATGTTTGGTTCAGGTTACGTCTTTTCAGGTTGCGTCCCGCGGCGACCTGGAAGTACTGGAAAGGGTTACTTCCAGGTTTTGCCGCTTGCTCATGTGCAGACGTGAAAAATGACACCATGCGCATGTGCAGAAGTGGCGAATTGTGACCTGCGCATGTGCAGACGTGGGTTGCGTTCCTTCCAGGTTGCGAACGGGGCTCCAGAACAGATCCCGTTCGCAACCAGAGGTACCACTGTACTGGTACATGCTACCTCTTAATACTGTGATTCCATTAAATGACCATAGCCAGGACCAGCCCAAGACATTTTGACACCTGAGGCAAACCACAAAAGTAAGCGAGTGAAAATCTACATCTGGAGCAAGGGTGGCAATCAAATCAACCTCAGCCAATGGTTGAACTGGGTATCAAAGGTCATCATGAGATTGGAAGGGGTGTGCTTGGAATCACACCAGGTAGGTGAAAAACCCAAGAGGCCTCAGAGGGCAACCCCAGCCATTTCCTCCCTAGGGGTGGGAAGAGACCAGGAGACCTCCTACTTGCTGAGAGGCCACTGTAGAGGTGGCTTGGGAGGAAAGGAGCTGCTGAGGAGGCAACAGATCCGGACTCCAAGGAGCTGGCGGCAGCAGGTGATGCATTCCTTAGAGGCCAGACCTGACACCACTGTGGATCCTGCTGCCTGAGGTGGTCACCTCACCTTGCCTCATGGGTGGGCCGGCCCTGACCATGGCTGATAGCCACTGGCAGGCGTAGGTTGCTTCCAGATGAGTGTTTTGTTGAGCATTCATTCTGATTTGTTGATACAAAGGCTGCTTCCAGACTGTCGCTATTTTGGGTGGGATTCAGTCACATACCAGCAAATTCACGTTGCACAATTATGGGTGCTTGGGAATTCTTGCACAACATAACAGCCCTCACCACCCCACTCCAAAATCAGACTTTGTTGTGCTAAGGAAAGTAATGAGGAAATGCACTGGGAGGTGTGGGGGTAACAATGACTTGAGCTCCCCTCAAATAAATCAGAATGGATGCTCAGGAAATAGCCGAGGCTGGCTAACTTCCCCACCAAGTTTTCAGGGAAGTTATACATGGTTCTCTTTGTTAGCATGTATTCTGATTGGTTTGCAGGGAAATTATACAATGTTGAGTCAAGCAGTTGTCACCCCCCACTTTTCAGCACATTTCCCTAGAACAGCCCTTACTGCAAAAGTCTGACTTTCGAAAATAAAACTGCTTTTGAGGATCCAGTTATAAATGGTTCCACTTCCAGCCCCATGGATTCTTATGGGCAAGAGAAAGCATTGTATTTGACTAATGCCCCTGGAATGCACAGAGGGAACTGTGTACCTTCATCACTTAGGAGCAAAGAAGCAATTGTGTTATGTACCTTGAGGGTTGTCAAGCCAAGGATCTATCTGGCTTACGTCTATGTACCCTCATTGGCAAGTGGTCTCAAGCAAATGTCTATCTGAGCTCTACTTATTGAGACCTTTTTTTACCAGAGGTCCCAAGCACTGGTCAGGATTTTTTTTTTGAACTAGACCTGTGACCAAACCCTTATTCACCATTTCCCATGGACTATTTACATCTCAGTCTACCACCGAAAGACAAGCGTTTCAGACCATACAAGTGGCCCTATTTTCAGTCCTGGATTTTCAGAAGCCATCCTAGTTTCTGATTTGATCCTAGAATGTCCCACTTTTCTTTAGGACGTTCTTATTTTTACCAGAGAAATGCTGGAGGGTATGGTAGTCCCTATTTTCATCGGGAGAATGTTGGCAGAGATGGAATAGGGCACCCCAATTTTCATTGGAGAAATGTTGGAGGAAGCATCTCTGTTTCCATCAGAGAAATTTTGGAGGGTATGGAATAGGATGCCCCTATTTTAATTGGAGAAATGTTGGAGGATATGGTACCTAGTCCCCATGTTTGCATCCCTTACAGCAGGATCCATTGAAGATTTGGGTGTGAACGGCAGTGAGGGCTTACAGCAATTGTTTGATCAGGACAGCTATCTCTTACAGAGCAAAGGGAGCACTGTGCTTCTTTTCAACTCGCCAAGGAAGATACTTCATAGTATAAGGAACCTGCACAAAAAGGACACAGAAATGAAACAATTAACAAGAGACCGAAACACCCTAAACAATGAAAAAAGCAGGCCTAGCTCTTTCCCTCTGTAAAACTGGTGTCTATTGTAGGAGGTATGTAAATGGACTGAGGGCTCTTTTTGAAAGGCCACAGAGTGTATGAATAGACTTATTCATTTCAATGGAACTTTTGTACGCTCCAGGGCTGGGAGGCAGTGTTCCAGGTAGAAAACGCGGGGAGTATCCTGTTTTATATTTAAGTATTTATTTAATCTTCTATCCTACTTAGGCGACCTGAACTAGGCACCGATAAACACAGCTCTGTGTGTGTGCGCGCGCAAGTATGCCTGCATCCATCTAGAACTGTAGATCTAGAAGACAATATTACCGGTAATACTTAGGGCAAGACAGAGGTTGTGAGTCACACACACACACACACAAACACAGTTTGGCAGATCCTTAGCAATACATAGCTATAAATCACCCCTGCCCCCCCTCAAAAAAATGTAAAAAGAGCAGGCACAGCTTTATTTATTTAGAAAATGTTTTATCTCCTCTTGGTCAAAAATAACCCCAGAGTGGGGATTATCTATATGCTTTTTATTTATTTATTTTGATATTGAATTTAAGCAATCTTCTTTGTTTTCTAGATAGGGCTAGGTCTGGCCAAGAGAGAAATGTTTTCTGGTTTTGCAGATGGAGAGGAGACCTAAATTTCCCAGTATTGTGCCATATACTCTAAGCCCATGCTCAACCAGGGCAAAGGGGCTCAAAATTCAAACACCCCATTAATTTCACTTCCTGTTTGGAGAAACAGACGGACACTGAAATGAAGTCTCTGACATCGGTTAGCTGAGCTAGTCTGATGCGATGCCATGGAATGTTTGTGAATATTCCAGTTTCACAGGGCACAAAGCAATCAGAATTGCAAGCGCTTCAGCTCTTTACTTCCATCAAGCAGTCCCACTCCCATTTTCATTCCCCCCGTTTGGTCTCCCTATAAGTATAGGGAAAATATGACCTCCTTTCTAGTTTCCTTTCTGGGTTTTAGTCTTCCCTATTCTTTTGTGCATGGCAGTGGGAGGTTTCATACGTGCGAATTTTCGCATACAAACCTATGACTTCATAACTACAGAATGAAGTGATTGCTTGCATGTTCAAAGGACATAACACGGAGTTTCTCATTACCTCATATGCATTCTTCAATGGAACAAGTTGGTTCATTCAGCTGCATCAAGTGATCAAGGGTTGAGGAACTATGTGGCATAAACGCCTGTGCGAACCAGCTCAGGGGGGACAATATTTCTCCCTATATGCAGATTGTGTTTCCTTTACGATAGAATATTGACCTGCAAAGCTGTAAATGAGACACCAGGGCAGGCCCTTTGGCTGAGAGAGAGGAACTGATAATCTCCAACTGAGATAAAGCTGGCAGAGTGCAGTGTGAAGGATGTGGCAGTTCAAATGAATATCCAACAATTCTGCGGCCTCTTGGAGCCTTAAAAAGTTCCACACGGGGCACTGTCAAAGGCAGCAGCCTGCTGCCAGTGCTTCATGCCTCAGTAATGTCCTCAGTGCATGCTGTGACATCATCACACTGCATGTTTTTCTGCCAATGACTTACCTCCGATTTATTGGCTCCATCTTCTTCAGATTATTTTATTTTATTTAATACAACGCCCTTCATCAAAAGATTTAAGGGTGGTTCACAGAATAAAATACAAGATAAAACACAAGTAAATAATTACACCAAACCAACAAAACAATAGCCCCCCCTTTCCACAGACACATTTAAAAGGCTGTAAGATATTAATCAGCTTCTGCCATGTTTGCCATGACATGCTAGTTCCATCCTAAGTTGGGTGGGGTGTTAAAAAAATCCCTTTCCTGCTTGCATCACTGTATGTTTCAGCAACTTGGTCATTCCTGTGCTCTTCATGGTGATATCCGTATTTTATTTTGTTTGCCAAAACGAAGGCTGCATTCTTTCGCTGCAGCACTCTTTTGTCAAGACAAGTCAGAACATCCATCTGAGCACTGAAAGGGTATTCAGGAAATGGGAATAATTTCGGCTAATCGTGAACTGAAAACTGCTCAAGCTTAAAAACTGCTTCATATGTACCCCTGGGCTGCACAAAGCAGGCTAGCAAGAAAGAAGAGTGTAACTTAGGTCAAGAGTTAAGGACTATCTTGGAGCAAATTTCAGCTTTTTCTCCACACAAGTATTCCAGTGCCTCGTTCAAAATTGTATCTGACAGGGGGCATAAGATGGCCGACATATCAAGTATATGCAGCCATGAAGTGAGCACTTTATGTTAACTGAAGACACTGCTTATTCTACAGCCCCACCACAAGGTAAGGTTGACACAAACATGCAATTCTTATTTTTACTGGTTCAACTACTGAAATTGCAATATGGCTATTAAGCAGAAAAGGAAGAGCACAGCTCATTGGTAGAACACAAGCTTTGCATGCAAATGAGCCAAGGTCTTGACATCTCTAATAGACTTCTATCTGGCATAGGACTGGGACAGATGAAATCAGGGACAGCTGTCATTATTTAGGGTAGACCATGTTGCAGATATTAATATCACACAGTTTGAAGTGATTGGATGCATAAGAATGGACTCCTTTTAGAAGAAATTATTGGTTAATTATAATATTCAAAGTTTTACTGGCAGAACTTTCTTCTAATAGAATTTAAACATCAAATGTACATCAAAAAAATATCCATACAATGTCTTGTGCTGTCCAGCACAGGCTCAGAATCTTAGAAAATATGAAATAATCCAAACAGACCTACAAGCAAAGGTCTCACTCACTCACTCACCCACAGCATCCATTTCCCTGGTGCTGTTTTCCTTGAGTGTGTCATTTACATCTTCTGTTCCTTATGGCATTCAGAGACAGAGTAACAGTAGCCATCCTTTCAAGATGGCGAATTTGCAGCTCCATAGCTTTGCCACCTGATCTAAGGTTACAACAGTTTAGAGTAACAGACAAAAATTAACAGGTAATCATTAAGCTATAACCCCCCCCCCAAGTAAACTGAAACACAGTCATCCTTTGAAAATCCTGCTTCTCTGAATTTTGCAATGCTTTTCTCCATCCAAGTAATGTGTATAAAAATGCATATATTATGGTGAAGTGCATATATATATTAATTAATATAGCATTAAACATGATTTATATTAGAAAATTGCTTTGCAAAAAGTGTATATGAAGCATATGGGTATAATAAAGAGATTTGCTGCCAAATTTTCAGGAGGACTTAAAAAAACCCGTCACAAACAGATAGAGAAATGTCATGAACTGAATTTCATATCAGAAATATGAAAAAGTGAGAAGCCAAAATTGGCAGATTTGCCTGTCCCTCCTTTGGGCAGATGAGATGATTCTAGAAAGAGTTTAACTTCAGTATGTTGTGTTCAGTTGGCGCAGAAACAAAACAGGCAGTATCTATTGTTATTGAGAACTGCATTCAGGAGTCAAAAGTGCAAGGCTGCTTCAGAGCTTCCCTTCAAAATCCTTTTAAAATTCCTCCCAAAAAAAAATATTTTACAATCCCCTGCACTTGCTTTGAAATCTGGTAACCTAACGGTAAAGGGCCAAACATTGCTTCCCTGTCAAGTTCCGGCACCTGAATGAAAATACCTTTAAAAGCTGAGCTTGCCCATAATATTCCGCTTCTTCTAACCCAAATAGTCGTTTGATATATTGCATTCCAGTCTACAGTGGTAACATTTTCCTCCCCAGCCCTGCTCTTAAGCAACTGGGAGGAGGGGTGGCCAGGGGGGGTGGGGAAGGCTACCAAAATGTGACCACACTTGTAAAATATATTTCACATTCGAGCATAATCCTCTCAGCTACAGAGAACAGTGTGCTGATTTTTAAAGTCTGTTTCCACTCAAGGATTCCAACCTTTCATTTTGCAAAGCCTTCTGGGAATAGCTTTTCCCAGCCCGCATTCCAGTAGCCTTTTTATTTCCTGTAGCTGTGTCAAAAGCAGTAATAGCAAGTCTCAAGAATGGAACAGGTTACTCTTTTTGTGTGTGTGTGTGTGTGTGTGTGTGTGTGTGTGTGTGTGCGTGTGTAATATCTGTACCATATGGGTCTGTGTAGGGTTCATTTTTTGAGAGGCGGGGAATCGTGGCAGAGGCTCAGAATGATGACATTTGCTAATTGCTCTTCCAATTAGTGCGAAGTTTGCACAGGCAAGCCGATTTTACACATTCTTTTTGAGGGCACCCCTTTGATTGCGTCGTGATCAAGTCGCAAAAATTTCTAGAATTGCAAATATTTATAGAACTCTCAGCAGCAACGTCCTTTGGAACGGTGTCAACTCTGGGCACATTGTGTTATTCACTGTATGCTTTCAATCAGCTCCAGAGAAAATGCCTAATTTTCCTTTCACCAAGTGCTGCTAGCCAGGCACAGAGTTTGATTATCCAGAGCTTGCTAAGGAATGAACTGGGTGGAGAAAAGCATTATTTGCACAAGGAGAAGCAAATTGCCCTTGTCAAAACAGAGGTATGCAAACTGCAGTTGGCCACAGAGGGACTCATCCTTTAAAATATTTTGTTTTCAGGAAATAATTGGCTGGATGTTCATTTTTTGCAATAAAAGGGGAAAATACGTCTGCACAAGTTGATCCAACCTGAACTTTGAGCTTTGAGTTTTTGCCATTCCCAGATCCAGGCTACGTTTTGGTTGAAGAACCTATATGTAGAGTCTCCTTAACCTACTGAAAAGATGGTGAATATTGGGACAGACAAGCTGTCATCCCCCAGATCTTGCTAAACTATACTTCTTTTGCTGAATCTATATTTTCTGTTCTAATCTGAAGGATTTTACTTTTTAATAAATGTAACTGTTTAATTATTCATATATATATATATATATATATATACACACAACTATATATTTTGTTGCAACAAGGGGTGAGGTGGGAGTGGGGGAGAAATCCAACTTGGTTTGCATTTTAAGGCAGATCTACATACCAGTAACTCACACTTTCTGGAGCAACGAGTGAACCGAAACACAGCCATCCTTCAAAATTCACATTTTTCTGACGTTTGCAATGCCGTTTCCCCTCCAGGCAACGCTTCCAAAAGTGAAATCAACATACAAAATGCAGTACATTAGGAAGCACTGCTTACAAAAACATGTATATCAGTCAAAATATAAATTTAAAATATATCTATTAAGAGAAATTTGTGCTGAAAAACTGATGAGGTGTTGGTTGGTTTGGTTTTTTGAAAAATCACAAATTTCTTTTGCAATGTGGGAACTTGAGTCTAGGGTTGGGAAAACGAGAAACGGAGAAAAACCAAACTTGACATCCATTCCCTGAGAACAGGTAAGGTGAAGGACAGCTCAGAAATTGTATAAACAAACAAACAAACTCCCATCAGCCCTGGCCAGCTGGTCAGGGATGGTGGAAGCTGTAGCAGCATCTGGAATACCACAGGTTCTCCACTCCTGAGCGATATAATCAGCTTGCTTGGTATTATGCTACAAAGAACATCAGAAATATAGGGATGCTGAGGGCACTGCAACAAACCCAGCATGTGCAGCCCAGAGGCTACAATGTAATAGGCTGGGAAGTGCCTGGTCTGTGTCTGACAGGGACAAAACTAATAACTGAGCCAGCGTCTGATTTGCTGCGAAGTATATTTGTCATTTCGCTTGCAAAGCCAGGAGGAAGCAAGGCTTACCCAGGGGCAGGCAGACATGCTATGGGCTCTCTCTTTTTTACATTACATCTGTCTTAACTTTAAAAATCCACTCAGACTGCCTCAAGAACTACTCCTTTCCTAACAAGTGAAGGAGATAAGACAGAAAACCGACCAAAGTAAACATGTAAATAAATGTCATATTGGAAAGGGGCGGGGGGGGGGGAGAGATTCTTTCCTAGCTTCTTCCGCAGACATCTGCAAAACACATTGTACTGCCGAATGGCAATGAAGAGGATCTATAACTTGAAATAAGCACTGACTCACTGAGATGGTCCTCATTATACTGATACAGAGGCACAACTCGCTCTTCAGTAAGTGTGATCCATGCAGTCACTGCCTGCCAGACATTGATTTTTCAATTGCCAGCAAACTTCAGCTTGATTTATGCACACAAACAGTGGTTCGCTTCCACTGGGAAATGACAGCATCAAGAGGAAGGCATGAGAGAGGATTGCAATTGCAATAACCAAATCAGAAATGTGCTTATTTCTTGCATTGATTCACAAGGCATTGCTTTCAGAATTATTTTTATTTAATGGGCCATAGTGCATACAGCAGTCAAAGAACACAGGTTCAGATATGTGTGTTCATCCCTTGACCAGTCAGTTGACTCTCCTATACACAGAGAGGGCTATAAAATCCACAAGCTCTGACTCCTGGCTTGGCTCCTTGGTTTTGACTCTGTGGCTTAAATGGAGGCATACAATTTGGACAAGAAAATTGGATTCCAAGTGCAAAAATCAAAATTGGAAACAGAAATGTTAGATCCCAAAACTAAGACTTTGTCAAGGATGTATAACTTGCTGTTGAAATGGAATACGCAGGATGAAACGGTGAAATCTGCTATGATTAAATGGGCACAAGATGTTGGACATAGCATTATGATGGCTGACTGGGAACAGTTATGGACCACAGGTATGAAGTTTACGGCATGTAATGCCTTAAGAGAGAATATTATGAAAATGATATACAGGTGGTACATGACACCAGTCAAGCTTGCAAAAATTTACCATTTGCCCGATAATAAATGTTAGAAATGAAAAGAAACTGAAGGTACATTCTTTCACCTTTGGTGGACGTGCCCAAGGATTAAAGCTTTCTGGGAGATGATATATAACGAAATGAAAAAGGTATTTAAATATACCTTCCTGAAGAAACCAGAGGCCTTTCTCCTGGGCATTGTCGGCCAATTGGTGCCAAAGAAGGATAGAACTTTTTTTATGTATGCCACAACAGCAGCGAGAATACTTATTGCAAAGTATTGGAAGACACAAGATCTACCCACACTGGAAGAATGGCAGATGAAGGTGATGGACTATATGGAACTGGCGGAGATGACCAGCAGAATCCGAGACCAGGGAACAGAGTCGGTGGAAGAAGATTGGAAGAAATTTAAAGACTATTTACAGAAATATTGCAAAATTAATGAATGTTAGAATGATGTTGGATTGAACTAAAGTGGTTTTCAGCAGTAATGTTATAAAGATGTGCAAAAATGGATTGTTAACAGGGGATAGTCTAAAGTTATAATATATTAAGATTAAAGATTAGGATAAAAACAAAGAGGGGAAGGATTTGCTGAACCTACTAATTGAATTGGATACAAAAAAGGGAGGTGTGAGGAGGTCCGGGGAACAAGCAAATGAAAAATAAGATATGAAAAGACTGAACTGTTTTTAACTGTTTTTATTTTGTACTTTTTCTTTTTCTTTTTTCTTTTTGTAATACTTTGAAAACCTTAATAAAAAATTATTTTTTAAAAAAAGGTTTTGACTCTGTGGCTTAATCCCTTACTCCTACTTCACTATGGCACTGCTCAGCTTTGCAGACCCGGAGTTGGCACAACACATTTAGGCACCTGAGGTAAACAACCAAACAGTGCCTCCCCCACTGCCGGAAAAGATGGAGAGAGTGAAGATCTACATCAGGAACAAGGGAGAAAAAAAGATCTACATCAGGATCTGCTGTGCCTCTGAATCTTGCCGCCTGAGGCAGTCGCCTCATCTTGCCTCATGGGTGGGCCGGGCTGGCCCAGACAATGCATACAATGCCTGTACTGTCCCATTTGTATGGGCCTGTATGGATGTAGTAGTGAATGTTTGTGGACTGGGACAGGTTTTTCCTGCTGTTAGTCTGATCTCTCCTGCATGGGATCGCTTTATGCGTATTACTCATATGTGTGAAGCTCAGGTTATGTCTTTCAAGTGTGATCAAGTTAATTTCATGTGCGATCAAGTCAATTTCCTGTGTGCTCACAATTCAAACATGCGTGTCACCTCAATGTTTTCCAGCAAAATCAGTTCACCCATTCAACTAAATTTTGGAGTCTTCAAGGGCTAGGAAACCAAGTTTACATGTAAACTGGTCCATAGCTTTAGTATAAGATTGTCCACTTGCTCAGTGGATGATGTTGATGTTGCCCACCTGACATACCCTCCAACATTTCTCTGATAAAAATAGGGATGCCCCATTCCATAATGATAATTTTACTATTTATGCCCCACACATCTTACTCGGTTGCCCCAACCACTTCCAACATATATAAAAACATAATAAAACATTAAACATTAAAAAAACTTCCCTATACAGGATTGCCTTCAGACAGCTCGGGAGTCGGATGATTCCATACCCTCCAAAATTTCTCCAATGAAAATAGGAATATCCTAAGGAAAAGTGGGACATTCCAGGATCAAATCAGAAACCGCGAGGGCTTCTGTAAATCAGGAATATCTGTGGAAAATAGGGACACTTGGGACTGGGTTGCCCCAGCCCCAGCAAATTAAAATATCAAACATAGTAAAACGTCAAACATTAAAAACTGCTTTCTGTGTTCAGGGAAGCCCTAAATTAAGGAAGGGATATCTTGTGCAAGTACAGGCCTATGTTTCAAGCCACATGGGGCAGTTTCTAAGGAACTCTTATACTTCTGATTGCTACAAGGATTAAAAATTAACAACTACGCATGTGGATAAAATGCACTTTTGCCATTTATTTCTTGCTATTTAAGAAATCTGTACATTGTTCACACTGCGCTGACCTCACTGCTGCCCCACTCCTCCTTTTCTACCTGCTGGTAAGCAGCAGAAACACGACCAACCAGAGGTCACCAGGCTGTCTACCATGGGAGTATATCTAGCACACGACGTACTGAACATCATACCCGTTTTCCCTTCCACCTACCCATGAAGAACATAAAGGCCGTACTGTTTCAAACTTGCATTGTTCCCACTCACCTCTTTGTACAATTTATGGTTTTTTCATCCTTTTCCATGTGGAACTAATTGATGAAAAATCCAAAACCACATGAAAGGTGGCTTGGGGTCAGATGGAGAAGTTAAATTAATCGGTCATTAACAGGAAGAGATTCTTTTATGGGGGGGGGGGGAGTACAGCTAGTGCTTGTAGAATTCCTTCTTCTGAAAGGCTGAGGACACCGAAAAGTTATGTCACTCACTCATAGCATCAAGAACACAGCTGGCTTTGCTGTGGTCAGACTGGGTCTCTTAAGGCTCTGTTGTGCAATGTGGCCTTGTTTCGGTTGCTTTAAGAAGCAGAAAGGGACCTTTGTTAATCAGAATGCATGCTTAGGAGCTGGGTCACAAATGCTGATAAAACCTTTACAGAATCTAGTTTGGAACTGAGTAGGTGCTTCCCTGCACTTTCCCCTCCTTCTGAGTAGCCCCTCATGCAGTTAGCTAGGCTTTGAAACTCTTGCCTGGTTCACGGTCCTGTAGCCTTGAGGAAGATGAGGTAAGTCTACAAGCCAACCAGGAACCCAAGCAGCTTGAATGGAAACATTCAGAGTCATTGTCAGGAGATCCCTGCTTTGAGGTCTGGGCAATATTGAACATGTGGTCATTTTTCTTCATGCAAAGCACACTGCCTTCTGTCATTTTAGCAGCATCAGTATTGCCCAGCTGATGTGAGGAAATAAGGTAGAGTTAAGGACCTTTATGCATCTCTAGTTGTAGGCAATTATGCACAAATAACAACCGGTAGCCTTGACTGATGATGTGCATCCCCTTTGAAAAGATGCCTCCAGACAGTTTAATGAGACCAAAATTAGCACTGCGATGTGCATGCAAATGAAGATGCACATCAATTTGCATCCCCATTAGCTGCACAAATGTAACCCAGCTTCTGTGAGTTGATCTCTCTTGCTGGAATTGGGTGATTAACTAGAATTAGCCTGTCATCTTTACCATCTTTGCTGCAGTTTGATCAACAATTTTGTGTGCGGTGGATAGGCTTACTCGGCTATCGTTTCTTCTGTTCTTCCTTCAGAGTGCCAAATCATTATTTCTCGCATAATGCATGGTTATGCTCTGGCTGTAACTCTGAAAGATATTCACTTTGGCATACAGGATACAGGTCCCATTAAAAATTGCCAGTGCTTTCCATAACATTATCCTGCAATCAGTTCAATGGAATTTTGATTGTCCAAGAGGCTTGTGTAGGCATCATGGGACATGGAACTAATTGAGTTTCAGATGAAGGGCAGCTTAGGATTTGTCAGCTGTGTAATATGATACAACTGGGTAGCATTCCATGGGGAATTCATAATTCAAAACAGCTGATCAATACTGACAGTGCTAATCAGCTGTTTAGTGTCAGCTTGCTCAATATGGCTGAGATGTGTATATCCAAATACACTTCATTAAGAAATATCCACTCTCATTTTCAGTATCAAGTCCAAATGTTGAATGTTAGCAAATTTGCATGGAAACAAATATTGACATAAGTGAATATAGGATTGCAGAGGTTTTACTGTATCCCTAAGTCCCTGCTATATATTATTGAAGTGTAATGTTAAGCTAAACGTGTACTTTGGTACTGCAAAACAAATCTCACTTTCGGCTTTCGGGTAGACTGACATTTGCTGATGGACAAAGATTAATTTGTTCTCAGCAGTTCTGAGTCCTCATATACCAGTAACAAACAAAAACAAAACAAACCCCTATTTTATGTATTTACAGTATATGCATATAGTTATTTGCCAAATGTTATCTTGCTGACATACTGTATCAGAAGTGCACTTAGTATACTCCAGTGGAATTTTCCAATGTTAAATCTTTCAGCAATACTCAGGCATTCCCATTTCATTACTTATCGCATCGTGCACAAGAGAAGAAAACCACTAATGGGTGTATTCCAACTGCTATTAAGCACAATGGCAAAAATCACTTAGATTTTAATGGAACCAAATTGCATTTAAAACATGTTTGAGATCAGAGATCAGGATTCAAAAGCAGAATGTATGTATGAAAGAACTTTAGGGCACACACAGATGATTCCTTGTTTTGCACCCAGGTGCTAATATTTTGCCAAGCATCATCACCAAATACACTCCATAAAGAATGGTATTAAACAATTTAAGCTTGTCATTCTAACCCCATTTTGGCACATCTGCACTGTACATTTAAAGCAGTATCATATCACTTTCAACAGTCATGGATTCTGCCAGAGAATCCTGAAAACGATAGCTTGTTCTGGGTGCTGAGAGGTGATAGGAGAACCCTAGCCATTCACATTTCACCGAATGATTTAACTATTAATCCCTCTTCCCTGTACGGTCGTACCTTGGAATTCGAATGGCTTAGTTGCCAAACGTTTTGGCTCCCGAACAATTGAAAACCGGAAGTGATTGCTCTGGTTTTCGAACGTTTTTTGGAAGCTGAATGTCCAGTGGGACTTCCAATTGGCTGCAGGAGCTTCCTGCAGCCATTTGGAAGCCATACTTTGGAAGTCAAATGTTTTGGAAGTTGAACGGACTTACTGAACGGATTCTGTTCGACTTCCAAGGTACATCTGTACACTCTGGGAATTGAAGCTCTGTGAAGGAAGGAAACAGGGGTCTCCTAATCATTCTTAGCACCCTTAAACTACAGTTCACAGGATGCGTGGGGGGAGGCCATGACTGTTTAAAGTGATATGATAAAGCCCTAAACTGCCTTGGTCCTGTATACCTGAAGGAGCGTCTCCACCCCCATCATTCAGCCCGGACACTGAGATCCAGAGCAGAGGGCCTTCTGGCGGTTCCCTCATTGTGAGAAGTGAGGTTACAGGGAACCAGACAGAGGGCCTTCTCGGTAGTGGCGCCCGCCCTGTGGAATGCCCTCCCTTCAGATGTGAAGGAAATAAGTAGCTATCTTATCTTTAAAAGACAACTGAAGGCAGCCCTGTTTAGGGAAGTTTTTAATATTTAATGCTGTATTGTTTTAACACTCGATTGGAAGCCGCCCAGAGTGGCTGGGGAAACTCAGCCAGATGGGCGGGGTATAAATAATAAATTATTATTATTATTATGATACTACTTTAAATGTATAGTGCAGATGAGACCTTAGCTGGAAACAAATTATATAGGTCTTGCTTCTAAATATAAAAATAAGGGAATAGTATTTGATCTTTTACTCTCTGTCTACTTAACAGGACACAGAATGATCCAGGCCAGCAGACTGCAATAGAAGCAACATCTCTTACCACACCATGGAAATAAAAATATGAATCTAGATTTTGGCAGATCCATGATCTTTCAGCTATAAGAAAGAAAGAGTTGAAAGTATGCATGCTGTCTAATAATAACTAGCATTTTTTAAAAAGCCAGCTCTTTATTGTCCTTCAATTCTGGAAGCCTTCAGGGCATGAGTTTGGTTTAGCTTTTAACACAACAACAACAACAACAACAAAACCAAAAGTCAAATAGTTATTTTACTAAAACACAATGCATAATAGGCTCACGAACCTCTGTTTATTGTCCTGGAATTTAAAAATGTATAATTCTAAAGAGTTTGCCTAAACTTGACTAAGAATCTTACAAATGCAAATAAACAAAAGCTCCCGCATGCTGGAGAAGTAGAAGAGATGAAAGAGTTCAATAAACAGGTTTTGTGGAATCGCCTTCAGAAAAACAGTTGGAATTGACTGTATAAACAAGAGAGGATGAAATAAGAGAGGATTCCAAAAAGCGCCCACAACTGTGATGAGGTCAGAAATTTCAGAAGCAAGCTGACACATATATAATAGTCTCTGGCTCCCTAATTTAGGCTTTCCAAATAGGAGAAAGTAAACATGCAAGGAGGGGAAAGTGGGGACCACATGAGCATGCTAGCTCCACCCCATTCCATCGCCATTTCCATTGGATTGCAACTTGGGGAAGGTGTCTGTCTGCTGCAGAGCATATCCTTTGTATTCATGAAGGGTCCCTGTGAGTTTTGGAAGCTAGGGAATGGTGGAGTTTGTGTCCTTGACCCCAATGTCCCCCACGTGTTTGCTTTCACCCACTCTGAATTTCAGGACACACAATCATTCCGTGCGTTTCACACCAACAAACCTGGAGTTCATGCCAACAGTTGTCATTGGGTTGTTGAAAGCAGGGTAGCGTTGCATCCCAGTATCCCAGTGGTGAAAGTGACTGCTCTCCCCATCAACTGGAGGGCACCCTTTGCGTGGCCATACACAATCCTCCAAGACTCCCGGCAGAACGCTCCTGGTCCACCTCCCCATGCCATGGCCCTTGAGGTTCCTGCCAAACCTCAGTTCAGAATGAACCAATCGTGACGGGCAGAGGCGGAGCCAGGAAAGCAGACCAAGAGGGATAGTCTTCACTCTGGTCCCCTCTTTGCATATGTAAGGGGCCTCCTGCTGCATCAGCACTACACTAAGCTCCCCACACTTCATGCCTCCCTCACTCAGCAAGTCACAGTGACTCTGAATGCCAGGAAGCCAGATGCACAATGCCTCGTTGCCTTCCCCACTGTGCAAACCACTGCTGGTTGATACAGATCAATAGGTATGGACGGAGGATAACTTTGACATACATGTAATTTTAAAAAGCAAACCAATATGCAGTATGCAAACCAAAACGTCTTTTAGAATTTGCAAGTTTCCAAATTTCTCTTCTTAAATATGATAGCTATGCTATTCATATACTCCAAACAACTGAAGGAAAGTGATGCTGATATATACCAGATGGAAAGTTCCATGGTGAAGTGCTTTAATCAAGCAGTGCACGCCACAATATAGGAGAACGGAAAGTGAAGAACACAATACCCATTGTGTTTCTTCTTGGATTTGAAATAAGAGCAATTAGGTGTATTCCAATTGGCACACTTGGGCTAAAAATATGCATTTTGGTACAGCTCTCCTGTGCGGATGCAGATATTTAAAACTCTGCACTATTCAAGTCGAGTTTTAAAACTTGGCACCTGGAAACAGATGGAGTTCATCTAGAGAATTCATGTGCTGTAGTTCTGGTCCATTCGAAAACACATACACAAACCACCGTTTCTGTAAAGTGCCCAATGAAATTGGTAGATGTTGCCATTCTGGAATGAAACAGACACACAATGTGCAATTTAAATAGGCACACTAATCCAAGATAGGAGCATGCATCACTCCTACTGCTGATGACTTTGTTGACAATTTGATATCAGCCATGAGAGGAAAGACAGTCTTCGTTCACTGGAGTTCCAGCAAAGGTGACTAACATTTAAACTGTAAATCATACGTTCAAAATTTGGAGTCATTTTCAGAAATTCAATTAGTATCTAGTATGCCTCAAAATAATCTGTCAAAATAAAATCTGAACGTGATCAAACAAGTACATTAAAATTTAAATAAAATCTAGAATCTCTTTCTCCAATGGAAGGAGTTTCCTTTTAATAGAAGAAGACATCCTTCAATGAAGAAAATAGAGGAAGCTGTTTTCATTGAAGGAAGGGAACACATGGATCTGATCCATATAGCTCTTTTAAAACGCACCAAAGCCTGCATTTCTATAGCAGTCGTCCAATGCAATGTAAATAGGTAAGTTGCCAGATGAGAGGTGGAGCATGGGGTGGGGATATTAAACAAGCTACCTTTGCCAGCTGTCCAGGTCCATTTATGACACCTTCTATGATCTGGAAGTCACCTTTCTGCAGTGGTGATACCTTTGTAATCCTATCTAAGATATAAGAGGCTTCAGCAGTCAGATTGCCTTCCAGCTCATGAAAGGTGACCAAAAAGGGCATAGCTTGTGTGCTCGTCCCCACTGTCCATCACAGAATAATTGACCTGCTTACATAACACCTGAAGGTGATCACTATAAAAATATGAATGAGGGCTAAGATATCTGACTATTGAGAATAACTGCATTGTGTTCATTATTGTGTCAATTATTGCTATTTAAACCCAACTTATACAGCAGGATTTCAACCGTAAATCATGATGTTATTTCATAGAACTACAGCGGTACCTCGTGTTAAGAGCTTAATTCGTTCTGAAGGTCCATTCTT
Source organism: Podarcis muralis (assembly GCF_964188315.1). Classification (NCBI taxonomy): domain Eukaryota; kingdom Metazoa; phylum Chordata; class Lepidosauria; order Squamata; family Lacertidae; genus Podarcis; species Podarcis muralis. The sequence goes on along the minus strand of NC_135659.1, from coordinate 24,407,387 downwards.
AACCTGAAATGGTTCTTAACCTGAGGCACCATCCCGCTGCTGCAGCGCAATTTCTGTTCTCATCCTGAAGTAAAGTTCTTAACCTGAGATACTATTTCTGGGTTAAAGGTAAAGGGACCCCTGACCATTAGGTCCAGTCGTGACCGACTCTGGGGTTGCGGCATTCATCTCGCTTTATTGGCCGAGGGAGCCAGCATACAGCTTCCGGGTCATGTGGCCACCATGACTAAGCCACTTCTGGTGAACCAGAGCAGCACACGGAAACGCCATTTACCTTCCCCCAGAGCGGTGCCTATTTATCTACTTGCACTTTGACGTGCTTTCGAACTGCTAGGTTGGCAGGAGCAGGGACCGAGCAATGGGAGCTCACCCCATTGTGGGGATTCGAACCGCCAACCTTCTGATTGGCAAGTCCTAGGCTCTGTGGTTTAATCCACAGCGCCAGGAATCTATAACCTGAAGCGTCTGTAACCTGAAGCGTCTGTAACCCGAGGTACCACTGTATTCTGCCTAGCGAGTTGGGTGTTCTCCAAGTGTCTTTATCTAATACACAATGAAACTGGTGAGACAGAACTACGTAGAATTTATCTGAATAAGGAGCTGGCCATAGGAAGGCCAAGGCTCTGTCTTACGTTTTTTGGAATAGGAAATTATTCTTTAAGGTTCAAAAACTGCATGAAAATAGCAAAGATTTTTAATGACTTCCATACATTTAGGAAATATTGGCGGTTATTGTGTGCTTAGTGGGTGGCTTTGGATCTGATGCAAAACATGATGCAAAATCCAAATAAGAAAAGAAAACTTAATCCCCTGTATTCCTCCCACCACACATTCAGTAGTGGCAAGAGGACATTGAGCAAGGTTTCTGGAGTTTATTAAACAATTATTTTTGAGAGGAAAGGCTTGCACTTTCCTCAAACTGAGAAATAAAAGTGGGGAAACAGAAATATATCTATTTCATTTACATTGTTTCTGCCTCCATTCAAACCTGCCATCTGCCTGAAATGGAAAAAGCAGCATTCTTCTCAAGGACTGACACAAAGACACATATTTTTCTACTGGGTACCTGCTGCATTTGGGGCATTCCAGGAGAGAGAGAGAGAGAGAGAGAGAGAGAGAGAGAGAATCGCTAGCACCATCTGACAGTCACCAACAATCAGGAGTGGCAAGACAGACAAAACATTATTTCTTAGAAAAGAAATAGTGTGGTACTTCACCCTGCAAAAAACCTTTTCAAATAATTTCACTTTCAACTCAGTAAAGCCACCCACCCCAGTTTGCCAACAATGCTTGCCTATCAGAACTTGTATTTTTGATTCTATCTTGATTGATAGGTTCACCTGTTTATTGAACATTCATCCTGATCTGCTTGCAGGGAGATAAGATGAAGTTTCATGAGCATTCAGTCTGATAACATTGCATCAAAGCAAGTAGTAATAATAAATCTTTATTGCGGTCCAAAGACCCATAGAACAATTTCAAAAGAGGCGGTCATTTTGTTTTTGATTATCTTTGTTTCTTTTAACTTCCGAAAGAAACTTTGCCACGGCCAGTGTAATATAATTGGACCTGTCATCCCAAAGAAGAAGAAGAAGAAGAGTTTGGATTTGATATCCCGCTTTATCACTACCCGAAGGAGTCTCAAAGCGGCTAACATTCTCCTTTCCCTTCCTCCCCCACAACAAACACTCTGTGAGGTGAGTGGGGCTGAGAGACTTCAGAGAAGTGTGACTAGCCCAAGGTCACCCAGCAGCTGCATGTGGAGGAGCAGGGAATCCAACCCGGTTCTCCAGATTACGAGTCTACCGCTCTTAACCACTACACCACAATGGGAGGATTCAGATTTTCCCGGCAGATTTGCCAGGAGGGGTTTGATCAGTTGGTCCCTTGCTTGCTCGTACTGCCCACAATGCAGTCAGATATGCTTCATGCAATCAACGTCCCGAGAACATAAACAAAGCCTATTCTGATAAGGGATGCCTCTCCGTCTCAAAGCAAGTGTTGTTCCACACTTTCTGCTGCATTTCCCCGACACTTCCATCTTGCAAAAATGTCTTTGGGGTGGGAAGTGGGTCTGTTGTGTGCGAACTTCAAATCATCTTTAATTGCACAACTTGGATTTGTGATTGAAGGCCGCCCCCAAATACTGACAGTCTTGAAGTGCCCAAAGACGCAAAAGAGGACTACACACACCTCCAATAATTCCCCCCCCCCTCAAAATTGCCTAAGCCATTCTTCCATGCCAAAATGCATGCTTTTAAACATTATTGGGTGGATGCTGGGGTTTTATTAGTTGTAGTATTTTAAAGGGAAATGTTATTGTGAGATTACAAGCACAGCACAAGCCAGTTCCAGACAGACTATCAGAAAGTAAATACAGTACAGAGAAGAGATTTCAGCATGGTATAACAATGGGTGGGTGGTGGGATCAAACAATTATCTTTTTGTTGTGAAAATAGTTATGGCAAAAGTACAAAAGGCAGAAGATATTTTTATCTGAACAGTTGGATAACATGAGTTTCTACACATTATTTATATATCACAAACATGACATTTACTAAATGATCTCTTAGAATCTTGTCTTATATCAGATACTTTCAGTTATACAAATCGTAAGACAAAAATTAATAGTGTGTGTCTCTTATTTAACTTTCAAATGACACTTCTCACATTCAGGGAAATCTGTAATAAATTGCTTGTAATAAATTATAGCTACCGAAACTCCTAGCCAGGCTGCCTGGGATTAAATATACAAATATATTGTTGTCTTACATTAGCTGTAAAACTGAGCTCTGTTTTAAAAATGGTGAAATATCATACCCTTTTAAGAAGGATTCTCTACACAGTATTTTTCACAATTGTGTTCTCATGGTCACATCATTTTCATCGTAGGACAGCATTAGCCTGTGTGATCACTGAACATGAATAGAATCTGGTCTCTGGGGCAGAATTTTGCATCTTGATAACTTCAGCTTTTGTTACGTGAAAAATAGCATGATCTCATTGTGGCTGAAAGCTTGGAAATTATAAACAGTATGTGGCTTTAAAAACAGAGTGTTTGGGTGGAGCTACTAATTGACAAGAAACAGAGCTTTATCTTCTCTCATATTTTGGAATATGTAGATACATTTTGACCAAGACATTTGTTTCTCATGAATTTATATTATTTCTTGGGTATCAGTATACAGTAACATATAATGTAAATTCCATGCATACATGATCTTTTTTTAAAAAAATAAATAAATCTACTTTTAAGTTTGCTTTTCAAGTCAGGAAAACATATTTTTAAAAAGCTAGGGCCTTTTTTCAGCCGGAACTCACAGGAACTCAGTTCCTGCACCTCTCAGGTGGGTGCCATTGCCGTTATAAGAGAACAAGGGAGGTGTTCGTGGTGAGTTCCATCACCTCTTTTTCTAGAAAAATGGCACTGTCTACAGCCAAAATAAATTCAATACCTTGCTACGCAAATACAGCTGAGGAAGCCCTTCAGGGTGAAACAAGGGAGCTATCTGGAAACCTTGTTCTGCCCAAGTTAGCAGTTTGTACCTGCACCAGCCAGCTTGTGCCAGCCATCTACATCAGCTGTGTTGTTCTCGTTACCTTGAGGACTTTTCTATTTTTACCTAAGGATTGTGTTATACAGGAACTCACAAGAAGAAGAAAAGAAGAAAAGAAGAAATGTATTATCATAGGTTATATACCACGTACATGAACTGTATATGTTGCACATACTGGGCTAGACCTTTACATTAGGAAATAACCAATAAAATGTTCACCGTCTACAGCCAGGCAAAAAACGCAGTCAATTATAGTTACGTTTTTGCACTCTCCACAAACATACTTCGCTACTCTTGAAGGTTGTGGCTCTTCCATTGTAAAATGGAAAAAAAAGGTGTGAAGGCACCAAATGCAGAAAAAGAATCTTCAATTTGCAATAGAAGATGCACCAGAAGACAGAGGCTCTAATCTTAACCCAGCTTACGTGGCCTTCCTGAATTCACTAAAATTTACTTTGGAATACACAGGATAGCAAATTGAAAGTCTCCCTGAATAAGGACAGAGGGCTTGTCCACACCTCTGCTTGCCCCATGCTTTCTAGGTGAATGGGTCTGTGAGGTTTTCTTTTGCTCGGCCACTTACTCCAGGAAAACCTGCTGTTTACCACTGGATTGTAACGAACGTCAATCAGGTTTTCTGCAGATTGGTGTTTTTTCAGTGGGAAACAGTGGGTTTTCCTGAGCAAAGAGACAAGGCAAAATAAAAACCTCACAGACCCAACCAGGGTGGGTGGGTGGGAAGCCAAAGTGAGCCCTCCGTTTGAAATGTGTTGGGTTCAGGAAAACATTTTGCTGGTGCACCTGGAGTTCCCCTCCCTTCAGCGTTAGCTAAGCGAACAGTACATATGTCTTCTCCACCACAAAATACTTCAACATGGTATTCTTTTTGTAACCTAGTTTTGCAAATTGCTTTGTGGGAACTATAAATAAAGATGATGACGACCAGCATATTTCTATGGGTTGAAATTTAAACTGTCTAGTCTCCAGTGAAGTGAAAACTGCAGGCTTGGCACAAATTGCAGCATGATGGAAAGGTAGAGTGGTTGAGGGTAAATAGCGTTTGTCAGAAAGCTTTACAATAATGTAATTAATCCCCCCCCCAAGATAGATAGATAGATAGATAGATAGATAGATAGATAGATAGATAGATGATAGATAGATAGATAGAATCATAGAATCATAGAATCATAGAATCATAGAATCATAGAATCATAGAGTTGGAAGAGACCACAAGGGCCATCGAGTCCAACCCCCTGCCAAGCAGGAAACACCATCAGAGCACTCCTGACATATGGTTGTCAAGCCTCTGCTTAAAGACCTCCAAAGAAGGAGACTCCACCACACTCCTTGGCAGCAAATTCCACTGTCGAACAGCTCTTACTGTCAGGAAGTTCTTCCTAATGTTTAGGTGGAATCTTCTTTCTTGTAGTTTGGATCCATTGCTCCGTGTCCGCTTCTCTGGAGCAGCAGAAAACAGCCTTTCTCCCTCCTCTATGTGACATCCTTTTAGATAGATAGATAGATAGATAGATAGATAGATAGATAGAGATAGATAGATAGATAGATAGATAGATAGATAGATAGATAGATAGATGATAGATGATAGATAGATGATAGAGATAGATACAGTGGTACCCCGCAAGACGAACGCCTCGCGAGACGAAAAACTCGCAAAACGAAAGGTTTTTTCGTTTTCGAGTTGCCTCGCAAGACGAATTTCCCTATGGGCTTGCTTCGCAAAACGAAGCTTGCCCAGGGGACAGCGGGTCTTCTCTTTTGAAGCAAGGGGCGGCGGGGAGAAGCGATCTTCTCCCCGCAGCCCCAGGTCCGGGGACAGCGGGAAGCGCTTCCCGCTGCCCCCGGACCTCTTTTGAAGCAAGGGGCTCCGGGGAGATCGCTTCTCCCCACCTCCCCTTCCTTCAAAAGAGGTCCGGGGACAGCGGGAAGCGCTTCGCGCTGCCCCCGGACCTCTTTTGAAGCAAGGGTTTGCGGGGAAAAGCGATCTCCCCGCAGCCCCTTGCTTCAAAAGAGGTCCGGGGGCAGCGGGAACACCTGCCCCCGCCGCCCCGCTTCGGAACGCTGCTCCGAAGCGGGGCGGGGGGCGGGAAAACCTGCCCCAGCCGCCCCGCTTCAGAACGCTGCCCCGAAGCGGGGCGGGGGGGCGGGAACCTCTCACCCCGCCGCCGGGCATCGGAACGAGGTCCTGGACCTCTTCTGAAGGCAGGCGGGGGCAAAAGTCTTTGCTCCCCCCGCCTGCCTTCCCGGGACAGCGGAGACTTCTCCGCTGCCCCGGGCGATCTTAAAATGCTGGCGGGCGGGAGCGAAGCGTTCGCTGCCGACCCCCAGCATTTTAAAATCTCCTCGGGGCAGCGGAGACTTCGCTCCCGCCCGCCAGCATTTTAAAATCGCCCCGGGACAGCAGGGGCTTTTAAAATGCTGGCGGTCGGCAGCAAAGCCCTCCTGTCCCCGGAGCTTGCGGGGCGGGAGGTGGGAAGAAGGGCTTTTCTTCCCACCGCCAGCCTTCAGAACAGCCTTCTGAAGGCTGGCAGTGGGAAGAAAAGCCCTTGTCCCCCCCCCCCCCAGCCTTCAGAAGAGGTCGGGGGACAGACTGTCCCCGGACCTGGTCTGAAGGCGGTTTCCCTAGGAACGCATTAATTGATTTTCAATGCATTCCTATGGGAAACCGTGCATCGCAAGACGAAAAAACCGCAAGACGAAGAGACTTGCGGAACGAATTAATTTCGTCTTGCGAGGCACCACTGTAGTAATTACAGGCTCTATAACATAAACACATTTGTCACGTGTAGTTTGGCCTTCAGTTTTGTATAGTATATATACTTTCTAACCAAAGGTACATTCACAACCTACATTTAAAAAGGCATGGCTTCCTGGGAACTGTAGTTTATTAAGAGTGCTGAGAGTTGTTAGGAGCCATCTATTCTCCTCACAGAGCTACAATTTATAGAATGGTTTAGCAATCAATCCCTCTTCCTAGGGAAGTCTGGGAACTACGGTATAGCACTGTGCAGGGAATAGGGGTCTCCCTAACAATACCAGTAGTGATGTATGGAAGTGAGAGCTGGACCATAAAGAAGGCTGATCGCCAAAGAATTGATGCTTTTGAATTATGGTGCTGGAGGAAACTCTTGAGAGTCCCATGGACTGCAAGAAGATCAAATGCATCCATTCTTAAGGAAATCAGCTCTGAGTGGTCACTGGAAGGACAGATCATGAAGCTGAGGCTCATGAGAAGAGAAGACTCCCTGGAAAAGACCCTGATGTTGGGAAAGATTGAGGGCACAAGGAGAAGGGGACGACAGAGGACAAGATGGTTGGACAGTGTTCTCGAAGCCACAAACATGAGTCTGACCAAACTGCGGGAGGCAGTGGAAGATAGGAGTGCCTGGCGTGCTCTGCTCCATGGGGTCACGAAGAGTCGGACACGACTAAACGACTAAACAACAACAACAATTCCAGGCACCCTGAGCAAACTGAAGTTCCCAGTATTCTTTGGGGAAAGCTATGACTGTTAATGTGATATTTTAAAAATAATTTCTATTAAATTTCAAGAAAAAAGGGGAAATTTCCACATATACCCTTCAATACATGATTTTCCTTTTTTTGTTTTATCATCTTCCCATACCGTTTTCCATTGTGATTTTATTTTCTCCCCTTTTTGCTGCACCTTGTCTTCTATGTTTATATCATAACAATGTTACAGCAAGTCCTACTTCTTTCTGTTGCTCATGCTTCAAATCCTACTCAGGAAATTCATCATATTATAATAGTCTGAAAAAGGCTTCCATTCCTCCACTGCTGTTGTTGGGTTCTTTTATTTTAGCTGTTAACTTTACCATTTCTGCACAGTCCATCACCTTACTTATGCATTCTTCTTTTGTAGAAGTTTCTTCTTCTTTCCATTTTTGGGGGTATGAAATCCTCGCTGCTGTCATAACATACATAAACAACTTAATCATATTTTGGGGCGGGACTTCTGTCAACTGTTGAAGTGACATCATAGTGCTTTAAACGTATGGTACAAATGTGGCTCAGTTGAAACATGTATAATTTCAGCAGACTGCCACATAATTAGTACACCATCCTGCCTTTTCTGAGATTATACTAGAAGCTGTAAATGAGCCTCAGTTCTTTGGCAGTTTTAGGTTACAATCCAGTGCATACCAAGGTTATAATCTGGTGCATACTTTGAACACAGTTGGACTTACATCAAAATTAAACACATATAGGATTGTGTTCCATACCAACTTTTTCCGGGGTGTACATTTGTCCCAAAAGACTATGGAGGGTCAACACAATGAAGGAAAGCCATCTTTTTTAAAAGCCTGTGTTAATTACATATAAGAAATTATACCACTATTAGAAATGCTTGTGGGTTAAACAAGCCTTGGCAAGAACACTCATTTGCCTCAACGGGACTGATTATTTTAATAGCATTTCTGAAACAATTGTCAGATTTATGGATAATAAAAGCAATTACATGTGTCCTTTGATTTCCTTCATTATATTAGTCTAAAAGGGGACATTCCAATTCTGGAAACCTCCTGTTTTGCAGACAAAATTCTTTCCCACCAATTTTGGGGGGGGGCACTTAATTAAAACAGCTGCAGCCATTCTTTGCAGCAAATACTAGCAGAAGAAGAAGAAGAAGAAGAGTTTGGATTTGATATCCCGCCTTTCACTCCCCTTTAGGAGTCTCAAAGCGGCTAACAATCTCCTTTTTCCCTTCCTCCCCCACAACAAACACTCTGTGAGGTGAGTGGGGCTGAGAGACTTCAAAGATGTGTGACTGGCCCAAGGTCACCCAGCAGCTGCATGTGGAGGAGCGGAGACGTGAACCCGGTTCCCCAGATTACGAGACTACCGCTCTTAACCACTACACCACACTGGCTCCAATTTAGCCGGGAATTAAGTGCTATGAACAGCAACTAAACTAAACAGTTTCCCTGCATTGCTAGATGCCCACATCTATCAGCCCCAGTCAGCATGGCCAATGGTCAGTGATGGTGGATGTTGTAGCCCTACACATGTGGAGGGCACCAGGTCAGGGTAGGCTGGTACATTTTAATATGGATCTGTGGAGAGGGTCCTTCTTGCCTAGCGCATATATACCTTTCCCAGCTCAATGAATAGGACTTTGCTATATGTCACCATTTCACATTCTTTCTGAACTCTTCCTTTCTGTGCTCTTTTGTAAGGTTTTTAACAGCTTTCATTATATTTTGTACATTGCCTCGGGATATATGTGGAAGGCAACTAATAAATAACAACAACCGCATACGGAATTATTATTTTCAAAAGGAATGAAAATAGCAAGCAGTGCCGTTCAACTTTTTTAAACGAGCCAGTGCAATTTTTTATGATCTGTTTCTTAAAAATAATAACCAGGCAGCTTCTCTTAAAATATTGGGAAGCAGAGTAATTGCTGGCCTTCCTTTACTGCCTTCCCCTAGATCGCATATAGGCATTTATGCTCTCAATAGCCACTTGAAGACATGACTCTCTTGTTTAGGCCCATGTTTTCCTCCCATCCTTTCAGAATGACCTTTTGAAGCTGTCATCGTTCCGATGATTAAGATGGCTCTTAAATAGGCCTCTTATCCTCTGAAGCCTGTTTCAAAGGCCAATGATGAAAAGGGGAAGTTCTTATACCAGGTGAATAGAGCCAATGCAACATAGTACAGCGATGGCTAACTTTGGGGGGCATTTTATTCTGCAGAGAGTGGTCTGGGGTCAAAAGTGGTCAGCTCCACCACATTTATTTGCAATAAATATGTGTCTGGGTATGCCATTACATACACCTATGTATATGGATATATTACATGCAAACATTTAAAAAGGCGACACATAGTGTGGAATCAATATTTCTTACTTGAAAGTGGTATAGTAGGGCACCAGAGGCCAGATAAAATTTTGTCAGGGGCACATCCAGCTGGGTCCACCAGTTCTTGAAATAAAAAATTATGGTGGCTGAGCAGAGCAAGAACCCCCACCCCCACCCCACCGTTGTTCTTTCGATGCTTGTCCAATAACAAAGAAAAGCCAGGCCAATTTTTGTAGCCAGTTGGCCACCTTGAGTCCAAAGCTAGGTAGCCATTGTTTGTCTAACAGACTGAGTGTTAGTTATACAGTGGTACCTCACAAGATGAATGCCTCGCAAGACAAAAAACTCGCTAGACGAAAGGGTTTTTTGTTTTTTGAGCTGCTTCACAAGACGATTTTCCCTATGGGCTTGCTTTGCAAGACAGAAACATCTTGCAAGTTTGTTTCCTTTTTCTTAACACCATTAATACAGTTGCGACTTGACTTCGAGGAGCAACTCATAGAACATGGTGTGGTAGCCTTTTTTTGAGGTTTTTAAAGACTTTGGTGATTTTTGAAGCTTTTACAAAACTTTCCCGACACCGTGCTTCGCAAGACGAAAAAAATCGCAAGACGACAAAACTCGCGGAACGAATTAATTTCGTCTTGCGAGGCACCACTGTAGCCCCAAAATATATGGCTTCAAATCACCATTCATCTGTTTAATGCACCGTGTGTCAGGAGCGAGCCAGCAATAAATCAAACAAAATAAGTGAAGTTGACTCTTTATTTGAAGAAATGGGATCTGCTTGGCAATGCCAGGCCTAATGAGCACAGCAACTCTTCTTTGGTAGGTCTTGCCCCTGTGAGGCACTTGTGGAGACTGAAGAGCCTTCTCACAGCTGTGTAAGTCTCTTCCTCTCCTGGGAGTTTCCCAAGCAATCTGAGGCTGTGCCAACATGCTTGCCTTTGCTCCTCACACTTTACGCCTCTCCTGCTCTTTGGAGACCAGCAGGGAGAGGAGCTGGTTGTAGCAGGAGGGGAAGGCACCCATGCTTCTTCACCAGCCTGACTCATCTCTGCCTCTTGGCCTCCCAAATCCCACTCTGCTGCCTCCATTGCTGCTTCTGATTCTGGAGTTCCCTCTGCCACCGACTCTCCCATCTCGCCAAGCCCTGTTACCTCTTCAGCTTTCTGCACCTCCTCCTTCCAGTCATCTCCTTCTTCTCCCTCTGACCACTTATCATCATCCCTCCACCAATGTCCTTGGGCTCTGAGCCTTCTTCCCTTGGTGCCTCCCGCCATTTGTCTGCATCCACCCCGTTCATGACACTTTGTGACCTTCAGCTAATAATTTTCTCTCAACCAATCCTACCTTTAAAGGAATGATGTAAGTATAAAATAGGGCAGCTCTCAACTACTTCATTCTGAGCTCTTTGGAAAAAGGAATATGATACACACTTAGGTACATGAGTCACAGGTGGCGCTGTGGTCTAAATCACTGAGCTTCTTGGGATTGCTGCAGTTCAAATCCCCGTGACGGAGTGAGCTGTTGTTGCTCTATCCCAGCTCCTGCCAAGCTAGCAGTTCGAAAGCATGCCAGTGCAAGTAGATAAATAGGTACCACTGTGGCTCTGGTTTCTGTCACGGTGTTCCGTTGTACCAGAAGCGGTTTAGTCTTGCTTGCCACATGACCTGGAAAGCTTTCTGTGGACAAATGCCAGTTCCCTTGGCCTGAAAGCGAGATGAGCGCCGCGACCCCATAGTCACCTTTGACTGGACTTAACGGTCCAGGGGTCCTTTTCCTTTACCTTTTTTTTTACATGAGTTGGTAAGTAAATACCTTACATGAAGAACTGTATCACAATGACAGACACAAAAATAACCAGGAATTCTTGTTGGTAGGAGCACTTTTTCAGACCCCTCAAAACTCCAGCCCCCTGATTCCAACTGCTTGTGTTGCCATTATTAATAAAGAATAACTAAATGTTATTAGAGTTATTTGATAATTGCTGTTGTTGCCACAAGCTTTTTTGATTGCTGCACAGAATAAGCCTAATAAACCATCGTGAGCCAATGGCATCAGAGGTGTTTGAACACTGCTGTCACTACCACAATCATTTGGGTTGCTGCTCCAAATGGGCTTAATGAGATATCCCCAGAAGACTTTATCATTACAATTACCAGTGCTAATGTAACAGTCGCATAATGGATTATTACAATTAAGCTGTAATTATAGCCAAATATTATCATGCCACAAATTCTTCACCTTTCCCTCAGTCTCTCTTTCTTACCAGCTGGAGGCAAAAAGACAAGAGGCATTAATTGCATCACCTGGCAGAGGTATATTTGAATAGTAACTGGATGCTGGGTTATTTACGTAGATAAAATTCTGTGCTAGAACCATAGGGAAGAAAACTCAAAGGTTTGTTCCTAGAAGGCACTGACGTTTTCCCCCCTCATAAGACCTCATCTCTTTGCCTTCCGTTCTAATAACCCAAACATCCATGCTACCCCTTTTTGGCCATGTGTGTGCACATCCCCACAAGTCCATCCCTGCCCACACACAGTTTTCGTGGCCTACTTAGTGATGGGACCTAAACTTATCATTTGATAATTATTGCCAACAAAACAAAAATAAATTTGTTTGCTGCTATTACAATTGTAATTAGTTACTTAAGCAACAGATGTACAGTGGTACCTCGGGTTAAGTACTTAATTCGTTCCGGAGGTCCGTTCTTAACCTGAAACTCTTCTTAACCTGAAGCACCACTTTCGCTAATGGGGCTTCCTGCTGCCGCCGAGCCGCCAGAGCACGATTTCTGTTCTCATCCTGAAGCAAAGTTCTTAACCCGAGGTACTATTTCTGGGTTAGCAGAGTCTGTAACCTGAAGCGTATATAACCCGAGGTACCACTGTACATGGGAAATCTTCATGGCTCGGAGGAGGGATTTGAGATGGTGGCCTCTCAGGAACCAATCCATATGTTATTTTTTAAATTAGCGGAGTCTCTAACCTGAAACATATGTAACCTGAAGTACCACTGTACTTATATCTCCAAGGACCTCAATGAGGGACATACAGTTTTTCTCCTCCCCATTTTACCTCACAACAACTCTCATTCATTCAAAACTTATATAACAGTACATATAGTGAGATGGTGTTTTTTTGTTATTAGTATACTGCCAGAGCTTCCTGTGGCTGTTGAGTGTGTGTGTGTTGGGTGTGTGTGTGTGTGTGTGTGTGTGTGTGTGTAAATATAAATACAGACCCTCCAAGTGTCCCTGTTTTCTTTTTTTCTTTTTTTAAATCTTTATTTATACAACTACAAGAACACACACAAAGAAACACAAATACAAAATTACACACAAATTACAAAAATAACCATAGACACATAATTTTCTTGGCAAACAATAAAACATCTATTGGTCTTAACACTAAAGGCCCAACTTCCCGTCTATTCCATATTTCAAATTCATATTACTTATTGCCAATACACATTTTCATAATTAAACTTATTCTCAATAAATCTAATTTCTTCTATCTACCTAGCAACTATTACTGAAGTTCCTCGAATGCTGCAACAGAATTTAAACTACTATATTTATTTTTCAGATATTCTTTGAAAACCTCCCATTTAGAAACAAATTCCTGTTTTGATTTATTCTTTATCTTTTCTGATAAACCATCTAATTCGGCATATTCTGTCAGCTTTTGGATCCAATCTTGTATAGAGGGGATTTCATTACTCTTCCATTTTGCTGCGATCAAAACTCTTGCTGCCGCCACCGTTTTCTAGGGACAGTCTCAGATTTACCAAAACCGTCCCAGTTTCTGATTTGATCCCAGAATGTCCCGGTTTTCCTTAAGATGTCCCTATTTTCATCAGAGAAATGTTGGTGGGTGGGTGGTAGGACCCTATTTTCATCAGAGGGCGTGGAGTTATGTGACTTACCAAGGAGGTAAGTACCTATACAAGCTTTAGAAGACATCTGAAGGCAGCCTTGTATAAGGAAGATTTTTAATGTTTAATGGGTCAGTCAGATGGGTAGGGTACAAATACAATATTACTAGCACTATTAATAATTGACTAGAACATCCCTATTTTCATTGGAGAAATGTTGGGAGGACAAAGAGAGAGAGAAAGAGAGAAAGAAAGGATATTCAGACAAACGGTAGGTGTTTTCTACTATTTTTAAATGATATAACGTATCTATGTTTATTTATGTTTATGCTTTTAAATGCATTGTGTGTCACTTGGAGACCTTTGGGTAACAAGCAACTAACAAGTAATCATAATTTTAAGAAGGAGTAAGATGACTGCCATGCTTGTTCATCTTAAACCCTTTGACTGATTAAAGCGCAAAATCTAAAATCATGTGTGGCATAAAACAAATTGCATTGACAAAGATTGATGAAGGAGAGTGAAAGAAGCGAAGGGAGAGAGACGGAAAGAGAGAGGGAGAAGGTGTGTCTTTCTTGGGTAACAATGAAAAATGGAACTATGACCAATCTATAGTACGGTGTCTAAGAGACTGAGCTACAGATCTGTCAAATCCATGTTTAATTCTCACCTATTCCGATGCGCAGATTATGGGGACAGAAGTCATGGCGGCTTTTATGAAATCCACAAACCCCGACCCAACTCTTCCCAATTTTATAAAGAGACAGATACATTTAGCAAAAATAACAATACACATGTCCTTTAATTTCCTTCATTAACTGTCCTTTTATGTGTCCTTTAATTTCCTTCATAATTAAACTTACACAGGTTCAGCTTTATCAGTGTGGATGTGCACAGATGCAGAATTTGACTTGCCTAAACAGATGGGGATTTATTAAATTTGTATACCGCCCTAACGCCATAGCGGTTCACAATATAAAATTGCAATATAAAATACCCAAAATAAGAATAAAGACAAGCCAAGAGGCAGAAGACATCTTACTATACAAATTCTGCTGTTGTTGGGTTTCTTTTTGGGGGGGAATCACCCCAGTACGGTAGATTGCATTTCATAACATAAATGTTTCTCTAATGGCGGCCTGCTTGTCCTATTTTTGACAGTGAGCAAAAGGCAACAAAAATGTCACCATAACATAGGCTGACAGAATACAAGAGTGACAGAGAGAAAGACTGTGAAAATGAGAAAGGGGGGGCACTGATATGACCCAAGGACAGTGCTGAGGTCACATCTTGAAAGGGGAAGGATGCTACAATCAGAAACTGATGCTCAAAATTGGCGTCTTATAAATTAGGGTTAATTGGTAGGTAGTGGAGGAATGGCCCATTCCACCAACAAAGTCTTCATAATAAATACTTTACAGAGAAATCTGCCAATTGTCGATTTGGATTCCAGGGTTAATAGCAATAGCCAGCGTGCCTCTTAAAACAGCTGGAAGCCCCCTTCAGGGCTGATGAACACTGATGAGCAAAATCCCCTCGAAAATTCTCATGTGCGAGTCTCACTTAAATGAACGAGGAATGCCCATTCGATTTAATTGGGAGATTTCAGGGCTAAGTTCTTTGCACTGAGGCGAGAGAAAACTAACTGAAGGTAAAGGACCCCTGACAGTTAGGTCCAGTCACAAACGACTCTGGGGTTGCGGTGCTCATCTTGCTTTACTGCCCGCGGGAGCCGCCGTTTGTCCGCAGAAAGTTTTTCCGGGTCATGTGGCCAGCATGACTAAACCGCTTCTGGCGAAACCAGAGCAGCACACGGAAACGCTGTTTACCTTCCCGCCGGAGCAGTACCTATATATCTACTTGCACTTTGACGTGCTTTCGAACTGCTAGGTTAGCAGGAGCACGGACCGAGCAACGGGACCTCACTCCGTCGCAGGGATTCAAACCGCCGACATTCCGATTGGCAAGCCCTAGTGGTTTACACCACAGCGCCACCCACGTTCCAGGTATAGGGCAGTATATAAATTCAATTAATAATAATAATAATAATTCTATCCACTCATCTTCCTGCATTTATCACTTGAAAACAACGAGTACAGTGGTACCCTGGGTTACAGATGCTTCAGGTTACAGACGCTTCAGGTTACAGACTCCGCTAACCCAGAAATAGTACCTCGGGTTAAGAACTTTGCTTCAGGATGAGAACAGAAATCGCACAGCGGTGGCGCGGCGGCAGCGGGAGGCCCCATTAGCGAAAGTGGTGCTTCAGGTTAAGAACAGTTTCAGGTTAAGAACGGACCTCCAGAATGAATTAAGGTACCAAGGTACCACTGTATGCTTGGTTTACATACTGAGAAGCTCTTCACAATGTAATAATAAACAAGTGGTATACACAAAAAGTGTAGTAGGAAGAGGAGCAAATGGTGATTTGGATGCAAAGCAGGAGCAGGACCAAGGCTGTGCACACACGTCCGTTTACTCTGCATCCAGAGCAACCCAGATTTATCCTGTTGTTTCTTATGAAATACTGCCTTTTGGTGCATTTTTTTTTAAAGATAATTATTAAAGTTTCAAAAGTTATACAAAAAGAAAAAACAATAATACAAACAAAACACAAACAAAACAAGTATAATTTCAGTCCCTTATTTTCTTATAACTTACTTCCCCGACCTCCTCATACCTCCCCTTTCTGTATTCCAATTTCTAATTCATTAGTTCAGCAAATCCTCTCCCTTAATTTTTGTTTAATTTTTGACCTTTCTTTTCTTTTTACTTAATCATTACAGCTGAAAACCACTTAGTTTCTAAAATCAACATCGTTCTAACATTCATTAATTTTGCAATGTTTCTTGAGATAGTCTTTAAATTTCTTCCAATCTTCTTCCGCCGTCTCTCTTCCCTGGTCACGGATTCTGCCGGTCATTTCTGCCAGTCCCATGTAGTCTATGCCTTTTGGTGCATTTAGTCCCAAACCAGCTTCATTCTGAATGAGGAAAAGAATGACCTAGCTGACTTTTAAGCCAGTAACAGTAGTAGTCCCAACTTGGGCCCCAGACCGTGGGTGCCCGGTATGTGCAAGGGCAACGTGATGTGACATCATGACGTTGTGGGGAGCGCACCCTGCTCACCCTCCCTTGATTGGTGGCTCGGTAGGTGTGTGGTTATATAGGCTTTTAAAAGCACTCTACCATACTTTGTTGAAATGCTTAATAATTATTCTTGAAATAAATACCAGAACATCCGTCTGCTATACAGTACAGTGGTACCTCAGGTTACAGATGCTTCAGGTTATAGACGCTTCAGGTTACAGACTCCGCTAACCCAGAAATATTACCTCGGGTTAAGAACTTTGCTTCAGGATGAGAACAGAAATCGTGCTCCGGAGGCGTGGTGGCAGCAGGAGGCCCCATTAGCTAAAGTGGTGCTTCAGGTTAAGAACAGTTTCAGGTTAAGAACAGACCTCCAGAACGAATTAAGTTCTTAACCAGAGGTACTACACTAATTGAAGGAACACCCAGTTTGGTGAATCACAGCTTTTAATAAATGCTTGGAATCTCCACAACTTTGCACTTCAGTGCATATCCCTAATCTCACTTTAGTGCTAAAGGTAAATAATCAATTAAGGAAGTATTCCGTCTTTTGGTGACAGGAGGTCAGCAGCATTACAAGGCAAAATCCAGGTACAGTGGTACCTCAGTTTTCGAATGTCTCCGTTGACGAACATTTCGGTTTTCGAATGCCATAAACCCAGCTTCCGCTGAGTGCAAGATCCTGAGGCCTGGCTATCGGTTATTGAGTTTTCGGTTTTTGAACGTTTCAGAACTTGAACAGTCTTCTGGAACAGATTACATTCGAAAACCAAGGTACCACTGTATCATGCAAACAGCTGTATGCACGAAAACATCCTTGCTGCAGATATCTGTGATGCGTGCGACTCTTCCAACCCTACAATTCCTGATCTATGAGCAGGTTGCCAGGATGTAGATTAGTCAGCACAGCTACCTGTTTAAGCAAATATGTGCATCTCTTTTATAGGAGACTAGGTTATTTCAGAAGGGACGCGTGTGGCGCTGTGGGTTAAACCACAGAGCCCAGGACTTGCTGATCAGAAGGTCGGCGGTTCAAATCCCCATGACGGGGTGAGCTCCCGTTGCTTGGTCCCTGCTCCTGTCAACTTAGCAGTTTGAAAGCACATCAAAGTGCAAGTAGATAAATAGGTACTGCTCTGGCGGGAAGGTAAACGGTGTTTCCGTGCGCTGCTCTGGTTTGCCAGAAGTGGCTTAGTCATGCTGTCCACATGACCCGGAAGCTGTCTGCGGACAAACACCGGCTCCCTCGGCCAATAAAGCGAGATGAGCGCCGCAACCCCAGAGTCGGTCACGACCGGACCTAATGATCAGGGGTCCCTTTACCTTTACCTAGGTTCTTTCAGACAGGTGCAAAACAGCCACTTTCCTGCTACACGCATTGGGTAACGTGAAGATCCCTCAAGCAGAAAAACAAAGGAATTGGCTTGATGGAGAGGAAGAAGGCGGCGGCGAGTGGGGATATGGAACAGTGATTATGAGCAAGGGGAGGGCAATGACAGGAGGCTAATTTGAGGAGGCAGGAAGTGACTTGGCCTTGCTCTCCCCATTGCCTCCTCAGAGTGCCTTCCTTGCAACATTGGTTGCTGACCAGGACCTTACTCCCATTAACAATAATAATTTCTGCAAAACCTAACAGCTTGAACAGCCATCCCAAACTCTTTGCAGTATTAGAAATTAAATGAGGCATGTGGTTGGCTCCTCTAGAGAAGCCATTTATCTTTGGTGTGTGTCTGTGCAGTCTGACAATGGGTAAAGGCTATTATAAAGACAGAACTTCTTGAAGGAAGCTGTGTTTTTTTTAAGTATTCCCCCATCTGCCATCCCATGTTTTTCCCCATACATTTTCTGCCTGGATGAAGAATATAGGATAAAGTAAAAGGAATTACACTGAAAGTATTGCCAATATCATGCTACAGACATTTAGAGGTGTGGGTGGTGGATTGCAAAAAGTGAAAGCAAACTAAATTGAAATATTTGGTCCAGGGCAAGATAGTACTGTTTTTCCTGGTACTATCACCTGTAAACGAACCCTAGAAATCTATATTTTAGCCCCTACTGAGAGATACATCAGGATTTTTAAAGCTCTTTTATTTTCTCTGGAGTGTGTAAGATGTAGTGAGCTTTCCATTTATGTTTTTTTTTTCCAATTTCTGAGTCTGAATGTGTTCTAATAAAAAGAGGGCAGTGGCCAACCAAAGCAACAGTTTTGTGAGCTCCAGCGAGTGGGAACAGCTTCCACACGTACAGATAGAAAGACTGGCTAGCTAATTTTTGCCCTTACAAACAAGGCCCTCTTACCGTAACTGAAGGCTTTCACCTTAGCAAAGTGCAAACAGTCATTGCTTCAACTAAAGAGAAAAATCCTCTGCGTGCTCTGGCAGAGACTATGGCTACAATCCTATGAATGTGTACATGAGAATACCCTCCGCTGAACACACTAGAATGTGCATCTGAGAAAGCTGTAAGGCTTGAAACAAATATTCCATGGTTACTAGTTTAAGGCTGGATACACACAACATTTTAGTCTAGAATCAATGGAGACTGAGGATAGGATTCACGCTTGTGCTAACTAATTGTTCTGTCAGTGCAAGCATTTCAGATTTCCAAACAGAACTGTCTCCGCTCTCCTCCCACTGTCTTCTGGGGGTTCTCCTGAACCTCCCAACTAGGGGGGGGGGTGTGGGAAAGTCTCATTGCACCAGCGAGACTCATGTGCTGGCTTTTGCTAGCACAACAATTTAATTGAATCTGGCCCAGAGTACTGCCTCCACCAGGTAGTCTGCAAAAAATCTAGACCAGAGTTTCTCAATCTTGGGTCTCCAGCTGTTTTTAGACTACAGCTCCCATCACCCCTAGCGAGCAGGACCAGTCATCAGGGATGATGTAATTTGTAGTCCAAAAACAGCTGAGACTCAAGTTTGGGAAACCCTGATCTAGACCTTCCACATGTTTGGTGGGTTTTTTTGCCCCTAAATAACAATTATTTTTATTTATTTATTTATTTATTTATTTATTTATTTATTTATTTATTTATTTATTTATTTATTTATTTATAGCCCGCCCATCTGGCTGGGTTTCCCCAGCCACTCTGGGTGGCTTCCAACAGAATATTAAAATACAATAATCTATTAAACATTAAAAGCTTCCCAAAACAGGGCTGCCTTCAGATGTCTTCTAAAAGTCTGGTAGTTGCTTTTCTCTTTGACATCTGGTGGGAGGGCATTTCATAGGGCGGGAATCGGGTCCATGCCCAAAACCAAAGTTCATTGCAGATTGATTCTGTATCACCCCTGCAGGGCGTCCAGGAATTGGCCATGTATCCACACCTGCGCAATAGCCTTGTGGGTGGTCGTACACCAATATCTCAATCACCACTTCCTTCTTCATCTGCCTGGGGGCATGTGCAAGGATGATCAGGCTTTGGTATCCTAATTCAGGGAAGGGTTTTCAAATATGTATCTGGTGGAGAGTGGGTGGGGGGTGATTGGGAAAGGGAGTTTTCTGTGGGCAGAGGCAGGCGGGGTTTGCATAGGCCTGGTCCATTGGACTCTCGGGAGAGAGAGTTTGTGTGTGGACAGAGGCGGGTGGGTCGCAGGTGGAAGCCTGAATTCAGAGAGAGAGAGAGAGAGAGAGAGAGAGAGAGAGAGAGATTGCTCTGAAGTCATTTCAGCACCAGGTAAAGTAATGTTTAGTCTCCCAATTCCCCTCTCCCCACCGACCTGTCCTTTATTTTGCCCAACCAAAGGTGGTAACCCTACTTTGACGGCTTCTGCTGTTTACTCTAGAGTTTTGTGTGATCATGATAAAGGAACAGGACAGCAGCTTTAGGGTGTACTCACACGCAAAAATATCCAACGAAATCCCTGTAGCTTCAGCATGAAGAAGTGAAAGGCACAGTCTGCCATATGCCCCATTCCAAAGCTTGCATTTGCTCAAGACAAGCTTACAAGATATATTCAGTGCTTTGGAGCCCTCTGCTGCTAGCCACGCCATACCTCTGTTATCAGTTCTACGTGATATCAGTTCTTTTTTAATACGCACAGAAATAAGAAACGTTGGCTCAGATGATCTAATATGGCAGCACCCCAAAAGGATACCATTGCATATTTTTACAACGGGCATCCATTTTACATTGATATAAAGGAAATATGTGATTATATACAGTAGTAGCAGCACGAAACAAAAACCCAAGGACAGCGTGGAATTCGTATTTTGCATTTGCGTTGGAGAATTCAAGAATTTGGGGGGGTGTTTTCCCTTTGTAAAATGCCAATGATGAATATAAGTGTCTGAATTCCTGTGCACAGGTTTACTCCAAATCCAGCTAAATGGAAATGAAATGCAAGGGCTACAATTTTCAACCTAGTTTTTAAATAATGCAAAATTGGCTTTGATTTTTTAAAAAGTGACTTGCAATGTCCTCCCCCCCCCCCCATGAATTCTTTCTTTGTAGAACAGTTAACTTTTTAAGAATTACGTACATTTTTCAGTTTGGATATACCTGCCTCATAGAAGCGTACAGGTTGCTGTTTTCATTTCAGTCTCCCATTTCATGGGCTGTTAGGTTGGGGTGATGAGAGAGTCAGAGATGGGGAAGAAGGCTGCAACACCAGCTAACTGGGTTGTTTAATTGTTACCTGCCATTTTGCCTGAATTTTCCCCGATAGGCCCTGTCTTCACTTGTAAAATATTAACAGGCTCCTTGTGCCTGGGATCAAGTGACTGTCCTGTTCCCTTCACCTGCGAAATTTTAAAACCTATTTGAAAAGAGCCATTGTTTCCCAGGAATGCCAGGCCTATCTTGCGGGGTGAGGGGGGGGGTGGGAATGTGAAGAGAAAGTCTTCATTTTTAGCTGGAATTTAGAGTCTGCGTGAGACACTCCTCTTTGGTAAAAGCGACCGTATTCAGGAGCTAAATATTTCTGCCTCACCCTGCTCAGATCCTTTCCCTTTTCTTTTTTTTGCTTCCCCTGCTGAGTGGGTGGGAAGCAAAAGGAAAGTCTTTACCGCGAAAACCACCGGGCTTGACTACGGTTCAAGCTTTCACACACAAGTTCCTCTGTTCCTGCTCCTGTCTTGCGCATTTATGGCACTTACGGGCATTCAGGTGAACGAGCGAGTATGTTTAACAAGCGTTTAGAAATGGCCTTATTCTTTCATAGACGGAATACAAGGCAAAGACACATATGTGCATTGAAAGACTGGCAGGAGATGCCTTTTCCAAAGCAAAAATTAAAATAATAATAATAATTCTGAGGTTTAAAAAATCAGAATGACGAAACCCACTTGATAGGGTTTTTATGTAGTTGGTTGTTGTTGTTGTTTTTTTAAAAAAGAAAACTCACTCTGACATACAGCACACACAATCATACCTTTCTTTTATGAATCCATCGAGACCAGCCAGTGGTGGTTGTTTTTTAAATAAAAAACTATCTGAAATTTCTATTGCTTCAGTTTCACTGACATTTGAGGCAAAATTCTTTGGGATTTTGCCAGCTTTTGTCAAATGCATCTTTAACTGCTATATTCCTGTGCTGTGGTAACGCTTGCCCATCAGGCACTGCAAGAACATGAAAAACGAAAGGGGTTGTGGACGATGTTCATGAATTTGCAAGCAGCTGATTTTTTTTGGGGGGGGACAGAAGGCAAGGAAGAAGAGAATAATAGTAATAATTTTATTATTTGTACCCTGTCCATCTGACTTGGTTGTCCCAGCCACTCTGTTTTGGGTTGCCATCCTGCTTTGACAAATGAATTTTTTAAAAAATGATCTGAACATGAAGTGATGATGATAGGCTCAGTACGCACCTGATGATTTGGAAACATCAAGTTTTTGCAAAAAAAAAAAAAGCATCTTTTGACCTCTGTTTCTGGTTCAGGAACATCGCCTAATCTTCTAAACCGTTAACGAATTAGTGGCATGAAATATTCAGGCTGTGATAAACGGCCAGCGATTATTTTCAGAGAGGGTTTACCAAAATGTAATAAAACTTTATAAATAATAGATCGAGAACAATGCATCAGTATAAGGCATGGCATTCCTCTCCTCGTCCTTTAATGACAAGTTCCCCGTGTGATTTAGTGAAAAGAAACTAAAACGATTTATCCATAAGCCTTTCTGCTACACAAAAGGTAGCTTGTTCTTTGGGAGTTCTGGCTTCGAATCAATTGTGACTGTTGAAATATAGGAAGGAATTTTGGCAGTCTTCGCCAGTTCTGCAACATAGGGTGGGGGTGGGAACCTGAGGCCAAATTTGGCCCCCTGGGGCTCTCTATCTGGCCCTCAAAGCTCTCCTTGGACCACAACCCCTCCTTAGGCCAGACCACTAACTGGTCCTGCTCCCACCCCCTCCTCAAGCGCTTAAATACAGCAATTCCCCTTATTTGCCTGGATGGGGAATGAAAAGGTGTATAGAGAGAATTAGAAACCTTTGTGCATGTGGAACAGCAGGAAGATAGGTTGGAATATTGATTTATATAACTAATAATTTCTGTGGGCTGACAAAGCAAAGAGTAACTCTACTTGACATTTGGGAACATGTTGTAGTTAAATAAAAATCTAGCAGGAATTGAAATACGTGCAGCTGATGGGAAACGAACAAGGGGGGGAAGAAAAAAAATTAATGAGAAAATGATAAAATGTTTTAGGTATTGAAATGGAATTAGGAAATGTATGTTACAATGAGCAGGGAGTATGGGAGTGAAGAGAATCATCATGGTAGCAGGGTGGGAAGTCAACTTTTAAAATTGTATTAAATTTGAATTAATTTGATGTTAATTTGTTACAAATTTTGGAAAGCAATAAATATTGACTGGCAAAAAAAGAGACTTAGAATTCTGTGACTTTTGCCTGGATGAAATGCAACCTACTGTACACACATAAAGATTGTATATAAGGTAATGTGGCTCTCAGGGAGACAAAGGCCAAGAATCCTTTTATGCAAGGAAGGAATTCATAAGTATTGTCTATTCGCCATATTTCAGGCACAATAATCGACTCACTGCCATACAAAAAGTGCTAGCAGTAAAACCAGTCTGAAGAGGAAGAACTTTAATTTTAACACCTCCTGCCACAAGCAAAACATGCAAACAGCATGATCAATCAGAGCCAATTTCAACCCACTTGACACCCTGGCTACTATATGAAGTTTGGGTTGAGAGAGAGAGAGACTGGGAAAGGCTCGATAACAGAATCCACATTGGGAAGCTTGCTACTTTGAACTTTCCCATCACCTTACCAATGTTTCCCCACAGGCAGTCTAAAAGACAACTCGGCAATGTCTGAATGGAACGGCACACAATAGGCCCTTCACAAGTAGGCCTTTAATTGATTACGGCTGTGTTTATAGAAGCAGAAGAGAATTTACACAAAATGACAGACTGCCTTCAGTTTTAAAAGTTTGCTAAAGTTGATTGTAGGGAGGTCCATGCACCCTCCAAACTTAGAAAAGACGAGTTCTTTCTTTTGTCTTTGAACCATGGCCACTACTGTTCCTCCCTCTTCTTCTGTCCTCCTCACAGCTCTCTTTCCTACGTAGTCTGCGAAAACATTGCCAAGGGAAGAAGCATCACATTGATTGTGGGTGGAATTAAAGAATGGCAGCACCAAACATAAAATTGTTTTGGTGTTTCTTTCAGCCAACCTCTTGGTGGATTCCCAAAAGCTTGCTGCTCACCAGCCTTGTAAGAAATGATGTGAAGACAGGGGCAGGACTGGCAATTGCCCTTCTCAGAGACTGCTATGAGTGCCACCTTACAAGAGAACCAAAATTATAAGACTCCATATCTGCTCCCTCTACTCCTCTCATATCTGCTCTGGGGTTTTCCCCAAAACCCTCTGGACCAGATTTGGGGATAGTGGCAGGGGGACACAGCAGAAGGCGAGGAAGGGGAAGTTCTGTTGTGCCCATGTAAGTTGTTCCACTTTGCACAAGGACTTTGTACATCAAATATTTACTGATGTGTTGTTGATGTTTTTAATTACGTTTTATGGATATTTATGGAGTAGTTTTCTATATTTTGTATATTGTAAGCCACTTACACTTTATGAAAGTGTGGATTATAAAGAAATAGACCCACTGCTTGTTCCTCTCTTCACCATAAGTGGTCTATGCTTTCTTGAGTGTTTACTATTCCACCTGACAAATATCTAGTTGGTTAGTCAAGGAACACCACTGCTGATCATTTGAGGCACTGCTTGCTGAAACGCAACATTAACTTTCAGTGGCGCTATAAGAGAACCTTTAGTCACTCCTATATGGTCCCCTTAAGCGACTGGCAAGTTTGGGCATTTAGTGCAACAGTGGCGCCATTATTTTCCACTTTGCAAGGAGCACCAAAAACTGTCACTACTCTGACAGAAACGATTAACTTGATAGAAGAGCTTGATAGCTTATACACTTCTGAAAAGAGCTAACAGCACAAATGGCGAGCTATTTGTGTTGAAACTCCCTGCTCTAAAAATGGGATGGAGCATGTAATGCCCAACTGGAGTAAATGAGGGAATTGCACCAGATATATGGTAGTAAGATTACTGTCAGTGATAGCAATCTACACTGGACCGAGACATTGGTTGAGCACCTATCGTTTCACAAAAGATAGAACCGGAGATGCTATAGCATCAGAGCTATTGGGTATTTGTACACCAGCCATCCCCTATCTAGTGCCCCACAGATGTTTTGAACTCCCAGCAGCCCCAGCCAGGGATGATAGGAATTGTATTCCCCAAAAATTCTGCATCTATGATGCATGAACAAATGAAGGTGGCAAATGCTAAACAGTGGCATGGTGTGGGGAAGAGGATACAGGGGTGGTTGTACTGGGTGCAAAATTGTTAGGTGTGCAGAATTTCAACACCTGGTGCTGTGCACTTCTGTTGCTGGGCTTCTCCTTGCGAACCAAGAAGTGACCTCTCCAGACAACAGAACAACTCTTCTTATCTCTGAGGTGACGTATGTGCACTCCGTCCCGGGCTCTGGCAACACACGCTACGCCCCTGATGCTGAGATATAGAATTGATGGTGGAAATAGGCTTTCATGCACCACCTTATCTGCTGCTAATTATTAATGTGGTGCTTGGTTATGTGGATGCCAACCTGATGGAAATTTAATACATACGGGATATGCTACCTGTTACATCTCATGCCAGGAAATGGCTGTAGAAATTAGGCCTGGGGTTGCGTTTAAAAACGTTAAGTTTTAAATTCTCAGTATTTGATGTTTGACTGTGTTTGTTCTTTTAATTTGCTGGAAGCTGCCCCGAGTGGCTGGGGCAACCCAGTCAGATGGGTGGCATATTATTCTTATTCTTATTCTTACTCTTACTTTTACTTTTACTCTTACTCTTACTCTTATTTGTTGTTGTTTAGTCATTTAGTCATGTCCGACTCTTCGTGACCCCATGGACCAGAGCACGCCAGGCACTCCTGTCTTCCACTGCCTCCCACAGTTTAGTCAAACTCATGCTGGTAGCTTCGAGAACACTGTCCAACCATTATTCTTATTAGTCATATTTATATCCAACGTGCCCAAGACTGAATGAGAAGCCAACTAATTCTTTGCAAAATGGAGAATGTAGCCTATTTTACAAAGGAGTGGCTGGTGTGGGACAGATCAAAGAGCTGCCCTCCAGATACTGGCTTCTCTGCAGTTTATCTGGACAGGACTGGCAGCCGCAAAGACATCAAAAAGCAGAGAGAACTTGTGAGGGGAAACTTGCATCTTCTGTGCCCTGTGTAGGTAGGTGTAAAAGATGTTTTTCATTTGCCTGTGAAGAGTGACCTCTGCTGGGAATGTGAAACAAATGACAGAGATATTTCACACACACACACACACACACACACACACACACACACACACACACACACAAAATGTCAAGGTAACATTATTCCTCCATGGGAATTATTTGTGAGATGTAGCGATATAAAGGCTAATATAATTTTGAGACAATATTTTGTCGGCAAATGCAAGCGAAAACTTGAAACCTTCTAAGTTAAGGTCCACTTCTGTTTCCTGGCTGCTTTCCGACTCTACACGAAAGCAATTACAATCCAGACAAGGCACCTAGCTGTTACTTTCAACTAAAATTTGTGCATTTCGAGAAGGCTATGCTCAGAATTAAATTAAGGATCGCCTTTCTACCAAGCTATGGGATTGTCCAATATTGGGGTAATTTGTTTGGAGTCAAACCAGGAATTTAAAGTGATATTGCCTATGCCTTGCATACAAGCAACTGGATATAAAAAGAGAAGGCTTTTTCTCAATGCACTTTCTTGAGAGAAAGCCCAATTGAAAGCAGTGATGCTTACTATTGAGTAAATAAGCATAGGAGCCTGCAGTTAATCAGGTATTTTTTAGAATAAAATATTTTGACAAGAAAGGAAACAAAGATTGTTGTTCTTGCTGATACGCATTTTGCCTGTTTAAAGCACAAGGAACATTTTAGCATTAATTAATTTATGTTGTTCTTTTTTGATGCATTGCCTCTGCATGGTGATTGTGACTACTTAGAACATCCAGTTGATGTTGTCAATGTTGTTCAGGAATATGTTCTTTGAAGAGTGCTGAGTTTAAAGATAAATTCACCAAAATCCAATGTTTATTTTGTGATTACAGTGGTACCTTGGGTTAAGAACTTAATTCGTTCTGGAGGTCCGTTCTTAACCTGAAACTGTTCTTAACCTGAAGCACCACTTTAGCTAGTGGGGCCTCCTGCTGATGCCATGCCACCAGAGCACAATTTCTGTTCTCATCCTGAAGCAAAGTTCTTAACCCGAGGTACTATTGCTGGGTTAGCAGAGTCTGTAACCTGAAGTGTATATAACCCGAGGTACCACTGTACATGGGAAAGTCTTCATGGCTCGGAGGAGGGATTTGAGATGGTGGCCTCTCAGGAACCAATCCATATGTTATTTTTTAAATTGCTACAGGACCTTCAGGATGATAATACAATTTCTCTTTTGGAAATTCTTTAATAGACTTTTCATATTTTCCATAAAAGCGCTTCTTTCCCAGTCAGAACTCACCAGAACTCAGTTCTAGTACCTCTCACGTGGGCACCATTGCCATTATAAGAGAACAAGGGAGGCATTCATGGTGAGTTCCGGTACCTCTTTTTCTAGAAAAATAGCACTGGACTCAACTATCAGATTACAGTAGTACCTTGGGTTACATACACTTCAGGTTACATACGCTTCAGGTTACAGATTCCGCTAACCCAGAAATATTACCTCAGGTTAAGAACTTTGCTTCAGGATGAGAACAGAAATTGTGTTCCAGCGGCGCGGCAGCAGCAGGAGGCCCCATTAGCTAAAGTGGTGCTTCAGGTTAAGAACAGTTTCAGGTTAAGAACGGACCTCCGGAACGAATTAAGTACTTAACCTGAGGTACCACTGTACTTTTGACTGTGCACTGTAACATTCAAGCTTGAACTGAAATCCTGAGATTAAGCCTCATTGAGCATGCATGGAATTATCCCACATGCCTTGAAAAGAAACCTGCGGAAGTTACTGTCCAAGGCAGAGGCAAAGGGAGCCTGCCCACCACCCATATACATAAAAGTAACATTGATTTTTTTATAAAAAATAATAATAATTAAGAACTTTCCTAAAGCATCTTCTCCTGGTCGCCTAGAGATTTGTACTCATCATAGGTGACTAGGCAAGTTACAAGCCTGCTAGAATTTCTTCTTTAAAAAATCATCTTTCTAATTGAAAATTTATTTCCTTTGAATTTAAAACAAATTTTAATGGCAGTTCTGTAATCATTCCTAGCCAACGGCATCCGAGAGGATGCGTAGGGGGACGGCGAAGGGAAGGGTACTGAAAGAGATTGTTCAATGAGTCCTGAGTGAGCTATTTGGCATGAGCCGAGGTTCAGCTGTGTCTTTTCCGAAGCTTTTATTACAGTCTCCAGAGCTCTGTGGTTTCTTTCCTGTGACTTCCCGGGTTTCATACCGCCCATTCAAATGGTTCTGCACAGTCTAAATGTTACAAAGCAGCACTGTACAACCAGATGGCTCTCGTCCATTTCGCAGCTTGTTAAATGTAATTTGTTTAGCTTGGTTGTTCAATTAAGTCCTACGTAGCAATAAACAGAACTGTGTATTATCCAACATACAAGAAAATGATTTAAATAATAAAGATCTCTCTCTCTCTCTCTCTCTCTCTCTCTCTCTCTCTCTCTCTGTCTCTTGTCTGTTCTCATTACCATGAGCAGTGTAATATATCTTGCCCATTTAATGTTTTGAAGTGGCTTTCTAAATTACAGATGACACCCCAAACTGGGGCAGGCAATGATAGCCATATTGAAAATGTTACTAGTTGGGAATCATAGTATATTTCCATACCTAAGTTGCATTAGATGATTAGTCATCTAATACTAATGCCTAAGGCTGGATCTATACTGATTATAAAAAACGCTTTAAAAAAGAAGCGTTATATAGCTCTCAGTGCAATTTTACATTGCTCTACAGTGCCCTCTGGTGTCACATGATTATAACGCATTTGTAATGTTTGAAATTGACCAGTATAGATTAGCCTTATCATATCTGATAGTCACTTCCAACTGGGGGGACCTGCAGGCTACCATGTACCAATCTTGGGAATGAACTGGGAATGCTGCCAGATTTGCAACCCGGCAGTGCTCCATGGCAGTGCTCCATTGGGGAGAACTTGCACCTCTACGAGGGAACTGTATGAATGGCTGCTGACCATCACTGCACATCTATGATGCCTGCATATTTTGCCCTCATTGGAGCCCCCAGGCACTGAGGTCACCAGAGCCCTGCAGATATAGCTCCCATGCCAGCGGATTAATGTAACAAGGAGCACCAAAAAGTTGGGCGTCACTTAACACATGCTATGTTTGGCTTTGCAAATCATGACTTATGGACAGATTTCAGTAAACATCAACCTGGATTGCATGGACTTGCTGAAATCATGATTGCCATGTATCAATTTATTTGTTTACTTATTTCATAAAATGCATATGCCTTTGGAAAAGACCCTGATGTTGGGAAAGATTGAGGGCACAAGGAGAAGGGGCCAACAGAGGATGAGATGGTTGGACAGTGTTCTTGAAGGTACTAACATGAGTCTGACCAAACTGCGGGAGGCAGTGGAAGACAGGAGGGCCTGGCGTGCTCTGGTCCATGGGGTCACGAAGAGTCGGACACGACTAAACGAATAAGCAACAACAACATGCAGCTCATTCAATAGAGTCAAGCTATTTATTTTCAGAAGAAATCAACAGGCTTTGCAGAAAACCACAATTAACCCTCAATAAATAGTGATGGCAAAATATATTGCTGCAATGGAGATATTTTGACTCCCCTACCCAGACATCATTTGTCACTTGATAAAGCGATCTACAATTATATGTTGAGCATTAACATTTCCTAGTCTATCCCTGTAGGTTTACTCAGCATTCTGTCAACACAAAACTACGTATCACTTGCTTGGAAGAATTACAGGCTGACAGCTGCATTCCAGGTGGTCACGACATACAGAATTACCAACCAAAGTCATGTCAGCATCTCTGGAATGAAAGATACTACACAGGAAAAGATGTATACGTAAATGATCCCACTTGCTACAATGTGTTCCTTATGAATGCTTACAGGGTAGGGAGCGGAGAGGGAGAGGGAGAAATGAAAGAGCTCAGTACATTTAGACTTATAACTTTGCAGCTGAGGTGTCTGGGCAAGCTTTCTACCCCAGAAATAAAATAATGTATTGTTAAAATAAGGTTTAGTAGAGCACTCACACTTGTGGAGTTGCATGAAGGAGTGGTAGGTACATCTTTAACATATACGCTATTCTTTACAACAGTTTGTCAGTGGCCTAAGAACTTTATGTAAAAGTTACCACATTTGTCTGTTGAAATCAGCCCCGACCCTACTGTTAGGCATAGTGAAACAGACACCTCAGGTGGCAGATGCTGAGGGGTGGGGATTGGACAGAGCTATGTATGCATCATGTCACCTAAATTGAACTCCTTAAGCTAACCTGCTGCCCTCAGGTGCAATGGAAGACCCATGGCTGAAATCCAGATTCAGCTGCCAGTGTGGTCAGCTTGTGTATCTGGAATAAGGCAGCAAATGTTTGAGGTCGGCTCTGATTGAAATACAAGGAGGACTTTTTATTACATTAAGTGCTTTGTTGTTGTTGTTGTTTAGTCGTTTAGTCATGTCCGACTCTTCGTGACCCCATGGACCAGAGCATGCCAGGCACCTCTGTCTTCCACTGCCTCCCGCAGTTTGGTCAAACTCATGCTGGTAGCTTCGAGAACACTGTCCAACCATCTCGTCCTCTGTCGCCCCCTTCTCCTTGTGCCCTCCATCTTTCCCAACATCAGGGCCTTTTCCAGGGAGTTTTCTCTTCTCATGAGGTGGCCAAAGTATTGGAGCCTCAGCTTCATGATCTGTCCTTCCAGTGAGCACTCAGGGTGGATTTCCTTAAGAATGGATCGGTTTGATCTTCTTGCAGTCCATGGGACTCTCAAGAGTCTCCTCCAGCACCATAATTCAAAAGCATCAATTCTTCGGCAATCAGCCTTCTTTATGGTCCAGCTCTCACTTCCATACATCACTACTGGGAAAACCATAGCTTTTACTATACGGACCTTTGTTGGCAAGGTGATGTCTCTGCTTTTTAAGATGCTGTCTAGGTTTGTCATTGCTTTTCTCCCAAGAAGCAGGCGTCTTTTAATTTCATGGCTGCTGTCACCATCTGCAGTGATATATATCTATATCTTTATTTGCTCAAAGAAGTACTTCACTGTCCTGAGCCTTCTGGAGACATCTTGGAAGGGAAGAGGGAATGGGATGAGAATGTAGACCTGGATCTTGGGGAGGGGGCCAGCAGTCTGGGAGGGGCTCTTCTAGATGCTGGGATCATGTGGGTTGCTGGGAGAGTCCTGCCCCAATGTCTTTGGATGCCCTGACTGCCATGGTAAACCCCCCTGACTTGATTCTGGCACAGCCGCCTGTTAGTGAAGCACCCCACACATGGCCTGACTTAGTAAAAGGAAGCTTCGTCTATGTTTTTTTTCTTTATTAAATTTGTTAGTCACTTTATCTTTCCCAGGACACCCCAAGGTGCCTTACAACCAGCCAACTAAATAAACAACAACAACAAAAAACCCCACACATATAAACTGGGGGAGTGGGAGGGAAATACATTTAAAACACCCAACACACTTCTAAAATGTCACTGCGAGTTAAAGGCCTGGTTACAGAGGAAAGTTTTGCCTGGCACCTAAATATATATAATGGCAGCGCCAAGCAAGAACATTCCACAAATGGGGAGTCACCATGGAAAAAGGCCCACACTCATGTCGCCATGCTCTAGATTTTCTCGACCTGTGGTGCCCAGATGTTGTTGAACTACAACTCCCATCACTCCTAGCTAGCAAGGCCAGAGCTCAGGGATGATGGGAGTTGTAGTCCAACAACATCTGGGGACCCACAGGTTGAGAACCGCTGCTCTAGAGTAGGCGCATGGAGTAGGCGCATGAAAAGGGCCTCAGATGATGGTCGCAGGGTCCAGGTCGGTTCATATGGGTCCCCATATGTTCCTGTTAAATGACCCCCTGAAGTTTGCTTCACTATTGGTTTGTCAAGGCACCCTGAGGCACCACTGGATAGCATATCTTGCACCAGTGCTATTTTTCTAGAAAAAGAAGTGACAGAACTCACCACGAACTCACCACGAACTCGCCTTGTTCTCTTATAATGGCAATGGCACCCACCTGAGCGGTGCCAGAACTGAGTTCTAGTGAGTTCCAGCTGAAAAAAAGCCTTGTCCTGCACTACAGTCTTAACTACCCTAACCTAATGGTTTGGAAAACAGCTTGAAGCGGACTTTCATCTTTAATTCATTCACGTTTGCAAGAATATTGTGCCTTGACATGTATAATTGGAAACAGTACGAAGAGTCAGACCAGCTAGGCACATGACATGCACAAAGAAAAAAACGAGACTGTAAATCTTCTGCCTTGTAACATACTCCCTTTTATCTCTGTAATACAGCGTTATTGGTCCAGGCGCGATACAACTTCTCAGAAACAATTCCCTCCTATCATCCAGCTGCAGAGGAGTCTGGCCAGTTGTGCAGGAAGGAGTGGGCAGCTTGTGCAAAGGGATGATGTGGCACGCACACTTTCCTCAAGGAACATGGAGCTGGGGAAAAATTGTGCTTCCTAAGTTTATATTTGAACAGCGTCATCACAACTAGAGGGATTAAAAGAGGGAGTGCAAGGGGTCAACTGAACAATACTTAATTGGAAAAAAGAAAAAGAAAACTTTCCTTGGTAGTGATGGTGTTTCATTTAGAGAAGTATGATAAAGCACAAGTTATATATTGGGGAGTATATATCATTGTTTTATTTATAAACAGTGGATTAGCATATATGAATAGTACTTAAAATTTAAAGCAGCATTGTGCATCCTATGTTGCTAAGTTCCCCTTTCCTTCGCTTTAGAAAGACACCTGCAAAACATGTCTGTATGCAAACTTGCAACCCTAGGACATACTAAACTTTGCTGAATGCATTACAGTGGTACCTCGGGTTACATACGCTTCAGGTTACATATGCTTCAGGTTACAGACTCCGCTAACCCAGAAATAGTACCTCGGGTTAAGAACTTTGCTTCAGGATGAGAACAGGAATCGTGCAGTGGTGGCGCGGCGGAAGTGGGAGGCCCCATTAGCTAAAGTGGTGCTTCAGGTTAAGAACAGTTTCAGGTTAAGAACAGACCTCCAGAATGAATTAAGTACTTAACCCGAGGTACCACTGTATCTGCATCCAGAACCTCAATTTTATTTGCTACAATAAACCCCTACTATGCAAGCAAAGTTGTTGTGTTTCTCTCACTCATATTGCAAAGTGAATCTCATAACATCCAAACTCAAAACCAACTCAGCTTATTGGCTTTTAAAAACACTTACAAGCAAAAAAAATTACACTTTATATTAAGCAGTGAAATGCATCTCTTCTTAACAGAGTAAAGCATATACATTTTATCATTGAATTCAGATCCAGATCCAGTCAAATGGCTGCAAACAGTATATTTTTGGTGATAAAAATGCAGGTTTTCATGAAGCAAACACAATGGTTTGAAAGGAAAACATGAGTCAACTCCAAGGATAGACAAAATATGAATTTTAGGATTAATTTTGTCAACTGACAATTGCATGAATTGAATTCTAATGTTGTTATTGCAATCATTTCCCCTCTAGGTCTGAATCTCAGGAATAACAAATAACAATAAGAGTCTTGCTAGAAATTCATGCAAATAGTTTGTCAATGTGGGGACACTTTTGACTATTTATAAGCATCTGACCTCCCAAAATTTTCTCTCACACACTTTTCATGCCCTTAAGAGATGTGAGACATAAAGGTAAAGGTAAAGGACCCCTGGACAGTTAAGTCCAGTCAAAGGCGACTATGGGGTTGTGGAACTCATCTTGCTTTCAGCCCAAGGGAGCCGGCGTTTGTCCACAGACAGCTTTCCGAGTCATGTGGCCAGCATTACTAAACCGCTTCTGGTGCAACGGAACACCATGTCGGAAATCAGAGCGCACAGAAACACTGTTTACCTTCCCGCCACAATGGTACCTATTTATCTACTTGCACTGGCATGCTTTCAAACTGCTAGGTTGACATGAGCTGGGACAGAGCAATGGGAGTTCAACCTGTCGCAGAATTTGAACCACCAACCTTCTGATCAGCAAGCCCAAGAGGCTCAGTGGTTTCAATTACAGCACCACCCACATCCCTGTGATGTGAGACATAATGCCTACCAACACTACACTAAAGGTAAAGGTACCCCTGACCATTAGGTCCAGTCGCGGACGAGCATTTAAAAGGATTTACAAACGTCAAGTTCACTTGCGCTTTTTATTTAACAGAGTGAGTGAAGATCAATGTGTTGTCCTGAAGGACTAACAACGTTTTCCAAACTTATTGTCTGAATAGGATTTTGACTTTGTTGTTATAATTTATCTTCTTGTAAGATCTTGTAAGTTGATTCTCATACAGTTCAGGCACAATGCAGGGTTTTGGAAAAACTGTGTCAGTTTCATTTATTTTCACTGAACAAAAGTAGCTTGCAGGAAAAGAAAACCCACACAAACGATTCATCCCACTTATCTCCCTGCAAACCGCTAAGAGGACAGAATATAACCCACAAATTCCTCCTCCCTGCCGCCAGAAAATCACAATGAAAGCCAAGTGTTTTATACTGAATAATCAGATAACAGAATCTCCTTGTCCATTTCGATTTTCAAAAAGGCAGGGCCCTCAGTGTTTCTATATTCTGTTTTTGGAGTGCCTTTGATGTTCTCTTTAAACAGAGAAGCGAAACTCAATCATATTATTGGACTTTCCAAAACTACCTGCACAGATGAGACAGATAAGTTGACTCTAAAGCAAAACTCAATTTTATCTAATAACCCATCCAGGGTTGCTCTACATTTCACTAGTGAACTCGGCCAGGAAAAGGAGTTATGGGGAGTTATGGGGATGGTCTTACAGAATTTTAAAAGCCACACTTTCCTGCCACTAACAGAATAAACCATTTTCAAAGTCTTTGTCAGCCTCAATATTCCACATTGCAACTTATATTCTATATATTCTGTGTTATTCTTGTCTAAGCAAGGCAGGCTATAATATTAAGTAGGATAAGAAAGACCAAATTCTGAAATAACCTTGAAAAGTAATAAGTGGGCCAGGTGGTGATGATGATGGCAGCAACTCTCATTCTAGAGGTGCTCATGATGTAAAAGATAAACAGCTTTATGGAAGACCCCACCACAACCTGCATGATATTCTGATATACAGATTGGAGGGTTTACTGCTGGATCTTAGCCACTTCCGCAAACAAAATGAATCAACACAATATTCATGAGTTTTTTAAATGTCATGTTGATGGCACGAGCAAATCCAGGTTTGTTCAGAAGTGATTCTCATCAATTTCAATGTGGCTCTCCATCAGATAAGTGTGCATTAGGATTGTAGCCATAAAATGCAACATTTATCTTTGATGAGCATCATCTGTGCTTAGAAACAATGCATTTTGGCTTATATATCCTGTTACTATTTTAGTGTTTGATGCACACATGGCTAGATTTTGAATAGAAGAGTATGTAACATTGATGAAGTGATTTCATAGTGCTTTCCACATTTTTAAAATTAACCTATCATTCAGGCCAAAGCCTGCCATTCATTCTACAACCTATAGTGACAGATACCCTCTGTAATTTATGAATAGCTATATAGTGATGATTCAGTCACATTTCTAACCCCCCCCCAAAAAAAGGTGGAAGAAAACATAGTTACTAGTGAGTTTCTTCTAGCACATTAAATTTTGAATTACTAGTAAGAAATATGTGCAATGCTGTCTTTAACAGAGAGAGCCCTTGTGCTGCATCTTATATAAACACCAGCTTCTTTCTTACGACAGAGAGCAGGCCTAAATTATATCTACCCCAAAGGCCAAGAGGAGGAAAATGGGCACAGCTGTATCTACAGTAGAAAAAGAGTGGGAAACCTCCCAGGATTCATAATTTTGTAGAAGCATCTATCAGATTCTGCGACCTTTTAGCCTTTTCTTTTTCTTTTTGGGTTAATTAAAAGCAGACCCTGATTAATCAGGCAACACAATTTTTTTTTAAAGTCAGTTGTTTTAAATATATCTGCAACAGATTATGCATCATCTGAGAGCAGCACGTCTCCACCCTTCATAATTTGGTATGCAAAACGTATGTGGCTTGAATCAGTGAATTAATCAAAAAGCCATAAGGATAGATCGGCTGGAAATTTATTTAAAAGCCTTTGTTTAACAGCCTTTGACCAGAGGAATAACGCTAAAGGTTTACTGCGTGTCCACACAAAAAACAGAAGCAAGACCCGCACAGCATCAGCTTCCATTATTCTCTACGGAAGCAACGAGCGATGGCTTTTCGTTTCTCATCCTTGGGTCCCCAGCTGTTGTTGGACAACAACTCCCATCACCCCTGATCGTTGACACTGCTTGCTAAGGTTCATGGGAGTTGTAGTCCAACAATAGGTGGGTGGGGGATCCTAAGTTTGAGAAACAGAGAAGGCTGGAAACCGACCTGAAGCCGCTTCGCTTTACTACCGCCAGCACTTGAACACTTCCGCCCACTGGGACCTCCCTTTCCCCTACAGGGCATGCCCAATCCAAAGGGCATCTAGAGAAACAGCTTAAACTTCCGGTAGTAAACTGAACACAGGCATCAGCCATGAACACTCTGTGGGTATCATTAGACACTCTATAAACAACTTATTCTTTTTCTTCATCATCATTATCATCATCATCATCACTGACACAGGCGAAAAGCATTCCGCTCGTTTG
Organism: Podarcis muralis; assembly: GCF_964188315.1. NCBI lineage: Eukaryota > Metazoa > Chordata > Lepidosauria > Squamata > Lacertidae > Podarcis > Podarcis muralis. The sequence continues at coordinate 24,370,637 of NC_135659.1, read as the reverse complement.
CTATCAAAGAGCAAAGCAGCCCTCCAGTTCGATTGAGTACCGCAGTTCTTCGTCGAAAGAGCGACGCCACGGTCCCTTTGGTCCTCGCCCTCCTGAGGACGCCTTCACTCTCGCGAGGTTACAACTTCTCCCACTCGGTTCTCCGAGGTTTTCCTTCCCGGCGGGTGGCGTCGGCGGGGGCTGCAGGGCGCATGCTCAGTCCGCGCGGCGAGGCGACATGGCGGCGCCCAGCTCGGAGCAGACGGCCCGACCGCCGCGGCCGGGGAGAAGCGGGCGGATCCTGCTGGTGCGGCACCTCCCCGCCTCGCTGACGGCTTCGGAGAAGGAGAGCTTGCTGAGGCACTTCGGGGCCGCTTCCGTGCGGGTCCTGTCCGACCGCGGGAGGCTGGTAGGGAAGGCGCGGCTGGGGCGGGCGGCCGAGGCGTGCAATGCCGCCTGAGGCAGCCGCGGTGTCAGAGCCGCCTCTGGCATTAGGCAGACTGAGGCAACTGCCTCGGGCGGCAGAAGAAGCTTTTAAGGTGGCAGAACCAGTGCCGGATTGACGTATAAGCTAAACAAGCTCAGGGGTCAGGAAACCTTTCCAGCAGGGGCCGCTCCACTGTCCCTCAGACCTTGGGGGGGGGGGGGGGAATGAACGAATTCCTATGCCCCACAAATATCCCAGAGATGCATTTTAAATAAAAGCACACATTCTACTCATGTAAAAACACACTGATTCCTGGACCATCCGTGGGCTGGATTTTGAAGGCGAATGGGCCAGATCCGGCCCCTGGGCCTTAGTTTGCCTACCCATGAGCTATAGCTTAGGGCCCCACTCTCTTGTGCCGCCCCCCCCCCCCATATACATCTTCTTAATTGTATTTCAGTTCAACAATTTTTTGACAAAATACATATTTTGTTATATTTTGTTATCCATGGAGGCGCAGGTCAATTCTGTATCCAGGGCAGCTGTCTACCAACTCCACCTGGTACGCAGGCTGAGACCCTACCTGCCTGCGGACTGTCTCGCCAGAGTGGTGCAATACGCTCTACGTGGGGCTACCTTTGAAGGTGACTTCGGAAACTACAGCAAATCCAGAATGCGGCAGCTAGACTGGTGACTGGGAGCGGCCGCCGAGACCACATAACACCGGTCTTGAAAGACCTACATTGGCTCCCAGTACGTTTCCGAGCACAATTCAAAGTGTTGGTGTTGACCTTTAAAGCCCTAAACGGCCTCGGCCCAGTATACCTGAAGGAGCGTCTCCACCCCCATCGTTCTGCCCGGACGCTGAGGTCCAGTGCCGAGGGCCTTCTGGCGGTTCCCTCATTGCGAGAAGCAAAGCTACAGGGAACCAGGCAGAGGGCCTTTTCGGTAGTGGCGCCTGCCCTGTGGAACACCCTCCCATCAGATGTCAAAACGATAAACAACTACCTGACATTCAGAAGACATCTTAAGGCAGCCCTGTTCAGGGAAGTTTTTAATGTATGATATTTTAGTGTTTTTTGGTTTTTATGGAAGCCGCCCAGAGTGGCTGGGGAAACCTAGCCAGATGGGCGGGGTACAAATAATAAATTATTATTATTATTATTATTATTATTATTATTATTATTATTATGTGCAAATGGCTTTAGATACCTGTTAGATACCATAAATTACCGTACAGCATATATTCAACGCAAAAAAGCACCAATTTGTTGTTGACAAAGGACAGCTGGACATATTAAGGCCCCCATTACCTTCAGTAGCTTAGGGCCTCACCAAACCTAAATCCGGCCCTGGGTAGAAGCCTCGGCAGAAGCAGTGCCGGTTTTGGTTGGAGCTGTGCATGACCTTGCGAGCATGCCCTGAGACCCTTGGGTATAGGGCGTTATATAAATTCAATTAATGATAATAATAATAATCCCGCCTGGATTCGCCGCTTCTCTACCAGAACGTGGCAGGTGGAGAACCAGGGGCAGGAAGGTCAGTGCAAGGTGGCGCTTCTTGTTTTGCCTTACGCCTTGATAGGGACACACTACCTGTGCCACCCAGGGAGGTCCGGCTGGTGTCTTTGCCGTACACCTTTAGGCGCCAGATAGATGGATATACACACACAATTTGACCATTTGTTAACATCTGGCACATGTATTTATTGTATCAGATTATAGACCACTTGCTTTAAAATAATAATACAGTAATAATAATAATAATCTCAAAGTGTTGTGCGATAAGAGTTAAAACTAAAATGCAATGGCCAGTGTGGCGTTGCACACTAAACCAAATGTTGGGTTAGTGCAATGGCAGAAAGGACCAGAGAGGAGCAAAGTGTCTGGGAGCTTCTCTTTGGGAGCCTGGTCACCAAGCCATGTTTCTTCATTTTCGTGCCTGCTTATATTAAGAGTGCCATGCAAAGCGGCTCAAGATATATCTACAAATGTCTGTGAGTAACCTCTACTCAGAATGCAGAGCAGTGTAAAGCGGCAATCATGTATTTACTGAAAACTAGGAAACTGGTTAAATAGGGGATTCGGAGCTGGTTAGAAAACTGGACTCAAAAAGTACTGATTCCACATCTTAGACTCTCTTTCTTGATGTTCCAGTTCTAACAAGGGGAGGAGAAAGAGAGATGGTTGCCCTTCCTGCTTTGCCTTTAGGTGCAGCCACATTCACGTTTAAAATTCTGCAATACATTGGATAATTTGTGTGTTAATGTTCTCTCTGCTTATATTGGAAATTCAACGTTTGGCATGTTCTTTTCCCCCCCTCAGAAACACACTGCTTTTGCTACTTTTCCGAATGAAAATGCAGCTACTCAGGTGTGTATTTGAGACTATTACAGAACTTCGTTCTTTTATTTCTTTTTTGCTGTAGTGTTCTATGGCTGTAGGTCAAGATGTCTGCCTTTCAAAACAGAAACAAAGTGTTGAAGATAAGTCTAAGGCTGCAGTCTTAACCTTGCTTACCTGGGAGTAAACCCCATTGATTTCAATGGGATTTATTTCTGAGGATTGTGTTGTAAGGCTGTGATTGTTTGCATACCTACTTAGAATAAACTCCATTAAGATTGGAGGGAAGACTTGCTTAAGAGCATTCATGTTTGGATAAGATTCCTCCAAAATGCTTTAGATAATTACATACTTAGGTGTTGTTAGAAAACAGCAAGGACACTTTAGCAAATGAATATTAACTGTTAGCATAAAGACAACAGAGTATGGTACTGATGACTGTGTGTACATATTAGATGCTAATATTAAAACAGGCCTGCTTAACTTGTAAATGTGCAAATGCAGGCTACCCGCTACGTGTTCAAGACTGTAGAGCAGGCTTCCTCAAACTCGGCCCTCCAAATGTTTTGTGACTACAATTCCCATCATCCCTGACCACTGGTCCTGCTAGCTAAGGATCATGGGAGTTGTAGGCCAAAAGCATCTGGAGGGCCGAGTCTGAGGAAGCCTGCTGTAAAGAAACAGAAAATATATCGAGTTGCTTAGCTTTATATTTTATAGCTCTTTCTGTATTAAGATGACAGACATCCTGTTGTCATCTTAACTTTGCCTCTCCTAACTTCTATCTTCTGTCTAACATAAAAGTGTAAAATCCTTGGAGTAGGAAATTTATAAAATATATGCATATTGGCCCCATATAAATCACAAATCTACAGTGGTGCCCCGCAAGACGAACGCCTCGCAAGACGGAAAACCCGCTAGACGAAAGGGTTTTCCGTTTTGGAGGCGCTTCGCAAGACGAAGTTCCCTATGGGCTTACTTCGCAAGAAGAAAGCCCATAGGGAAATCTCCGGGACAGCGGGGAAGCGCAGCGCGTCTTCCCCACTGTCCTCGGACCTCCTCCGAAGCCGGGCGGCGGGGCGGGAACACCTCCTCCCGCCGCCCAGCTTCGGAAGGATGCTCCGAAGCCGGGCGGCGGGGCAGGAACACCTCCTGCCGCCGCCCGGCTTCGGAAGGCTCCTCCGAAGCCGGGCGGCGGGGCGGGAACACCTCCCGCCGCCGCCCGGCGGGGCGGGAACACCTCCTCCCGCTGCCCAGCTTCGGAAGGATGCTCCGAAGCCGGGCGGCGGGGCAGGAACACCTTCTGAAGGCCGGCGGGGGGCAAAAGTCTTTGTTCCCTCCTGCCTGCCTTCCCGGGAGAGCGGAGGTCCTGGACCTCTTCTGAAGGCTGGCGGGGGGCAAAAGTCTTTGTCTCCCCTGCCTGCCTTCCCAGGGGCTTTTAAATCGCCCCGGACAGCGGAGAAGTCCTCCGCTGTCCCGGGGCGATTTTAAAATGCCACCCGCCAGCATTTTAAGATTGCCCCGGACAGCGGAGAAGTCCTCCGCTGTCCCGGGGTTTTTTAAAATGCTGGGGGTGGGAAGAAAAGCCCTTGTCCCCCCCCCCCAGCCTTCAGAAGAGGTCGGGGGACAGACTGTCCCCAGACCTGGTCTGAAGGCGGTTTCCATAGGAACGCATTAATTGATTTTCAATGCATTCCTATGGGAAACCGTGCATCGCAAGACGAAAAACTCGCAAGACGAAGAGACTTGCGGAACGAATTAATTTCGTCTTGCGAGGCACCACTGTATAAGTAACCTACATTATCGGAACAGAAGTATAAGTTTCAGTGTCCAGTTCAAGAACTGGCAAGAAAGCAATCAAATCCCATAGTCATTAACAGTGCAATTTTCTGCATGTGTAGCAAGTCTTATCTGCAATGAGAAGTAATTCTCACTGATTTTCAGCATGTCTTTCTCGCTGGTAAGTTGGTATAAAATTGTAGGCAACGGTCAGGACATTATCCATTTTGGTCATTAAGAGGGATTGAATGGAAAGTTGTTGCTCTTCCCCCAAACAAACTTTCTCTCCATGTTGTTTAGTTTTTAGGCAAAGTAAATTGCAAGAGGGGAGAAGAAAGGGATAAACCGAGAGGTTGATGGGTCAGAGTGCATTTTAAATGTTAGTTGATTTAACTGCATGTTGTGTTCAATTGAAGGCTTTATCGAGATTGCATCAGCTGAACCTTCTAGGCCACACTCTGGTAGTTGAATATGCAAAGGACCAAGACAGTGTTTGTGCACTTAGCCAATCTTCTGAAAGCGAGAAGGACAAAAGGTATGTAGATGCTTCTGTATTTTCAAATTCAGTGGGCTTATAAAATATTTCTAAGATTCTTGAAAATATTTTCCAAAAACTCCTTCTTCAAACTTTGCTGTGGTGGATATGGGAGGATCCAGATTGTTTCTTCAAATCCCATTGTATTAATACTTTAGATCTGAAGTGCAAGAGGTAAGTACTAGTGAATGCAGTAGGACTTCCAAGTAAGTGGGGTTCGGATTACGGCCTTATTTAGGCTAGGTTCCTGTGGTTACATAGCAGGTATGCTTTTCCACTCCGTTTTTACCGTGTGACCATCATACTGGGGAAATCTTGACCCATTCAAAGATAAATTTTGGTCAGATTGTCTAGGACTGGGACAGAAGAAGTTAGGAGTTCTGCCACAAAGACAATTCTGTTTGATTTTTTTTTTCACTGAGCAAACATAGGAAGGGAAGAGAACTGAGCAGAATCAAAAATACAGATTTTTACATATATGGATTCATCTTATTCATCCCCTTTATTGGAATATAAATTACGGCTACCTCACAGAATTCAACAATTGAACAAAATAGATTTGAGTGGGTATTCATATTTATGAGCCAAAATTAGAGTTATGACTTCATAGAAACTTCCATATCTGGTCATTTATGTTATGTTATGTTTACCCCTATTACTATTGTCCTTCATTTAGATAAAAACAAGTAAAGAATGAACAACAACAAATTTTATTGGTGGCTCTTTTTTTTTTAATGCACTTTGTGTCCAAACACAGTGGGGTTCATTTACAGTTAGGGTTATTTCAACATACCTCATAATGTAGTAGATTGCTCTTGTGTGTGTTTTAGCCTTGAAGAACCAGTGAAAGAAGAGAAAGAACAGAAAGATCTAGGCTGCCTCAAGATAGAAAGTGGAATTGCTCCTAGCCATGGGTTAGTACTTGAGTTCTGATTTTGTATACAAAAATTGTTGTTGAATCCTGGCCTGTAACCATTTGTGAACACGTTTAGGCAAACATATGAGAGACCAGTAATATTTTCTTAACTTGGTTTCCAAGAATGAATCACATCCTCTCTGTTCCTACAATTATATCACTACCCTTTTCTTAGTACGTTTTTTCCCTGCTACTGACTAAAACAGAAGTAGCTAACCTGCAGTTTGTCAGATGCTGTTTACCTCCAACTCCCATTGGCCCCAGTCAGTAAGCGATGGTTCAGCGTCCAGCAACATTGGGAGAACCAATGTTAGATATTTGCATGGACGTGGAACTTACAGTAGATGTGATAAGCAACAGAGCAGACTTGTGTGCTGAAAAGATTGCCACACTTAGTTTTCTGAGTGCTCCACAAACCTCTGTCTGCAGATATTCGTTTCCTGTCACTATTTTTTGCATACGGATTGGTATTTAAGAGCTACTACGAGTGTGTGTAGCAGCTTGCTACACACTGCATATTTGCATTGAGTAAGGGTTAGACCAGGTGACCTCTCAGTTCTATGCTCAACATGCTTTTGAAATTCCCTTTAGTTTCAAAAAATGGTGTCGCCTGTAGTGTTGGGAACTGCTGTTCAACAAAGAGAAGCATTACAATCCCGTAGTTGGTAAATATTTTTATTAATCCCTGCATGTTATGGAATCAGTCTCTGATGTTTCAGAATTGCTGGTTTGTGAGCTAGGGGTTTCTTTGTTCGGTGCTTTTAAACTCTAAATGTTGAACTCTTCTGCATAGTGAAGCTTTTTTTATATAGGTTTGAATTGTTTCTAAGGTTGGTTTGTTTCCCCTCACAGGTTAACTTTCCCTATAAATTCTTGCCTCAAATATCGATATCCCCCGCCTTCCAGTACAATCCTAGCCAACATAGCAAATGCCTTGGCAAGCGTGCCTAAGTTTTATGTGCAGGTAAGTGTAAATCCTCGTCCCCAACCTAAATTCAATACATAAACCCTATACTAGTATGGGATTACTAGTATGGTATTGCCAAATTGTTATTTTAAGCAGCTGTAAATTATTGACTAGGGCTTATGTCCTGTATCTGCTTCTTTGAAATAAGCTCCATTGATCTCAGTGGGACTTAACTTTTGTATAGGATTCTGCTGTGAATGTTGCATCGCTCCACTCCTATTTGAGTTTGTAGTGGCATCAATTAATTTGAAAGTGACTGCAAAGGAGCTCACAAAGACTTTCAGTATGAGTTATTAGATCACCTTTAGCAGTAAGAATATTTTTAGTATGTTCTCATAAGCACTGTTTTCAGCCATCAAAGCTATTAAGCTATGGTCTGAAGGCACCATACAGCTACCACCTTGCTCAATATATGCATGCCTGTCAGTGCCAGTACTGGCTTTTGGATCACATGTGTGCCATCGTGGATTCCATGGCAGAAGTAGGTACGGTATGCGTGTTCATTGCAGAATCTAGGGGTGGTTTTGCTCAGTGTCTTAAATGACAAATCACATGGTTCTTTAAATTTTCTTTCCAATAATTTTTTTAAAAGGCCAAACTTCTAGTCCATATTGTTAGATGCTTGGAAGTATGTAACCATGTTTTCAAATATGTCCAAACTAGTTGATATTGTTTTACTGCCTAGGTCAAGATTTTACACCGTTTCTGTTATAATTGTTGTACATATATCTCCCTGTATTGCCAAATTATTTTATCTCAGTATCCCATCTCCCTGTGAGAAAAAAGTCCTTAAATAAATCACATTAGGTAGATACATTAAATCTAGTTCTGTCTGGCAAGCACAACTTATTTTAACTTGTAGAATTATTCATTTTTTATGGTTCCAGGATTTTATGTCATTTATTCTACTCACTATTGATCCAGAGTAGAATTCCAAAGTATAGTTAGCAGAGTAAAAACTTAAATACGTTGCAGGATTCCCAAAAAATAGTCCAGAGGCATTTCATCCAGCAGAACTTTACTGCTACCAAAGGCAAATGAGCATAATGGTCACAAATTGAATACATTCAGGATTGGCACTGTCCATAAGAAATGCAGTTGCAGCAGACTTCACTTAAACTTACGATAACTTATAATAAGACTAAACCTTAACACTAAGCATACTATGTACAGAACACTACACCAGATGGAAAGAGAGAGTAACCCAGGCTCCTTCTGGCCTCTTATTATAGTCAGCATGACCTTGACAGAAAAAGGTAAGAGAACCAGTTTAAGCCAGCTGTATGCAGCTTCTCTGAAGGAATAACCCAAACATCATGAACCTTCTGCTTGTTTCTTTCACACAGAGAAGCTTCCAGAACCCTCTTGAATTAATTAGAATAGGAAAGATCTCTACACATCAGATCAATAATTTCTGTACTAAGAAATGCAAACTGACATTTTAATCTTCAGATGACATATTTCCTGCTCATTAGCTATAGGAAATATAAAACCACTGTAAAATATGCAACAAGTTTTGGTTTATGTGGAATACGTGAACGGTTGTGGCAAGGATAATATTCGTCCCATGACAATGGCATGTTTACTCAAGTATTCATCTTTGAGTAGCTGGAGAAGATGCTAAGTTGCTATTGTCTTTCAGGTTTTGCATCTTATGAACAAAATGAATCTTCCTCCTCCCTTTGGGCCAGTTACTCCTCGACCTCCTATGGTATGAAACTGTTATTACTTGAAGCACTGTGAATAAATGCAACATTGTACAGTGGTACCTCAGGTTACAGACACCTTGGGTTACAAACACTTTGGGTTACAGACTCCGCTAACTCAGAAGTAGTACCTCGGGTTAAGAACTTTACCTCAGGATGAGAACAGAAATCATGCGCCAGTGACAATGGGAAGCCCCATTAGCTAAAGTGGTACCTCAGATTAAGAATGGTTTCATCTTAAGAGTGGACCTCCGGAACAAATTAAGTTCATAACCAGAGGTGCCACTGTATTTATAGTTTTAAGATACCCCTTTCTTTAACATTTTTGGCTAGGATCCAAGTGGGAGTGTGAACCTAGTGGAATTTTTGGCTTTCCCCCCATCAACAACTGATTACTATGCCATTTCAAACTGCTTTTGCAACTCCTCAGTTAGAAGTGTCACTCCATCTTTGGGTCCTGTTCTTCATTATCAAGTGAACCATAAAAGGTGTGCTTTGAAAAATATAATGGGAATTTCCTATCATTACTGAAATATAAGTTCAGTATATTGAGCTGTATATTGACTCTTCTCAGAATAAGAAGAGATGCAATTGATGTAGTCAAACTCTGTAGTCAAGATCTGCTAAAGCATATTGTCCATCCCTCACAACAGCTAAATCTGCACTTTACATTGTGGTTGCCCCACGTTCTGTTGGTACAATGGTGGGATAAATTGCGCATGGATACATAAATATTCTTACTTTGTTCTTTCCTCAGTCTCCACTCTTGACCCATATTTCCTGGGTATGCTGCATGAGTGTTGCAGTAGCTATGGCCTTTTGTCCAGACCATTTCTTATAATAATAATAATAATAATAATAATAATAATAATAATAATAATAATAATAATAATAATAATAATTTATTATTTATACCCCGCCCATCTGGCTGGGCTTCCCCAGCCACTCTGGGCGGCTTCCAAAAGAATATTAAAATACTATAATACATCAAACATTAAAAGCTTCCCGAAACAGGGCTGCCTTCAGATGTCTTCTAAAAGCCTGGTAGTAGTTGTTCTCTTTGACATCTGGTGGGAGGGTGTTCCACAGGGAAGGCGCCACTACCGAGAAGGCCCTCTGCCTGGTTCCATGTAACTTGGCTTCTCGCAGTGAGGGAACCGCTAAAGGCCCTCGGTGCTGGACCTCAGTGTCCGGGTAGAACGATGGGGGTGGAGACGCTCCTTCAGATATAGGAGCGCTGCCCACAAGAGGGTATGTGTGATAATCTAATGTCAATCACTAGACTGGTGCAGAACACTTGCTTGTTGAGTACTGTGTATGTTCTCTCTCTCTCTCTCTCACACACACACACACTCACATTTGAACTGTTAACAACTGAAATACCAAAAAGGTTGTACATTTTATTCTTCCTTTAGTATGAAGAGTATATCCCTTTACCGCCTCCGATTCCTCCTCTGCCTCCTGAGGAACCCCCTTTGCCTGAAGAGGAGGACAGTCAGGACTCGAGCAAAGATGAATCTGAGTATGAAAGTGCTGATGAAGAGGAAAAAGAAAGGTTAGTGATATTTTGTAGCCTGCGTAAAAGTTGGTGTCCTTGTTTTTCTCTGCCTGCAAAGAGTTAGTGATATTTTGCATTCGAAGAAGAAGCAGCAGCAGCAGCCGCCACCCACCTGACTGGGTTTCCACAGCCACTCTGGGTGGCTCCCAACAAAATAAAACTGTAAAAGGTAGCAAATAGTTAAACTATGGGATTGGAACCCATAGTTTAGGAATTACCTGTGCCTTAGTAATCAATGTCTCTGTCTCTTTCTCTCTTGAATACATAGCAGTAACATAGAAGCCTACAGTGGTGCCCCGTAAGACGAATGCCTCGCAAGACGAAAAACTCGCTAGACGAAAGGGTTTTCCGTTTTTTGAGTCGTTCCGCAAGATGAATTTCCCTATGGGCTTGCTTCGCAAGATGAAACGTCTTGCGAGTTCTTGCGAGTTTGTTTCCTTTTTCTTTAAGCCGCTAATAGCCGCTAAGCCGCTAATAGCCGTGCTTCGCAAGACGAAAAAATCGCAAGACGAAGAGACTCGCAGAACGGATTAATTTCGTCTTGCGAGGCACCACTGTACTTTAATACCAACTATGGAGAGACTGCTAGATTTCTTTTATCAAGCAGTAAATATATTTTCAACTAATTTTAAACCTTGCCCAAAAGTATTTCAAAAGGTATTTTAACCATAATTGAGTATCAAGGGAGGGTTGTTTTGTTTTTTTAAAAAATACTCTTTTCTTAAAATACTGCATTTTGTGTGGTGCTTCCACCAAATAGTTACATCTCGTTGGTTATATATATTAAATATATATCCCCAAAGCTTTTGACCTTGCCCTTGAAGACCTATAGAGCATGGAATCAACTGATGTAATTCAAAGAAGTGAATGGGTAGGGAAAGCATACCTCACCCTTAACTTGATAGGGGTTAATTTGGTCTGTAGACCCCGCAAAATTGATCTTGATTTCAGATGCCCCCTTCCTCCCGTCCCTTTCTTATAGCAAGTTTAGATCTGAGAAATAGCCTCTTCCCCTCGTGTGTGGTGAGGTTTGAGCTTCACTGGACTTCATCAGCACATTATCTTTCAGAGAAACTGAAACCAAAGGAGACAGCTGCTCTGGCTGCTACTTCTCTTTCATTTACCAGACTCTTCTTAGGGCAGTGGTGTGTGTTTCCCAATCAGTTCTCCCCAGTTCTCCGTCTACCAGGGTTCAGAGTGGAAGAAATGGCAGAGTAGTCAACATCACCTTGTCTGCAGCAGGCATCTACTAAATAGAGTCTTCTTTTAAAAGCCAAACTCTGAAACCCTGAGGGCGGGAGGTTTGTTTCATTGATAAGTTTAACTCTCCCCCCATATTTTCTGTTGAAATGCCTTTTTTCCAATAAAGTATTCAATGTGTTAATAATTCAGATTTACAAAGTTGATGGAATTGGCAACCCTCCAACCCAAACGACGGATCCCAACAAAGCCGCACCGTACAAGAAAAAGGAGAAAGATCAAAGACTTATTAAATGTCTCCCAGCTTGCTTCCCACAGGTATGGATATATGAGTATTGAATGTGGATCATTGCTATGTAAGGAGTACATAGATATCTTGAGAAATTACCTGACTGAACTGTCAGAAATATTCAGCAAGTAAAAATATAGATTGTCCAGCGGTGTGATTGTATATAGCGCTATATCGTAAGAAAAAAACAGTATTACCAGAATATTGCTTGCAACTCTTACCTGTAACGTGCTTAGCAACCCTTTTTGCAATCCCTTTAAAGAAATGTAAAATCATTAAGGAGTAAACAATTCTGTGCATAATCTTTCTTGTAAAGAAGCTTTAAACAAAGCTTTATATTGTCTTTTTGAACAGCAATTTGCACCCAGCCCTGTCGCCTTCGGATGTGTTTGAGCAGCCGCACCCTGTAGGTCTCAAAAAAATTGAATTTCACATATCTTCAGAGAGCCCTGGCATTCTTCAGAAAAGCTTGGCGGAGCAGCATAACAATGGTATGCTGTGTGTGTCAACTAAAACGTGTTTATATGTACATGGATTTCACGTTATCATGTATTTAATTTGATTGAGGTCACTTGTGTCTCAGGATCACGTCCCAACTAAACGTTCTCTGTGTTTAATTGTCTTAGACATCTATGCAGCCATTGATGAAATATCTGGTGAAGGGTTTGGAAAAATCTTACCCGCTCTCCGTTCCAGTCATAAAGAAGAGACAGAAGAGGAAGAAGAAGACGATGAAATACCTTCGGAATTTGTTTCTAAAAGAGAGCTAGAAAAAAGCAGAGTCTCCCATAAAGGTGATTTTATTACCATTAATTTTTTTTATGACACGCAATGAGGATGTTGCTTTATTTAAATGTGATGAGCTTGTTTGGCTATATTGCTTAGTTGATTTAGGTTTTTTTTCACATAAAATATACATTCTGTTGAGAATTAATTATTTAATTAAGCCTATTGGCTAAAATGGAGATTACAGCTATATATATATATTATTTTTTTTCTGTGCTCAAGAAATGGAAACTCTTGCTGTCTTCAGAAATTATGAGCCCGGTGAGCCAAATTGTAGAATTTACGTGAAGAATCTCTCTAAACAAGTTCAAGAAAGGGTAAGTGGGAATTGAGCAGAAAGTGTTTGGTTCCTTCCGCAGAAGTAGCTAACTCTTCCTGCTCTGCTTTTATTTAAATCCCAGGATTTGAAGTTTATCTTTGGAAGATACGTTGACTTTTCATCAGAAACTGAACGTATAATGTAAGTGATGGCTGGGTGACTTCTTCCGTAGGTTGAGCCGCTCTTGATTTGGTGAGCCAAATGATATATCCATGAACTCGTATGTTTCCACCTGTTTTCCAGTAGAGGAGTCCAGCACCCTTTTTAATGAAAGACTGTAGTGAGGATCATAGAGGATAATGAAACATTAGGATTGAGAGCAGCAGGGTGGGCATGGGGAGGGCCTATACCACTTGTGACAATAGAGAGAAAAGAAGCCACTGGGGTGTAGAAGGAGAGAGTTGAGTCAGAGAAATGTGGCCGAGAAAGTGAGGTTGTGGGAAGGGATAAATTGTGCACTGGAAAAAAAATAGGGCATGGAGAAAGGAATTAGGAGAATTGGGAAGATAGCTAAAGATGTTGCAAAGGAGGGGTGTGGGAAAGAGAGTAGACATGTACCAACTGAGGATGCTGTTCTTTTAAGGGAACTGTAATTCTGTTACAGAATGTTGTTCTAGTAAGAGAACTGCAATTTTATTCCATGGGTGCCACAGCTTGGGAAGCTGAAATGTATAGTGATGTATCAGAAGATACCTGTTTTGCCAGAATTGTGCAAGAACCTGAGCAGGCTGTTTGTACAGCAGGACTCTTCTGTAGTCCTATTGACTGTTTCTATATGAACTGTGAGAACTACTGAAACAAATCATGGCTCCTTCCTTCATCTGTCACGATATGTACTGGGCAGCTGAAGCATTTACGTCTTGAAATTTATCCTAGGTTCGATATACGCTTAATGAAAGAAGGCCGTATGAAAGGACAAGCATTTGTTGGGCTTCCCAATGAAGGAGCAGCTGCAAAAGCTTTGAAAGAAGTCAATGGATATGTTTTATTTGACAAGCCTATGGTGGTCGTATCCTTTTCTTAAAATAAAAAAAAAGCTTTCCGTTTCATTTTCAGTTAAATATTGGGCCTGCCTTTAGAATCTTGCTTTTGGTAGCAAGGTTTCTCTGCATATTATTTGTCCCCATTTAAATTGTAGGCAAACACAGACATAGTTGTTGCAGCACAGGTGAGAAGGAGGGGAGTGAACCAGCTAGCAGAGTCCTTCACTCATTTGCCCTTTTCCTGTGTTCCTCAGCCCTCTCCCCTGCCACCAAAGGGACACTTTTACCAACCAGCCAGGCCTTCGCTAAAACAGCCCTCAAACTTTTGTCTCCTATGTAGTTCTCTACAGCCAGCTTCTTGTACTGGGTTGAGTGGAACCCAGTGAAGTCATGGAGTGAAAATCAAGGCCAGGCATAGGCAAACTCTGACCCTCCAGATGTTTGGGACTACAATTCCCATCATCCCTAGCTAACAGGACCAGTGGTCAGGGATGATGGGAATTGTAGTCCCAAACATCTGGACGGGCAGAGTTTGCCTACGCCTGATCAAGGCAATTGAACCATCCACAAATTTTGTTTTTTGCTTTAAAAAAATGGAAAACCAGTTATTAAAACAGTTACTGGCCCATTTTGCACATGACAGTAAGACAGGGCTGTTGGGACTCCCAACACACATCAGCCTCAACCAACATGGCCAGTGGTCAGGAATGGTGGGAGTCGCAGTCTAGAAATATCTGGAGAGGCCACAGCTCCCACCTCCGTAGTAAGCCATAGTCAGAAATAAACCATATCTTATCATGAACAAAAGTGTGCTGGTGCATGCTGCTCATTGTCTCCTGCTTCACATACACCCCTCCAACTCCACCCATCACCCCAGTCTCTTCTCCATTCCTCTGTTTTCCAGCTCCACAGTGTTTTGGTTCTGGTTGCATCAACACAGCAACAATTATTTTAACATAAATCTTTCTCTGCAGCACTAAGAAGGCAAAGTGAGTTAGATTTTTCTGCCATCTCCACTGAGGTGGTCTAACAAGCTTTTTTAGTTTTAATAAATAGAAATTAAGAAGGATCATAATTTTGTGATGCTTTTGTGTCCCGTAGTCTTTGTTTCTTACATCTCCTCCCCCCCCCCCCCGACCGCTTATAAATTGTTCTTGTTAACGCATGCCGTCAAGACTTCTATTCCTTAATAAAATCCAAGCAATTTGCTCGATCCGCGAGACCAAAGCCGGATCCCAAAGAGGAAAGGAGAAAAGATAAGGGGAGAAGACCCTGAAGGTAGGTAAACTCCCTTGTATTCCATTTTGCCCTCCTAACTTAAAAAAATGCAAAACACAGAGAGCATGGCTACATTGCCTCTGAAGTGGTGAACCTGACTTAGACATGGCTTAGAACAGTGTTTCCCAACCGGTGTTCCGCGGCACACTACTGTGCCGTGAGACATCGGGTGGTGTGCCGTGGGAGGGAGGCGGGCGAGAGGCGGCGGCGGCGAGGATCCGGCGGGGGTGGGGGGAGCGGGGGCCGTCGTGCGCAACCGAACTCACTTGGCGCGCTGCCAGCTTGTCCTCCTTCAACCCGGGTCGGGCCAGGCCTGCTCACGTCCCCGGATCCCCTAGCAGCAGCCGCACGCTCTCCAAAAGCGCAACGCTGCGCGCAACCGCTCGGCCAGCTGGTGCTCTGCGACTCCGCCCTTTCCCCTCCCAGCGCCGGAGGGTTCGCGCGACCGCAGCTGTTCCCTTTCGCAGCGCGCGGGAAACAATTCCAGGCCGATTGCCTTGTGCCGAAAAGCACCGCCTCTCCTTCCAGCTCAGGCCCGGGCCGCCGGCTCCCCGAATGACGTCACGGGGGCGGGGCTTTAATGGTGGTGTGCCGCGAGATTTTTTTCCGGTAAACAGGTGTGCCGTTGCCCAAAAACGTTTGGGAAACACTGGCTTAGAAAACTAGGTGGTGAGATGCGTTCCCCACTAGCCTCCTTCCTGATGCACCAGCTTTCAATGCGCAACAGGAATCTCCTTGTGTGGGCAACATTCCATCAATGTGTCATCGAAGTGGTACAATCTGGTTTGCTTTCCAGTGACAAACAGGCCTTGACCACCAACAGGAGCTGGTTTAAGAAAAGACTTCTAACTTCTGCTTGATCAACACAGCAGCACTTTTTTTCTTTCTGCCTGAGAATTTTTTTTATAAATATAACATTTTGCGTTCATTGTGTCATCAGTTTTAGAATGTCAGAGTGCAAACGAATTTGGCCTTTGGGCTCCTCTTCCACTGTTCTCCTAGAACTGTGGGGTCTCTGCCCCTTGATCTAAGATCAAGTTGTATGGCTGCTACAATCGCTTTGTTATCATTTATGATACTGCATGTTTTATGTTTGTAAACTTCCCCTAGGATTTGGTTTCTTGAAGATGCAATAACTAACAGCAGGTGGCCCTAGACGGAGATGCCCATTCATTTTAAAAAAGACACATCTAGCCAGTCGAGTATTCTTGTAGTATTGCAAATGACCATCTGGAAGCAAATCGGAGCGTTAGTTTTGAGTGTTTTCATCCATATTTTCCAGTAATCACAATGTTTGTTTTTGTTTACCATCCTGGATTGCTGATGGTCATAGATGGGGTGGGGGGGGGTGGGGACTGGCAAATTGCAGGTTGAGCACGCTGCTGAAGTTTGACCTTTATAAATAAAATTGCATTCTGTTGTGTTACTGGCTTCCGTAACCTTGTATCCTTTGCTAAAATGATTGTAAAATTTCCGTCAGTTGTTTGGCAAAAATAGCTACAGATGAAACTAATGTATCCATTGCATTGCAGTGTCTTTTTAAAGACGGATATTTCTTTTGCTGGTGTCCTGTAGCTTTGGTAGCCAGTCAGAAATTGTGCTTGCCCTTCTCCTCCTGAAGGGGGAGGGACAGATTCTCGACTCTGACTTTCTTTGGCTCTGCATAACAGCAGAGGCAAGTTTCTGTCTCCTTCCAAGTTTGTGTCTCTCCAAGGATCCGTGCAAGATTGGGGAAATCCTCTTTTTCTCTCCTCCCCTGATCTCACCAGAATAGCAAATGTGCAGCACAGTGCCATAAGCAGGAGATAGGCTCCACTCAAGGAATACGAATGTTACAAAAACCACTCTTTGGTTTTTATGCTTAAAAAAAGAACAAAAGTAGCAGACAAAAGTTTTCCCATGATAAGTGGCCTCCTGATGCATCATATCCCACAAATTATTTTTAATGGATATATTTGGTATGGCTGGGTAGCCAGCAGAATTGTAGGGGGACCATGCTAATACATTCTAGCACTGGCTAACATCTAGCAAAAACTACATTGGAGACAGAAATGCTTAGCTTTTGAACATGGCAAAAAGCCAGAATTCTGGTGCGCATTCTGGCATTGTACTGATCGAATAGTTAATACTATATTCTTTGTATTGGATTCAGAGCTGTTCTCCCGAGTTCCTGGTGCATTTGGTCTGAAGATTTAAAAATGACCACTGTTTTAAAATAGGTAGTCTAAAGAATGAAAGCTGTAACAGAGAATAAAAGGATTAAACCTCATTCTGCTGTTCTTCTTTAGAAACATTCCTGCCTAAATACTGCAGTAATACTGTGTCATGCAAAGTGTATCCTTTCTTGCTGTATCCTTTTTTTTGTATATATACATCTTTTTTTTCTAGTAAAAAGTTCTAGTGTTCTCTTAGCATTGCACTAGGTGGTCATCTAGCAGATCTCTAGTAATAGTTTGTTATTTTACTAAACATAGCCCCTGTTTGTTAACTTACCAGGGTGCCCATGGAAGTTTATAGCCTTAAAATGTACCGTATTTTTCGCTCTATAACACGCACCAGACCATAACACGCACGTAGCTTTTAGAGGAGGAAAACAAGAAAAAAAAATTCTAAACGAAATAGTGGATATATGATTTTTGTGGTTCATGCTGTGGCCACAGACATGTGATCTGACAGTGAGTTTGGAGTAGTCCAATGCAAAAATCCTGAGGATCCATGTGGATCCATGCTTTGTAACCACGGAGGAGGGAAGGAAGGGGAACCATGGATCCTCTGCTCACGACTGCAGCAGATCCCCTCGCCACCCGCAGGCATTCGCTCCATAACACGCACAGACATTTCCCCTTACTTTCTAGGAGGAGTGTTATGGTGCAAAAAATACGGTACTTTTAAAAAATTCCTCATATTAACAGTAGCACAATTTTGGGCTGCCAGGCCTTCAGCAAGTGTAAACCTCTCTGCTTACGTTGGTAGAGTTTTAAATGCTGTTTACCAACTGAAGATCTGGCCTCAACTCTATATTTTTAACCGCCTTCCAATCTCATGGTGTTCAGAGGAAAACAGCAACACCTCCATAGCAAAGTAATACAATATCCTTACTGGATAGAGAGCAGCAAGTGAAGTGGTATAAATGGAGCAAACTAAATGATCTTCTGCTTAGTCTTTCATGCTGCTTTCTAATTTGTTCTCAGGCTAGCACATTACAGTAAAATACAGCTGTTCCAGAGACAGTTTTAGCCTTGGATCCCTTAGAACTCAAAACCACAGCCCTGCAAAAGGAAATGCTCTTTCCATTTACAGGAGGGGTCTGCATGGGTCCCATCCTGATGGGATGTTGTAGGGCGGTTTTTGCTAACTTTTTTCCTGCAGCCATCCCCTATTGCATTCTATACTCTTCCTAATGGTTCCCCAAACCCCTGGAACAGCTTTTGCTGGCCATAGGGTGTTTTTGAGGGAAGACAGATTTGGTAAAAATTCCCTTCTTCTTTGCCCATAGCAGGAGCAGACTTTTGCTCATGAGCTCTCCGCCTTAGTTTTTCTTATTATCCAAACTTTTCAGCTTTCTACTTTAGAAATGTGTGTTTTCAATGCGCCTTTAAATCGTTCCAGGTTCGTTTTGAGTTCCCTGTCTTTCAAGCTCTGGGAAGAAGATGCACGGTCGGCCGAACTATTCAACAGTGCGTAAAAGCATTTAACATGTATTTAAAACACGACACAAATGTTCTGCTAACCTTAGGTGTGTTGTGTGCTTTTAAACAATGGAAGACCTTCCAGCAAGTCACATAGTGGAGGTGGAAAATGTTTCAATTAAAGATCTAATAAATTATTCACTTTTGCATTGTTTCTGTGTTCTTTTTTCTTTGCCAAAGCATTCATTTTTTTCCACACAACCAATGACATTCAACCACCATACCATAACCCTGTTTTCAGCTCAAAAGCATATTCTCCTGTTCTATCACTTCACTTCCCTAAGATACTTGAATACCTGTGCAGATTGGAAGCTGAGACCCTGAGGCTCGGAGTAGAAAATGCCCCATATTCATTCTTAAAATGGAAGAGGAAGGTTCATGTCAGCCCTTGTCCTACTTCAGAAATGCAAATATTAAAGTGCAGCTGGAATTAAGTTAGGGTGGGACAGACTTGTCCATCCCTATTTCCACATGGATGTTTCAAGGTTGGAAGGAGGGAATAGCTCAGTAGGGCACAGGACTCTTAATCTCAGGGTTGTGGGTTCGAACCCCACATTGGGCAAAAGATTCCTACACTGCAGGGGGTTAGACTAGATGACCCTTGGGGGTCCCTTCCAACTCTACAATTCTGTGTAGATTATTTAGGCTAATGGTGGAGAAATCTTAAGGAAACTGCTCTAAAGCATCACAAATAAATTGAGTACTTGCAAGGTTTAGGGAAGGCCACTTTCCCTTCTTGATTTAATACACTCTGCAGCTATTACAAGCATATTTACACTGTATCGCCTCTGCCACACCCTTTAAAAAATATTTTTACAATTGTGCAATTGTATGTCCAAAGGGCCGATTATTATTTTTAAAAAAATGGCTGCATACATGTTGTATCGGTGAGGATAGCTCTCCTTTTGTCCATACAGTGTGGTTTTGTACATAGTTACACGAGAAGTATTTTTACCCAGTAGGGGTGGTGGTGCTGAGCTCTGAAGCTGCCCATGCAAAAGGGAGAGGCAACAAGTGGTCCCCTCTCCAAAGTGCAACGATTGAATCAGTGCTTGAGAAGGTTGAGTTGTACATTCTGTTCCAAAGATTGGGATCAATGGGACGAAGGAGGGAGCATTACGCTGACCTGTATTTTACGATCACAGAAGAAACGCCACAGTGCTTCTGCAGCAGCACAACCAGACACCTTCATCTGCCCTAGTTGCAACAAAACATGTCTCCCATATCCGGTCTCTACGGCCACAGCAGGCGCTGTAACTCCAACGCTTCAACCTGAAGGCTCACTCTTCCATTGTCTCCTGAGGCAGAGGGATGCCAATGATCCATTCCAAAGATTGCTTCAGTGGGATGAAGGAAGGTCGCATTACATCAAATTGGAGGCCAAGGCAAAATCCTCAAACTTTCCCATATTAAGCACAGGATCTCTCTAAATGTCTTCCATGTCATTAAGTTTGACAGCGGTCCTGTTCTTTGGGCACTGAAAAGTAATGAGTGAAAACAGAAGGAGGATGAATGTTCTTACTAGAGCTGAAGGCTGCATTTGTGTCTCAATAGTCATTTCCCAACGATAGGCTGATACGTGCACCTAAATTCAAAAACCCACTCCTGGATTTTCATTACAAACTCCCAAGACCCTTTTTTATTATTCAACAAAAGGCTGAAACGTGCTACTAAAACAAAACAAAACAATGCCACTTGCTATGTTGTCTCTCCTGTTTTTAAAAAGTAGCTCACAAGTAGCTCAGTTGGTAGAGCAGAAGACTCTTAACCTGAGTTTTGTGGGTTTGAGCCCCATGTTGCAGAGGGGTGGATTAGATGACTCTCGTGGTCCCTTCCAACTCATATCATTCCAAAGGAAATAAAACAACTATGACTTTTAGAAGACCTCTGAAGGCAACCCATTTTAGGGAAGTTTTTAATGTTGGATGTTTTATTGTGCTTTTAATATTTTGTTGGAAGCCTCCCAGAGTGACTGGGGAAACCCAGCCAGATGGTCAGGGTATAAATAATATATTATTATAACTACAGTGGTACCTCAGGGTAAGAACTTAATTCGTTCTGGAGGTCCGTTCTTAACCTGAAACTGTTCTTAACCTGAGGTACCACTTTAACTAACGGGGCCTCCCGCTGTTGCCATGCCACCGCCGCATGATTTCTGTTCTCATCCTGAAGCAAAGTTCTTAACCCGAGGTACTATTTCTGGGTTTCTGTAACCTGAAGCGTCTGTAACCCGAGGTACCACTGTATACAATCCTATGATTCTAATACCAGGCAGAAAAGAGCACCTTGCAGTGAAAATTAAAAGCATGAACGCTAGAGGGCAGCATGCAGGTGTTTATGCAACCAGGCGTGAGAATTTTGCCCAAGACTTGAGTGAAAGACAACCTGAGCCACACAAGCCGGTTGCAGAGGCGGGACGTCGTTTGCTTCCTTTCCAACGATTGGCTGCCGTCCCCTCTACTCCGAGCCGTGCATTGCAAAGGTGGGAGCCTTTAGGGGAGCCGCGAGGGGAGCCGAGCCTTGTATTAAGCCACCGAGCGCGTAGGTATGCGACCTGCAATGCATTCAATGGGATTATTCTCTGCTAATCCGGGGAGGGAGGGTGCCTGCAGGAAAACGCCAAATAAAACCCTTTCCTTCTCGGGAGAGGTTGCACCAGTCGAAAAGTGACGCAGCAATTGAGATTGTTGCAAGATTTTTTTAAAAAAATCCCGTTCTTGGCCGCCCTACTTTTAGGTTCTGTGCTCCTAAAAATCCAGATTAAAAACAAAACAAAAGCCTTTAACTGGCTTTGAGAAGGGCTGCATTCGTCAATTCCTGCATTGCATGGGGTTGGACTAAATTTCTCTGGGGGTTCCTCCAAACTCTACAGTTCTGTGATTCTGTTCGAACCATAATGCAACTTTCATGGATTTTGTAGAGCCTATTTCTAACTAGGCATGCGCCAAGGATTGCTACCAGATTTGCAAGGGGTTTAGCAGGGCAAGTCCCAGATTTTTCATGAAGCGCTGGCCCAGTAAGGCTTGATGATGATAGTGATGCCAAACCATGTGTAATTTAGAAGTTTTGAATCTCCCAGATTTTGCTGGCCTGCAGTTCCCATGGTTTCTTAGCATTGCCCATGTTGGCAGGGGCTGATGGGACTTGGAGTCCTATTTGGAGAGCATCAGTTCACCATCCCTGATCTGGAAGAAAATCCTTATATGTCCTGTCTGCTTTCTATGGCTAATGGCAGCTCTGGAAGGGCATTTGCATTGCAGTAATGTTATTTCCACCTCCTCCCAAGTCTTACATCCTCCCCTCCAGGATAGATGCATTTGGTATAGAGACAGAGACATCTTCCTGTTTGTCTAATGATGACAATTTTATTTTATATATATATATATATATATATATATGGGACACGGGTGGCGCTGTGGGTAAAAGCCTCAGCGCCTAGGGCTTGCCAATTGAAAGGTCGGCGGTTCGAATCCCCGCGGCGGAGTGCGCTCCCGTCGTTCGGTCCCAGCGCCTGCCAACCTAGCAGTTCGAATGCAACCCCGAGTGCAAGTAGATAAATAGGGACCACTTACTGGCGGGAAGGTAAACGGCGTTTCCGTGTGCTGCTCTGGCTCACCAGATGCAGCTTTGTCACGCTGGCCACATGACCCAGAAGTGTCTCCGGACAGCGCTGGCCCCCGGCCTCTTGAGTGAGATGGGCGCACAACCCCAGAGGCCCGTACGGGCAGGGGTACCTTTACCTTTATATATATATATATATATATCTCAGTTAGATATACTAGCACTACATTGCAAGTTCTGCCAAGTACCAGGCTGCCTGGGAACTAACTGTGTGCATGTACAGTGGTACCTCGGGTTAAGAACTTAATTCATTCTGGAGGTCTGTTCTTAACCTGAAACTGTTCTTAACCTGAAGCACCACTTTAGCAAATGGGGCCTCCTGCTGCCACCGTGCCGTGCCTCCAGAGCACGATTTCTGTTCTCATCCTGAAGCAAAGTTCTTAACCCGTGGTAATATTTCTGGGTTAGCGGAGTCTGTAACCTGAAGTGTATGTAACCCAAGGTACCACTGTAATTCCTATATATTTGGACCCTGAAGTATCCCTAACTTTGCATAATGAGTGCCCATTGCAGCAAGGTGGGATTAGCGAGCTATCAGCATTTTCCACAGCCATTTGGGGATAGAATCATAGAATCTAGAGTTGGAATAGACCACAAGGGCCATCTAGTCCAACCCCCTGCCAAGCAGGAAACACCATCAGAGCACTCCTGACATATGGTTGTCAAGCCTCTGCTTAAAGACCTCCAAAGAAGGAGACTCCACCACACTTCTTCCTAATGTTTAGGTGGAATCTTCTTTCTTGTAGTTTGGATCCATTGCTCCGTGTCTGCTTCTCTGGAGCAGCAGAAAACAACCTTTCTCCCTCCTCTATATGACATCCTTTTATATATTTGAACATGGCTATCATATCACCCCTTAACCTCCTCTTCTCCAGGCTGAACATGCCCAGCTCCCTTAGCCGTTCCTCATAAGGCATCGTTTCCAGGCCTTTGACCTGGATGCAGGCTGCTGGCTTGCCTAACATAGTTTCGGCCATAGTTGATGGCCCTGTGTTACTGTCTCCAGCACCCTTCACTTTAAGTGGGACTGAGCAGGTACAGTAATCTCAGCTAAAGCATCCCTGACAGATGGTCATCTAAACTCTGCTTGGAAACCTCCAAGGAAGAAGAGTCCATGAGTGGATAGACAAGCTAGTATCATTTGTGGAGGCCAGTAAGCTTCTTGGGTTTATTTGCAAGGCTGTCTCCAAAAGTCACTTCTGATGCACAAATATCCTGAAATGTACTCTATTAAATAATAATATCCTCATTCCGCATAATTCAGCAAACGGGTTCTATTTTTCCCATGGGAAAGCAGGCAAAGCATCCTATCTTACAGTAAATTAATTCCTCCGCTATGGTGGCTTACATTTAGTGTGAGCTGAGCTCATTAAACAGTTCTTGGGTGGCTGTTTTGTTTCTATTCAGCCGTGTCTGCCGCCGTTCCCAAACTCGATTTCCGTATTGCAATGGGGCAGCGTCAGTTTTGCTCATTCCAAACAGTTGTGCTTCTAGCTGCGGCTGCAAAATGCGGCGACAGCTGGTGGCAACTGCATCTGGCAGACCTGCACATTGTCGGCTGGCACACTGCGCAACGAAGCGGGTTCCAAAAGAGCACATTGGCACACAGAAGTTCGTTCTTTCTCCTTTGTAGCCGAAGCAACAGCAAGGAGATTGCTCTGCAAAAATAAAGTGCGGTGTAAGAATGATCATTTTCTCTCCCCTTCCAACTAAGGGACATATATGCACAGAGAGAGATTTCTGGGTGTGCATCTGTGGCTGAATGGGAGACACCACACGCAGTAAGCGTTTCTGTGCATGCATTTCCAGTTCTGGAAAACTGGTGTCCCACTGACTAGTTGTTTGGAACTGGATTCTGTTCTCTTCCCTGCCAAACAGCTGATTGGTGGGTGTTCAATGCTTTTTTAAAAAAATGTATTTTGAAAGGCTCTCCTTGCGTTATGCTGGATTGGAATCTTGGTGTTCAGAACTTCAGGCTCCTCCTTTCAGTCCCTCTGATTGGCTCAGGCATGGATTCAGTCTCATCAGAGCCCACCCGCCATTCGATCCATGTGGTTCTGAGAAATTCTGCCCATCAGTCTCAGGATGCCATTGAAGAGCAAAACCTTATGCTGCCCCTGACTGTAGGTGAGGCAGCCCTTCTTCCAACCACTTGCCCATTCAGAAATTGGCCACCTTCTCTCTTCCTAGAAATAAAAAATAATATCATAATAATAATTATTATCCATCTGAGGATGAGGATGAATGGAGGAACGCCTCAGTTTCCTTGCAGTTTATGTGAGTGGGAATAATATTTCCATAGCCTAGAACGCAGAATAATAGAATTGTAATGTTGGAAGGGACCACGCGAGGCATCTAGTCCAACCCCCTGCATTTCAGAGTTGCGGAGTGTGTGTGGGGGGGGAGGGATGAATCTCCATGCCCTTGCTGCCTAATAGTCACCGTTGCAAAATCCGCTTCCTGGCAGCTTACTATGAATGCTGGAGTGCAAGCGACCTCGGCCTGCATTGCGAGGAGTGACTTGGCTGCATTTGGTGAAAAGACCACGCACACTTTTCCCCGAGGTATTTCAGCCAATTTGTATGCCTTCCAATCTACTGAGGTGATATGTGGTAGGGTGGGATCATTTTAAAGGTTTCTTGAGCAACATAAGAGTAATAGAAGCGTAGAGTTGGAAGTGACTAGAGAATCATCTAGTCCATGGGTAGGCAAACTAAGGCCCGGGGGCTGGATCCGGCCCAATTGCCTTCTAAATCTGGCCCACTGACGGTCTGGGAATCATCGTGTTTTTACATGAGCAGAATGTGTGCTTTTATTTAAAATGCATCTCTGGGTTATTTGTGGGGCATAGGAATTCATTCACCCCCCCCAAAGTATAATCCAGCCCCCCACAAGGTCTTGAGGGACAGTGTACCGGCCCCCTGCTGAAAAAATTTGCTGACCCCTGATCTAGTCAGCCGCCCTGCAATCCAGGACTATGAAACTGTCCTGTACGGGGATCGAACCTGCAACCCCAGCATTATCAGCACCACGCTGTAACCAGCTGAGCTACCCAGGCACATGGAATAGAGCGTGAAATGGGACCAACTTCCTCCCACTGCATACATTAAGAGAATTGTGTTTTTATGGCTGTTTTAAGCATATATATTATTGTAAGACAAAGGGAAGAGAAAGGTTACAGCCTGATCTGTTGGTACAGAGCAGAGTGATGAACTAACAAAAGACCTTTTCAGTCTTTGGGTACATAGCAGAGGTTGGTGAGCCTGTAGCCCTTCAGCTGGGCTAGTCGCCTTCCCAGTTGGTGGCAACCTGCCCAGTGGGTCTGTGGCACCATTCACATAACAAAAGCTACCATGGAGATGTAACTTTTTTCTTTCTTTCTAAAGTAGGGGGTCCATAGCTTGGCTTTTGAAAAACAAGGGGTCTGCAATACTTAGCTCACTGGGGACCCACTGCACTAGAGGGCATGACTCTTGTTTTGGAAGAGTCAACAACAACAACAATTTTATTTATATCCCACCCATTTGGTTGGGTTGCCCCAGCCACTCTGGGCAGCTTCCAGCACATATAAAAACATGATAGAACACCAAACATACTATAGATTCAAATTCCAGACTGACCCTGTTTAGGGAGATGGCTTTGCTTTTACAGTGGTACCTTGGGTTAAGAACTTAATTAGTTCCGGAGGTCCGTTCTTAACCTGAAACTGTTCTTAACCTGAAGCACCACTTTAGCTAATGGGGCCTCCTGCTGCTGCCTCCTGCTGCCGGAGCACGATTTTTCTTCTCATCCTGAAGCAAAGTTCTTAACCCGAGGTACTATTTCTGGGTTAGCGGAGTCTGTAACATGAAGTGTCTGTAACCTGAAGCGTCTGTAACCCGAGGTACCACTGTTCCATTATATATGTGGGAATTAGCCAAGGGGCTTGCTTAGTATGAGACATAGTGGGGACTTCTGATACAAACAGAATCTGGACCTTTGCCTGATCATACAAGGCAATGAGTCTGTTTTTATAGGCTTAGATGCCCCCCCAAAGGAAAATACCTGAGTGAAAGGCTGGTCTGCTACAGAACTGTGCCACAGATAGAGCTGGTGTGTGTAGTGCTTAGAGCTCTGAGTCACTAATGCAAGCTGAACTCCTAATTTGGTCCCTTCCTTTTTTTTTTAACAGATATTTATTAGAATTTTACAATATGAAAAAAGAAAAAAAAAGAAAAATACAAAATAAAAATAGATGAAAAACAATTCCATCACTTTCTTTCATTTGCTTATTTCCCGGACCTCCTCACACCTCCCTTTTTGTATTCCAGTTCAATTTGTTAGTTCAGCAAATCCTTCCCCTCTTTGTTTATCCTAATCTTTAATCTTAAAATAATGTGTAACATTTAATTTTTAACTATTAATAACCCATTTTTTCATACTCCTTATAGCGTTATAGCTAAAACCACATAACTTTTCATCCAACATCATTTTAACATTCATTAATTTTACAATATTTCTGTAGGTAGTCTTTAAATTTCTTCCAATCTTCTTCCACCAACTCTTCTCCCTGGTCTCGGATTCTGCCGGTCATTTCTGCCAGTTCCATATAGTCCATCACCTTCATCTGCCATTCTTCCAGAGTGGGTAGATCTTGTGTCTTCCAATACTTTGCAATAAGTATTCTTGCTGCTGTTGTAGCATACATAAAGAAAGTTCATCCTTCTTTAGCACCAATTGGCCAACCATGCCCAGGAGAAAGGCCTCTGGTTTTTTCAGGAAAGTATATTTAAATACTTTTTTCATTTCATTATATATCATCTCCCAGAAAGTCCCTTCCTTCCTTATGGTTAGCTGGCACAGATAGCCAGTACCTGCAGTGAGGTGGTGATGATGCCACTTTTGTTACTGGTGTTGTATAAACCAGCAGGCTTTGAAAATCAAGGAGGGGAAGATTGAGGCTCCCACCCATGTCATGGCTCTACAGTTTGACTTTTGATGGGAAAATCCAAGAAAAAAGCAGAATTATCATTTAATGAACATTTCTGCTAAATAGATCCGGGATCCTAAACGAACACCAAAAGTGGAAAGAAAAGATGTTCCTCATCATCGTAGTTTGCAATCTCAGCCTTCAGCAGTCACATCTGTCAATTCTCCAATTTGTTTTGTTGCCAGAGTAACTAAGGTATTCTAACGCCAACTTGCATGGTGTTACATCTGGGCTTTCTAACAGCTCGAGGTTTTGGGGTTTTTTTGCTTTTAAAAAATTGGTTTAAAATTTAAAATGTTAAATCCAGTTTGAAGTGTTGCTAACGTGCTGAGAGCTTTGCAAAGAGCTCTCGTTGGTCTGGCAGCTGGGGTTGGGCAAAGCTTTAACTGGAATTTGTTTGACAAGTTCTTTTCTTTGATTAAGCAAGCTCAGTTAGGGGAAATGAAGCTGTGCTATTCAATATCACCTAGGGAACTTTGGCAAAAGTGAATGCTTAGAACATAGGTCAGATTATTGGACCAGGAATCAGGGAGGATTGAATGCACACCACCTCAATATAGCAGTGTTGTGCCCTTTCCAGTTTGATACGATGCCTGAGCAATGCGATGGATTTATATTTATTATGATTTAATGTTTTTAAACGAGTCACATTCCTGTGCCGAAAAAGCAGTGCCTGCAGCAAGATGCAAAACCTTTCTCTCTCTCGGGGCTCAGTGTGAGATAATAACATATTCAAAACAGAGAGCTAAAATACAGAATTTAAAACGAGGATCTTTGCAACAGCAAATTTAAGCCAGGTGAAACTCTCATCCCATGCCCTGGCCTGAGACAAAATTCAGGATTTCTATAATTATTATTCTGAAGAAACATGAGCTAGGGCGGGTATTGCACATGGGTTTTTGCCCTTCTGTGGTTGACAGAATTTCCCTTATTATAGAATTTCCCTTATTCTAGACTCCTAAGTTCATGAATGCTGAGGTGAACGCACACTCTCCATGCTTCAATTTGGTATGGCCACACGCATGACCCTAATCCTGATGAAATCTGTGTTTATCACAGTCTCTGTGTGTGATTGCATACCCTCCAGCATTTCTCCACTGAAAACAGTGATGTCCTATTCCACAGTAATATTACTTTTATTATTTATACCCCACCCATCTGAGTGCGCTGCCCCAACATATAGAGAAACATAACAAAACATTAAACGTTAAAAAAACTTCCCAATACAGGGCTGCCTTTAGATGTCTTCTAAAGGTTGCATAGTTATTTATCTCCTTAGCTCAAGGGTCACATAACTCCATACCCTCTGACATTTCTCCAATGAAAATAGTGACAATAGCAGGACATTCCGGGATCAAATCAGAAACCGGGACGGCTTCTGTAAATCCAAAACTCTCATTGGAAAATAAGGAAAATTGGAAGGTCTGTGATTGGGACTGAATTCAGAGACTCACTATAAGTTGCTGAACTTGTCCAACATGTTGACCACATTAAACCAACAAGCACTGTCTCTTTCACCCCACTGACATTTGTATTATTGGTAGCAGCCTGTGCCACAGATTCCCCACAGTTGTCTGTGCTTTAAAACTACATGCTACTAACAAGGTGGAGTGTCGAGGTGCAATTGTTAAACTGTGCTTTGCTCTCCCTTCAGAAGTGCAGAAGGCTGTTGAGAAGGATGTCACCGAGTGTCAAGGACAACATGAAGAACCTGTTTCTTCTTCTCCTGGCGGCCTTTGGACTTTGCTGGACCCAATACAAGACCAATCCGAAGCCTGTAAGGACATCTATTGTCCACCTCTTTGAGTGGCGCTGGATTGACATTGCTCTTGAATGTGAACGTTACTTAGCCCCAAATGGATTTGCAGGTGTCCAGGTTAGTACTCTCTCGTTTGCTGAAGGCAAAATAACTATCTGGTAGATTCTGGATGAGTTTCTACCATCCAGTTCATGTTGTTGTTGTCGTTTAGTCGTGTCCGACTCTTCGTGACCCCATGGACCAGAGCACGACAGGCACTCCTGTCTTCCACTGCCTCCTGCAGTTTGGTCAAACTCATGCTGGTAGCTTTGAGAAAACTATCCAACCATCTCATCCTCTGTCATCCCCTTCTCCTTGAACATCATTGATCTTTCCCAACATCAGGGTGTTTTCCAGGGAGTCTTCTCTTCTCATGAGGTGGCCAAAGTATTGGAGTCTCAGCTTCAGGATCTGTCCTTCCAGTGAGCGCTCAGGGCTGATTTCCTTAAGAATGGATAGGTTTGATCTTCTTGCAGTCCCTGGGACTCTCAAGAGTCTCCTCCAGCACCATAATTCAAAAGCATCAATTCTTAGGCGATCAGCCTTCTTTATGGTCCAGTTCTCACTTCATTACATTGATACTGGTAAAACCATAGCTTTAACTATACAGACCTTTGTTGGCAAGGTGATGTCTCTGCTTTTTAAGATGCTGTCCAGGTTTGTCATTGCTTTTCTCCCAGGAAGCAGGCGTCTTTTAATTTCATGGCTGCTGTCACCATCTGCAGTGATCATGGAGCCCAAGAAAGTAAAATCTCTCACTGCCTCCATTTCTTCCCCTTCTATTTGAGAGGAGGTGATGGGACCAGTGGCCATGATCTTTGGTTTTTTGATGTTGAGCTTCAAACCATCCAGTTCATAGCACCCAGTTAATACACTCATAGTCTTCTCACCATGCATGTATGAGATGGATGGTCCACTGATAAACCCAGGTTTGTCTGTGCCTCACCTCACAAAGGATATTGTGGAGCTGGAAAAGGTTGAGGAAAATGGCGTCTCATATGGCTACTGTGCTGGAGTTTCTTCGCTTAGAACAAAGGAGGATGTGACAGATCTGGATAAAATGATGCCTGATCTGGAGAAAGTGAATAGGGAGAAGGTTTTCTCTTCTATCGTAATAATAGAACTTGCAGCCTTCCAATGAATGTTAGAAATACTAGAATCTGGGGCCATGTTTGAAGGTTCAGGTCAGACAAAAGAACGTCTTGCTTCACATAACATGTAGTGTGTAGTTTGACAAATTCATGCCTAGGAAGGCTATCTTCTACCTCCACTGTTGGATTTAATGTAATATTTTTCTCCCCCCTTAAAGAGGGGAAGAATCACACAAATCGGTCTTCTCCACTTGTAGGCTTAGTCTTGGGGCGACTGACTTACACGGTACCTAAATATGCCTAATGGGGAGGAGTGTATTTGCCTGTTCTGTCCACTATAAAGCAACAATTCCCAGCAGGTGATTGTGTGGACTTGCCCTCAGTTTACCAGAATACCATTTATTGAGGATTTGCACTAGGTTAAATATTAATAGAGTTTTGAAAAAGAAGTCCTAGTCAATGAACTTTAGTAGCAGGGTTTGTGAATGCTCTGTACTGAGATAGTAACAAAATGTGTCTCACAAAGGCTGGACCAGGATATGTTATACAAATTGAGACACTTGCCACGTATTTAAGAGCTAGCATGTGGGAATCAGGTATCAAGTTCACTGGGGCTGACCAGTCAGATCCCTGTCCTACTTTACAGGGTTGTTTTGAGGATAAAATTGCTGTGGAGGTTGTTGTTTAGTCGTTTAGTTGTGTCCGACTCTTTGTGACTCCATGGTCCCGCAGTTTGGTAAGGCTCATGTTTGTAGGTTCGAGAACACTGCCTAACCATCTCATCCTCTGTCGTCCCCTTCTCCTTGTGCCCTCCAACTTTCCCAACCTCAGGCTCTTTTCCAGGGAGTCTTCTCTTCTCATGATGTGGCCAAAGTATTGGAGCCTCAACTTCACAATCTGTCCTTCCAGTGAGCACTCAGGGCTGATTTCCTTAAGAATGGATGCGTTTGATCTTCTTGCAGTCCATGGGACTCTCAAGAGTCTTCTCCAGCATCATAATTCAAAAGCATCAATTCTTCGGCGATCAGCCTTCTTGACGGTCCAGCTCTCACTTCCATACATCACTACTGGGAAAACCATGGCTTTAACTATACGGACCTTTGTTGGCAAGGGAGAACCTTATATACCACTGCAAACTTCTTGGGAAACTGCTGCTGTAAAATGGAATGAATGAATAACTATATATATAATATATATATATAATCATGTTAATCATTTATTCTGGTTCTGCGGAATAAATGATAAAAGAGCTAAGCAGGCTACTGAAACTCTGCGCCCTAAGAACTGGAAATCCCACTCAGCAAATCCTCTCCCATCACGACTTCTAAGACATTGCAAACACCAGCTGCATGCCTTTAAAACTCCCTTTGCAATCACAAGAGCTAGAAATTAGCTTTTGAAAGTAAAGCTGAGGCCAAACCAGAATATACCTCCTAAGGCAGGCATAGGCAAACTCGGCCCTCCAGATGTTTTGGGACTACAACTCCCATCATCCCTAGCTAACAGGACTGGTGGTCAGGAATGATGGGAGTTGTAGTCCCAAAACATCTGGAGGGCCGAGTTTGCCTATGCCTGTCCTAAGGCCAAACCGGAACATACCTCACGAATCCCTGCATCCAATACTAATATCTGAGTTTGTGCAGTTGAATTGTGGGATGCTTATTATCTTGCAAAATCCCACTTTCTTCCCATATCATATGGGAAGCCATTTTTCATGCTCCCCATCTATCTGAAATGTAGCAGTCAGACACTAGAGAGTGGACATTGTGGACCATGGTGCCCAGATAGTGGAAGTTGAGGCCTGGCCTCCCAGCTTCAGATGTGAAGAAAAGATGGTAACGTTATTCCAGTGAGCTTTCCCATAGGCCACGTCTGGATTACATAAAATGCTACATAGCCAAGGTGTTGGCATTTGAAATGAACCCATATGGAGAAAAGCATTCGGGATAGCTATTGTTATGTGTCAGTTAAGAATACTTGAAGGTAAATAAAAGTGCATGAGTAAGGGATGCAGGGTCTGTGATCCCACAGAAATTATCTTGGGGCATTACAAACCCCATACACACACACACACACACACACACACACACACACCTACCAAAACTAACCATCCTTAACATAATTGCTAATGTTTGCACTGCTGTATTTATTGTCACATCCGTCACATTCTTTAGTTCAAACTATGATTTAAAAGGGGCCTATCTACCTTCAAACATCAGACTGATAGGAAGAGTTCAATTACGTTTTTATCTCCTACTCGCTCACTACATTTTTGAATTATATAGGTTTCTCCTCCAAATGAAAACCTTGTCGTTACGAGTCCCTGGAGGCCGTGGTGGGAAAGATATCAACCAATCAGTTACAAGTTATGTTCGCGTTCTGGAAATGAAAATGAATTTAGAGACATGGTGGCCAGGTGCAACAATGTCGGAGTAAGTGGCTTTCAGTGGCTATTTATTTTTGGACAATCCTGCTTTTCAACCCAAAGAACGTTGAAGAGCATAATAAACCAACAATCGATTAAAATGGTAAGACTGCAAAATTCTGAGACGAAAATGATGGGAAGCCTTCCCAAGCTGGAAGGCTACATCCTGAACGCTAAGGACTAGAAACCTGAACAGAAATAGAGAGATGCTAAGGTAAAGGTAAAGGTACCCCTGCCCATACGGGCCAGTCTTGACAGACTCTAGGGTTGTGTGCTCATCTCACTCTAGAGGCCGGGAGCCAGTGCTGTCCGCAGACACTTCCGGGTCACGTGGCCAGCGTGACAAGCTGCATCTGGCGAGCCAGCGCAGCACACGGAACGCCGTTTACCTTCCCGCTAGTAAGCGGTCCCTATTTATCTACTTGCACCCGAGGGTGCTTTCGAACTGCTAGGTTGGCAGGCGCTGGGACCGAGCGACAGGAGCGCACCCCGCCACGGGGATTCGAACCGCCGACCTTTC
The DNA here is from genome assembly GCF_964188315.1 of Podarcis muralis. Lineage (NCBI taxonomy): Eukaryota > Metazoa > Chordata > Lepidosauria > Squamata > Lacertidae > Podarcis > Podarcis muralis. The sequence goes on along the minus strand of NC_135659.1, from coordinate 24,337,460 downwards.
GATCGGCAAGTCCTAGGCGCTGAGGCTTTAACCCACAGCGCCACCCGCGTCCCTAGAGAGATGCTAGAAGAAGCTAAAACAGATTACTGAAAACAAGTGGCTCGCTAACCACCATGCAACTCTGCTGCTTGTATCTTCCACAGGTGTATATCTATGTGGACGTTGTAATCAACCATATGTGTGGCTCTGGGGCTGGCTCTGGGAACCGGGGGACTTGTGGCAGTTATTTCAATGCAGGGACCCGAGATTTCCCAGCCGTCCCATACTCTAGCTTTGATTTCAATGACGAGATATGCAAAACACACAGTGGGGATATTGAGAATTACAGTGATCCTGTTCAGGTAAGCTTTACACTATTGATACCTGATATCCCTGGCTCTCTTAAGATGCTGTTGGGCTTCATTTCCCATCAGCCTCAGCAATGTGGCCATTGGTTAAGGCATCATGGGAGTTGGAGCCCAGTGATACCTGGAAGATTCCAGCTTCCCCTCTTACAATATAGCTAAGCTTCTACCAATACCATTTATTTCCTTCTCGGGATCTTATTGGGTCTTAGGTTTGAAATTGCGTTCCAAATGTATTTTTTGTTCTTTAAATGGCTGCTGCTGCTAATAACAACAACAACAACAACAACAACAACAACAACAACAACAACAATAACAATAATTTATTTATTTATACCCCGCCCATCTGGCTGGGTTTCCCCAGCCGCTCTGGGTGGCTTACAACCGAATATTAAAAACAATACAGTGTCAGACTTTAAAAACCTCCCTAAACAGGGCCGCCTTCAGTTGTCTTTTAAAAGTAAAATAGTTGCTTATTGCCTTGACATCTGCTGGGAGGGCGTTCCACAGGGCAGGTGCCACTACTGAGAAGGCCCTCTGCCTGGTTCCCTGTAACCTCACTTCTCACAGCGAGGGAACCACCAGAAGGCCCTCAGCGCTGGATGGGCTGAATGATGGGGGTGGAGATGAATAAATTGGTGGGGTCAGTAGATCCTAAGAGCTTTTGTTCAGGATGGGTGTTGGGCAGCTGTCACAAGTACTTTGATTATTGCGTGTTTATGCTTTGGCCGCTAAACCAATGGCGGTTTCCCCCACATGCACAGGTTCGCAACTGTCGCCTGTCTGGGCTCGTTGACCTCACGCAAAGAAGGGATGATGTGCGTTCAAAAATGGCCAACTACCTCAACCACCTGATTGATATTGGTGTAGCAGGGTTCCGAATCGATGCTTCCAAGCACATGTGGCCTGAGGACATCGCTGCTATTTTAAGCAAAGCACATGACCTCAACACACGGTGGTTTGCCAAAGGTTCACGGCCTTTTGTCTATCAGGAGGTAAGTAACAGGAATTTTAAGCATTTTGTCTGGCACTTTCCAGTGTTCAAACTGTTCTGCATGCCATGCTTACTTATGTGTCAGGCTTCGGGGAATTGGCTTCCTCCCCCTGTGGCAGTAGATAAGAAGATCAAAGAAAGGAAGGCCTTACCTGTTCGGAACTTTAATAATCACAGCGCGAGAACAAAGAACACATCTCCTAGAAATGGTGGTGTTCCCAATTAAGGATTACACCCCCTTCCATTCCTATTAATGTACGTCACTCCTACGCCTTGTAATCTGAGCTTGTACCCTCTATGCTTTCTGTTCTGCCACTTTCTGAGCTCTTCTTGACCTTGGGCTGTCCAGAGACTGTGAATCTGTTAACCCTCTCTCTTCCAGAGTTTCTTCTCCTAGCTGTTCCCCATCCAGTATTTCCCAGCTTCTGCCTTCTGAACTAGGCCCCTCTGCAAACCACTGTTCCAAATCTATACTGTCCTCCTCCTCCTGGGAAGATGTAGGAGCAGGGGGAGGGGGTGGCTCCCACCATTCCTCCTCAGTGCAGCCCTCCTCAACACGGTCCCCGACAACATGCTAGACCTCATGGAGCTTTGGTCTTACCCAACAAGGCAGTTATTTTCTCCAGGTCAGCCCTTAGACATTGCTTAAAAGAATGGAAGAACTGATACACTTGGGCACAACTGCTGCTAGTGCAAATATTGGGTTGGGAAGGAGTTTGCTGTTCCATGTGGAGCCCTTTGTAAGAACCGTTAATTTTAGTGCAATGAAATTGGCGCGACTTCAAAGTGCTTCAGGTCAGCTGCTTCACGTCCTGATATATTTCCATTCTCGCTTCAAATGTATAAGATGCTAGAGGCCAGAGGAAACCAGCTCCATAAGGTAATGGCCATAATAGCCAAAACCATTTCTCTGGTCATATTGGAGATAAGTCGAAATTGATTCCACTAGATGTAACACAGTACGTACCACAAGATATTTACGTCTTAGTTCAGCTCGCCGACTATTCCTGCCGTAGCCTACCTTCGCTCAGTGATGTTGGTTTCTGCAGCAAATTGAAATCAATATTGTGTATCCTTTTTCTCTGTGTCTTCCCCTGGCTTTTTCCAGGTAATTGACTTGGGCGGTGAAGCGGTCCACAGCTCTGAATACTTCAGAAACGGCCGGGTGACTGAGTTTAAATATGGCGCAGAACTCGGGACAGTCCTCCGCAAATGGAACGGAGAAAAGATGGCAAATTTAAAGTAATTTGCTTTAGACTCAATCCATGCCCAGGGGCCCACACACTGAGGGTGGGGTGCAGAGGGGGTCCACTGCACACAGATGGAAGCCAAACACTGCAGATGTCCCCCCCTCCACTAGCGCAATAATACAGTCATGGCCTACAACAGGAGTGGGGTTTGTATATGAAACTCCACAGGTGTGCTTTTCAGCCTATAATCGGAAGGACAGGATTATTCATACCCCCCCACACACCTTTTTAAAAAAATAAAAATGCAAAAATGTGTAGTGGTTCCCTGACTGGAATTTCTTCCCCTTGGAAACCCAAATGGATCCAACACTTTTGGCATTTTGGTCCATTTGCCCAAGAGGTTATGGAGCATTAGCTGCCACTGCAATTCTGAGTATTTTATTATCTGTTTTATGACAGATACTGGGTGCTTTTATAACCCCAATCCTGTCCTGGCTTTACTGGCTGCCAGTTAGTTTCCAGGTCCAATTCAAAGTGCTGGTGTTGACCTATAAATTCTTAGGCAGCTCAGGACCTCAATAACGTAAAAACCACTTCTCTCCATAAGAACCAACCCAGACTCTGTACTTGTCACCTGAGGCCCTTCTCGATGTTCCCCCTCCCTGAGAGGTCCAGACTCCTGACCAGTCGTGACCGACTCTGGGGTTGCGGCGCTCATCTCACTTTATTGGCCGAGGGAGCCGGCGTACAGCTTCCGGGTCATGTGGCCAGCATGACTAAGCCGCTTCTGGCGAACCAGAGCCGGAGCGGTACCTATTTATCTACTTGCACTTCAACGTGCTTTCATATAGAATACAGCAAAACGTACAAAACCATGTAAAAGGATCAAATTGAGAAACAAGGACACCAACAAGAAATAATAAAATTATTTCTAAAAACTGTCTCTGAACATAAGAATTGGCCTTTTCTGTGGTGGTTCCTCGACTGTGGAATGCTCTCCCCAGAGAAGTCTTTAGGTGCCAAGCAAACCATTCCTCTTTTCCAAGGACTTTGGCCATTAAATAATCTATGGCCTGTTAAAGGTGGGGATTATCAGACCATTATTATGATCATTTTTTATTATGCTATCTATCATCATGCTTTTTATTATGTTATTATTATTATGCTCTGTAAAATTTGTTTTATCTTTTGATAAAAGGCAGTATATAAATCAAATTCATCATTATCATCGTTATCATCATCTTCACCAAACTTCTAAAGCTGTGCTTTTACCTGCTCTTAAGCTGTCTGGAATGGTTTTTGCTTCAGTTTGGCTGTCACCCCCTCAGAGATCGTGTAATGAGCAGTGGGCTAAAAAAATATACCTGGTAAATAAACAGTAGTTTGCACCGAAGTGAATTGTGAATAAAGTTTTGATTATTTCTTCACAATTTAGGCGCTGGGGAGAAAACTGGAGTTTGATGCCTTCTGACAAAGCCATTGTCTTTGTAGATAACCACGACAACCAGAGGGGCCATGGGGCTGGTGGAGCCTCCATTCTTACTTTCTGGAACCCAAGGTAAGGCGCGTCCTTTTAGGGTTATTGAGCAGCAATGTTTATTTCCTGAGGTCTGAATATCCAGGCATGTTGATATCAAGAGCAGTTCAGAAGAGAAGGAATCCTATTGGTCTGCTGGGTACCCAGTGGTAAAACAACCACAACAAACCTATGGTTACGTGAAACATTCTCAATAAACACACAAGACGTAACCGGCTGCACTTTTGCATAAATAAGGTATACTATTCATTGTATCGGGACGCGGGTGGCGCTGTGGGTAAAACCTCAGCGCCTAGGACTTGCCGATCGTCAGGTTGGCGGTTCGAATCCCCGCGGCGGGGTGCGCTCCCGTTGCTCGGTCCCAGCTCCTGCCCACCTAGCAGTTCGAAAGCACGTGAAAGTGCAAGTAGATAAATAGGGACCGCTTACTAGCGGGAAGGTAAACGGCGTTTCCGTGTGCAGCTCTGGCTCACCAGATGCAGCTTGTCACGCTGGCCACGTGACCCGGAAGTGTCTGCGGACAGCGCTGGCCCCCGGCCTCTTGAGTGAGATGGGCGCACAACCCTAGAGTCGGACACGACTGGCCCGTACGGGCAGGGGTACCTTTACATTTTATTCAATGTATCAAATTGTAGATTTCAACGGAAGTCTCATAAAGTTCAACGAAAAAAGCAGAAGACCCAGTGGATCAGTTCATTCGCTAGTCAGTTCATGCATAAGGCCCATACATGTATAAGTATCTATTCCACCTGTCTGTTCAAAGAGTCCAATAATCCACATGAAGGGTTGTTACAGTTCCACAGAATCCTTTCACAGAGTCTAAGATAAGGATTTCCGGTATATTAGCCTTCTTTCGCCAGTACTATGCTATGAGATCCACTATCCTGTAACATTACATATGAGCCTGTTCTACTGATGAAGCCTAGGCTAAGGTGGATTATTGGACATACATTAATATATAAAAATGTCTTCCCATACATTAATATATAAAAATGTGTATAGTCTTATTATCCAAATACTAATTTCTTTATCAGTAACCTCATATATTCTATATAAAGTCATTCCAAATATCATTACATTGATCCAAAGTAATTATTTGTCTATAAATTGGAACATTACTGTGCTGTATCTAATCTCTGCTTGAATGATCTTCCTATTGAAGAGATTTTTGCTGGTCTGACTCAGTGTTTTAAAAATGCACATATTTGGAGAAAGTGGCAGGACTCAGAATGCCCTCTGGATGGTGCTAGCATCAAGCATCCTTGGCTATTGGCCATGCTGACTGCGGCTGATGGGAGTTGGTCTCCATCATTGTCTAGAGGGCAGCATGTTGGCTGCTTCTGCACTTGTACATAAACTACCTATAATGAATTATTAGTGTGGTGCAGAATTCAGGTTTCCTTGGCAGTATACACAGCATGAATGTAAGACACCTGAGAACTGTACTATCGGGAATGGGGAGTTGCTTTGGAAGAGAATATGAAATTCTTGGGCCTGCTTATTTTCTGTACTCTGGTACACTTTTGGCAACTAGGTGCCTCTTATCCATTTTTCAGACTCTATAAGATGGCAGTTGGGTTTATGCTTGCTCACCCCTACGGATTTACACGAATAATGTCAAGTTACAGGTGGCCAAGAGCTATCCAGCATGGAAAGGTAACTTTATTCCAGTTCACAACAGCTATTTGTTAATTCCATATCAAAGGCGTTCTGTCTTAAGGGATAGTATTGACACTTGGAAAACAGGTTTTTTGGCCCCAAAGCCAGAGCAACCGTTGAAATCTATGCTTTAAGTTGGCTGTTACCAACTTAGCAGTGTTATCGTGTGCATGTCTACACCCAGAAGTATGATTTACTGGATTCAGTGGGACTTAATTTCAGGTAACCGTCATAGGATAGCCGTCTTTTGTCTTGATTAGTTTTGGTGAGATTTAAGGAGGATTCATGTTTTTGACTGAGATCACTGACTGCAAAGCCCTCCTCCCTCCCATATGCACATAATAGACTTAGGTGGGCTTCCACAATAAATTTAGCCTGAGGCTGTGCCTCACAAGTATCAGGCCATCAAACCTAGTGTGCAATGATGGGCTATGTCAGGGACTGGCAGGACGAAGAGGAGTGGTGGGAGACAACAGCCGGGGAACCTTAAGGGAAGCCTGAGACAAGGAAGGCTCAGAGCCTGGGGAGTGGTGGTGGGACACTGAGGACAGGTCAGAGGATGAAAGAGGGTGGCAGAATGGTGGGAGGCTGAAGAAACAACAGGTTTGAGTGAGAGAGAAGAGCCAGATGCAGAAAGCAGTGCAGACTCAAGACATGAAGCAGAGAAGGAGGGGCCAGAGGCTGAATAAGCAGAGCTTGCCTTTCCTACTGTAGTAAGCTCCCCTCCCCCCTTGTCTCCAAGGTCCCTGACATAGTTTAAGGCTGCTGGGGAGACATCCAGCTAGGGAGGAGACTTAGTGGGAAGTAGAAGGCAAAGACCTTCAGTTCTGGCAACAGTTTCATAGGGGCCAGTCCTGTTTGTAGGCATTGCTGCCTGGTACACTGTTTTCTTGAATAAAGAGCGAACTTTTCTGCCTGTCTCTGAGTGCTGACCTGCATCTGAACCAACCCTGACAGACAAGCACATCAGTGTAGTCCACTCTCAGAACATTTGCTTGCTATGAGGTTCACCAGTATAATCAAGTAAATTTGGAAGCCTTGTTGTTGTACTTTAAATCAGGGCAGGTCTGTCATAAGTCACATGGCCCAACTACAACTCCCATCATACCTGACTATTGCCCATGCTGGTTGGGGCTGAGAGCTGGAGGGACACAGGTTAGCTACCCCTAAATGGAGGCCATGACTACTCATTTGGGGAATAAACTAGTCTATCGTGCTGCCATGACTTACGACAGACCTGGTCTGGTTTAAGGTACATCAACCAGCATGTTGAGACTCACGGCCAGCAAATTTTATTCGGCATGTTATAGTGTCATTTCTTGTTGTCTAATCACTTTAAATGTCATCTTCCATAACTAGGACCTAAATGACTGGGTTGGGCCACCGAGCAACAGTGATGGATCAATTAAACCTGTTACGATTAACACAAATGGCACCTGTGGTAACGGCTGGGTCTGCGAACATCGTTGGAATCAAATAAGGTAATGGAAGCTGCCAGATGTGTCATCTGTTCCTGCGGGAGCCTTCTTGAGATGGAGAAAGCCTATTTCTCCAGATGTTTAGGATTCCAGTGACTTGTGCCGTTTGCATAAGGAAGTGATACACGTGTCTCATTTCTAGGAACATGGTGACATTCCGAAATGTAGTGTACGGCCAACCTATTACGAGGTGGTGGGATGATGACAACAACCAGGTAGCATTTGGACGTGATGGCAAAGGATTCGTTGTGTTTAATAATGATGACAGGTAATGTTTTTATGTAGAGATGAAGGCGTTCAGAAATTATGCGTAGCAAGTCATTTGCCAAATTTGTACAGCAGGTTAATTTTGCTGCTTGTCTTTTGCATGTCTGCTTGTGCACCCAGGGGAGCAAATGATCCAGAAGTACAGAATGACAATGTGACCAGAAGCATATATAGTGGTACCTCGGGTTACATACGCTTCAGGTTACATACGCATCAGGTTACAGACTCTGCTAACCCAGAAATAGTGCTTCAGGTTAAGAACTTTGCTTCAGGATGAGAACAGAAATTGTGCTCCGGCGGCGCGGCAGCAGCAGGAGGCCCCATTAGCTAAAGTGGTGCTTCAGGTTAAGAACAGTTTCATGTTAAGAACAGACCTCTGGAACGAATTAACTACTTAACCTGAGGTACCACTGTAAACTTGAGTATGTAAAATGGCATTAAAAAAATTAAAATTATTATTTTTGTTTTCTTTTGTACAGGGCGTTGTCGGTAACATTACCAACCGGTCTTCCCCCTGGCACTTATTGCGATGTTATTTCGGGAGGAAAGGAAGGCAACCTCTGCACTGGAACGCAAATCCACGTTGCTGCTAATGGGAGTGCTCATTTTCAACTTAACAGCCAAACTGAAAATCCATTCATTGCAATTCATGTCGAAGCCAAGCTGTAATCCACACTGAATCTCTTTTTGTTTGTTTTTCTGTCTTAGCTCTTCTAAGCTTTATGAAGCTAAATTAAAGTAAAATGCAAAACCTCATAAATTATCTCTAGATGAATAAAAGTCACTTGTGGCTCAGCTTGTTTCTTTCTTTTCTGATTAATTTTAGAATTCCTTTCTCATTCGTCCTTCAAAGAAGGTAAGTCCTGCTGGATGAGAGCAGTGTGCCATCTTAGTGTGCCATCTGGTTCTTGGCATCACCCAGCCACATGCCTCTGGGAAACTCAGAAACAAAGGATGAAGAGGACACCTTTCTCCATCACCACCATTGTTTGTCCCCCAAACAAGCTTCCCCTGCCAATTTTATGCTCTTTAGATCTTTGCTGTTTTTCTTTTGATCTCATGCTGATTTTGTGTGCACTAAGAAGACTTCTTTTTCTTTATATTTAGATATTTCGGTATGCATAAATAAAACCCAAAGTTTTGCAGGTTTTTTTAATTTAAAAAATGCAAGTCAACCAACAATAATGAGCTCAGTCGTTGTTGAACGGTGATGGACTTTGGGGTGGGTGGAAGTGGAATGGAACCACTGGAACTCTGGCCAGCAGTGCTTCGTGCTGAAACACTTTGCTGCAGGTCCCATGTGTCATGCAATAATGCAGTCCATTCCTGCATAGAACTGTTTGCTGGAGGAGTGTCTACAAAAACAAGGGAATCGATCCCTGAGTCCAAGCAGAATGACTAAGGTGTCTTGATAATCATTCATCATTTGAAATCTTCATTGCTTTGCCCAAGGCAAAGTTGGCGATCTACACCCTGTAGGAAACAGTAGTAACTTCCCCAATTAAGCGTGATAAATGAACCATTGGGATTAACATTTGGAGATAGGGTCATACTGACTCTTATTATATTGTTTGGGCTTATTTGTGCAACAGTTACAGGTTATAATTTCATGAAGAGAAATCTAGCTCTGGGCAACTCCTGGTGACCTCAAGCACCTTAGAAAGCAGTTCTCACGGTTCACATGCTGCAGGGAGCTTTTGTTTTTGCTTTGCCACCCAAATCTTTGCACCTGTGCAAATATGAAAGCTTGTTTTCCTTTGGTGCGTATCAACAGCCAACCTTGCTTTTGCTCATGGTTTCATTGATCAACTTTTCAAAAGCAGGTGTTGCAAGACCACCTTAATTTTTGACGCCGTTTTATTTCAAGGAACTGTAAAGCTGATTATATTAAAGGAATCAGCCTTTGAGTGTGGATTGGCAATAGCTCTGACCATATTTGCAGCACCTCCTGTGATTTGCCTAGTTGGTGGCACAACAAATTCTCCCTTTTTTATTGCAATTTAAAATTCCAGATACACATCAACTTTTCCTTTACATTAACATACATCTTATACTTTATTCTTTATATATATGCATACTCCAAATAATAATTTTTGACTTCCCTCTACCTCTTAACAGCTTCTTCTTCTCTCTTTATTTCATTTTCTTTTGTACTATGTCAAAATCCTATCAACCTTCTCTTTATATATAATAACTCCTCTACATATTTTGTAATTTTGTGAAATTTGCTCTAGGCACATCCAAGTTTTGATTGGGGAACCCTGTTTACACAAATAGTTTTTTAAACAAACCCATTCTTTTTTTAATCCTTAAGCTCGAGTGATTTCTTATTGCTTCTATCATTTTGGCTAGTTCGACATACTCACACACTTTCTTTTGCCATTCTTTCTTAGTTGGAGTCAAATCCCCTTTCCAGTATTTGGCAGTTAACACTCTAGCCGCAGTTGTTGCATAAAAAAATACTCTTTTGCTTTCTCTTGAGATGTTTATTGTCATTATGCCCAGTAAGAAGGCCTCTGGTCTTTTGGGAAATGTTTGTCTGAGCATTTTCTTTAATTCTTCATAGACTATGCCCTTTATTAAAAAGGAAAAAAAAATTGGGAACAGGTGGTGGCACAACTAGTTCTCTACTGATGAATTCCCTGACCGTTTTAAAATCTTCAGCAATCCTGGAACAATTACATTTCAGCAAACGGTCCTGTTCCATGGTAGTGATAAAGCCTCCTTTCCTTTCCCTTTCGTTTTTCTTACACTTAACCTTCATTCATTCATTGTATTCTTCCTTTCCAACAGGGAGCTCAAGGCAGTATTTGCCCTCAAAACAGCCCTGTGAGGTAAGTTGGGCTGAGAGATGATGATTTGCCTAAGGCCAGCTGGTGAGCTTTGTGCTTCGAGTGGGTCTTTAAAATTTGGTTTCTCGGGTACCAATCTGACACTCTAACCACTACACCATCTCGAGCCAAAGAATGAGCAGTGGTCTGGACATTGACACAGAGGGCCAGGGTGGCCAGGTCAGACAGGCCAATGAGAAAAGCTGTGAGGGCCCTGGAACTGAACCCCCATGAGCTACAGACTCCAGTTGTGATCCCCTAGAAAAGAGGTGGAGAACCTCAGGCCCAGGGCTTCTGTATTTGGTGGAAGAGGCTGTCCTCAAGCCACACCTTCTACCCCCCTGGCTACCCTGGCCTCATTTCATACCCTCCTCGAGTGTCGAGTGTCGTCCCCCCCAGCTGGACTGTGCTCTTGAACTCTCCTTTTGTTAGCCTTGAATGAAGGATGTGTGAGTGTGTGTACGAATTAGCCTACCGTACTGAGGTAAAATTGACATAAACCGCTCCACCCACTTCTATCGCTGGCCTTGCCCAGCCCTGGCACGTGCATACCCTCCAATATTTCTCCAATGTAAACAGGGACGTCCTATTCAACGACAACAGTTTTATTATTTATACCCCACCCATCTGACTGACATCCACTCTGGATGGCTTCCATCATATATAAAAACACAATAAAACATTATAAACATTACACAACTATACAGGACTGCCTTCGAATGTCTTCTAAAGGTTGTAGAGTTACTTATCTCCTTGGCTCGGGGGCCGCATAACTCCACACACTCCAACATTTCTCCAATAAAAATAAGGTAAAGGTAAAGGTACCCCTGCCCGTACGGGCCAGTCTTGACAGACTCTAGGGTTGTGCGCCCATCTCACTCTAGAGGCCGGGGGCCAGCGCTGTCCGGAGACACTTCCGGGTCACGTGGCCAGCGTGACATCGCTGCTCTGGCGAGCCAGCGCAGCACACGGAAATGCCGTTTACCTTCCCGCTAGTAAGCGGTCCCTATTTATCTACTTGCACCTGGGGGTGCTTTCGAACTGCTAGGTTGGCAGGCGCTGGGACCGAGCAACGGGAGCGCACCCCGCCGCGGGGATTCAAACCGCCGACCTTTCGATCGGCAAGCCCTAGGCACTGAGGCTTTTACCCACAACGCCACCCGTGTCCCCAATAAAAATAGGGATGTCCTAAGTGGGACATTCTGGGATCAAATCAGAAATCGGGATGGCTTCTGTAAATCCGGGACTCTCCCTGGACAATAGGGACACCTGGAGGTTCTGCATGTGGCCTCCAGAAGAGAATGTGACCCTTCTGCAACCCCTTCAGAGGCCAGAGCTCTCTTGACCAGGGGTCTCCTGCTTGCCCTTGCCCCCCCCCAGGCAATAAACCCAGTTGGAACTAGCTGAGACAAGCAAGTGCTTGGTTCTGGGACAGAGGGCTGTCCCTTTAAGTCTCTCCACTCCTTGGGAAGGAGGCAGAGTTTGGGATATAGGTTTGGAGTCAGAAATCTGTTGGAGCAAGTCATCTGCTCCATGGGATCTGTCTGGAATACCTAGAGACCTTTCTCTCACTATCCTTGCTCTCCAGGACATAATTCCTGAATTTATCATCTATATCAGGGGTTCCCAAACAGAGATCCATGGACTACCAGTGATCTGTGAGCTGCATTCAGGTGGTCCATTGTGTGTCTGTGAAGAACAGACCCTCCAAGTGTCCCCATTTTCCAGGGACAGTCCCAGATTTACAGAAGCTGTCCTGCTTTCTGATTTGATCCTGGAATGTCCTGCTTTTCCTGAGAACATCCCTATTTTCATCAGAGAAACGTTGGAGGGTATGGTAGGATGCCCCTATTTTCATGGAAGAAATGTTGAAAGGGACGTCTCTATTTCATGGAGAGTATGAGTACAGTGGGTGCATTAAATGACCATTCTGTTTTCTAATTGTATTTTGATTGCTTCTTTTATTTCTTATCTTGCATTGTCTATTTATTATTGTAGTTTCTACTGTATTCTACGGAATTAAAACTGAAATAAAATAAAGACATGAGGAACAAAACACATATAAAATGTAGAAGAAGCATTAGAAATATAATTAAAGATCACACAGCATTTAGCACAGCTCATTGCAATTGCTGAAATAGGCAGAAAAATCATTAAGTGGTCCACCAAGACTTTCAGTGATTTTCAATGCTCTGCAGGGGGCTGGGAAGTTTGAGAACCACAGACATACATATCAGCTCTTCTTAATGAGTTTCCACTCAGGTTTATAACAAAACACTGCCAGTGACTCTCAATACAACTGCTTTGAAGCTCCTGAGATATCTTCAGCACATGCTTATCTTGTCATGTTAATATATTAACAATACTAGCTTAACCAAGTTCATTCTTTTTTCTTAACTCAGTATTCCTAAGAAACAGCAGGCAACAATGAAGTCATAAAATAAAATGTTACTAGGAAGCTGTTTAGCCACTAGACACTTAATCTTTGTTCTAATCTCTTAAGGGTAACTTTGAAATTCAAGTGTATTCTAAACTTTCAGAGAGGTTAATATAATCAAGGAGATATGAATCTGAAGTCATCTGTTGCTGAAAAATTACCTTTAAACCTATCATTCACTTATCAGAATCTTCTGGCTCTTCAACAAAACTGGTAAATATGGTTAATATGTCTGTCTCTTTGGGAGTGTGTGTGTGTGTGTGTGTGTGTGTGTGTGTGTGTGTGTGTTGGGAATTGCTGTTTAGGAAAGTACTAGACTTTGTGGCTATGGGTAGTAATCAGCTAGGTTTTCCTCAGAGCAAACCCTCTAAAATTATTGGATCTAGTGAAGTCATGCTTGTTAATCTCACTGGGTCTAGTTTGAGCAAAATATCTGAAGCACATTTTTCAAATCAAAAAATTCTGGGCACTATAGTTTACCCCTCACAGAGTGACAATTCTCTTCACCCTTAACAAATAAAAGAGCCCAGAATTCTTTGAGAGGGGAAATGTGTTTTAAAGGTATTGTGTGTAAGCAGCCTTAGTCATGTACCACCCTTTGTAATTGTAGGTTATGCTTCTCATACAATGTACTTTGAAAACTCCTGTTATATTCCACAGAGTATATAAAAGAGCCTCTGTTTCTGCAGACTCCTAATTTGAATGTTTAACACCAGTACAATCCCTGGAACCCAGGGCAGACTGGGACACTTCTCTTATGGGTAATTGTGACACATCTTGATTAATACAGTTGACATACAATTTGCTTAGGTACAGAAGTGTTAGGTCTTGACTATAGGGAGCAATTGATTATATGGAAGTGAGGCTGCAATGCCTATAACTTTTGGTTGCTGTATCACTGAATGCATATGCTAGTGGGGCATTCCACCCCAATTATTAATTACTTGATTAATTATATTTCTATACTGCCCTTTGTCCAAAGATCATAGGGTGGGTTACAATATAAAACCACAAAAATACATACCATAATAACAAACAAAAACAATACCACACCGCAGTATAGAATGGCATAGATCAGGGGTCAGCAAACTTTTTCAGCAGGGGGCTGGTCCACTGTCCCTCAGACCTTGTGGGGGGCCGGAATATATTTTGGAAGGAAAAAAATATGAATGAATTCCTATGCCCCACAAATAACCCAGAGATGCATTTTAAATAAAAACACACATTCTACTCATGTAAAAACACGCTGATTCCCAGACCGTTCGCGGGCTGGATTGAGAAGGTGATTGGGCCGGATCCGGTCCCTGGGCCTTAGTTTGCCTACCCATGGCATAGAAAGTTTAATTAGCCAAGGATCTAGGAGAAGAGGAATGTTTTTGCCTGGTGTCAATGTAGCTGCATATGGGCAGGGTACAACATGATGATGATGATGATGATGATGATGATTTAATGAAGGTGCCAGGGAGGCCTCCCTGGAGAGAGCATTCCACAAGCAGGGAGCTACCACAGGAAAAAAAGTCCATTATTGTGTTGTTAAATAAATATGAGCATCCTTAAGCCTACGGTCACCTCCTTCTAAAGTAAACCAAATCTGGGTAAGTGTTGTGGCCCTGCAACATCTTGCAGCTTGGAGAAGTAGGGCAAGTGTAAAAGAAAGAGAGAGAGAGAGAGAGAGAGAGAGAGAGAGAGAGAGAGAGAGAGAAAGAAAGAAAGAAAGAAAGAAAGAAAGAAAGAAAGAAAGAAAGAAAGAAAGAAAGAAAGAAAGAAAGAATTCACCATGATGGACAACAAGTAATAAGCTCTGAATGGTGTAACCTATGAAAAGGGATGATTGGCATTGTGTTGAAACCTGTGTGTGTTGTGAAAAAACATGAGGACACCAGGAGTCACTTGCACCGTCTACTACTATTCACAGTATTTGCAATGACACTGATTCCAATTAATAGGTTCCCATTAAAATATACTCCATGCACATAAGTGTGGAATGGCTCCTTCTGTTGAAAGTAATAGGAGAGTGTGTCCATACAAACTCTTCCCGGTGCATACAAGTTCATGGGTTCAGCCTCTGAATGTCTGTTCCCAGGACTATCTAATCTATTTAGCTGCGAACACAGACATGAATAATCACACGGAGCCTTATCCAGTGGATTTGAAGTTATTAGCCAGAGAATTTGGTCTGTTATCTTCACCTGTTACTTTTGTTTAAACCACCAAATGGAATGACCTTTGATTAAATATAGCCAATTGTGTTGAATGCATCACGACTGAAGTGTACTTTGATCTGCAGCAAGAATATAAATAGAAAGGCAAAGCAGAGCACTCAACAACGACAATTCTCCAAGACAACATGAGGGTCTTTCTTCTCCTAGTTGCTTTTGAGCTTTCTTGGGCTCAGTATAACCCAAATACAAAGCCCGGAAGGACATCAATAGTCCATCTCTTCGAATGGCGTTGGGCTGACATTGCTCTGGAATGTGAGCGTTATTTGGCACCTAATGGATTTGGCGGAGTCCAGGTAGGCGACTTCTATTCAATATTTGCTTGTCACAGTTTATTTGGACCAAAGACAACAAGTGGCGATTTCAATATAACTAACAACTGGAAATAATAGGTGCTTACAGGCGTATACTTAGACCAGTCATTGGAAACAGACCAAGGTGAAGGACTCAAATATATAGTTAATGCTTAATGGTTTAATTCAGGGGTAGCCAATATGATACCCTTGAACTCCATGTCATAACCTCCAGATTTTGCTGGACTCTTAACTCATATCAGCACCAGACAGCCTTGCCAAAGATGATGAGAACTATAGTCAAGCACCACCTGGAGGTTAGGATGTTAGCTACTCCTGGTTTAATTAATGTGTCTGAACCAATAAGACTATTGAAATACAATGTCAAAGTGACAACCAAAGCTTTTGAAATTTGTTTGGAATGTGGGACCGGTTCACATAGCCAACTTGGCAACATCCAACAATGTAATTTGGGGTGGGGAAAAACACCCCAAATAATATTTTGGCCAAGGCTTTATTTATAGGTCTGGTTTAGAGTTAAGCAAACCACTCCATGAATAATGGTGTGTGGGAAAGAAGATGGAAGCATTTTGCTATGGGCTTCATGATCTTTAATGATTCTTCTGTGCATAACAATGAGACACTCTTTTAATATTAATAGAGATAATGGATAATGAAAACTTCTCTACGACTTGCTAAGTCACAAGACCATAATTTTGCCAAGAATTAAGTTAGCAAGGAATGTATAAAATTAGCTGGTAAGCCAGACATCGCTATTGTCCAGCCAAGTGATAAAGAACATCTTTTCACACTTCCCCATTAGAGCAGAGTGGTCCAGTGCAATAGGAGAGTGATAACATTCTACTCTTCATTTCTACTCCTCAGGGCAATATAAATCAGGGAGGGAGAGAGAGAACAAGAGGTAACTCCATGCCTGTTTTTGTTGTCTTTTACAACATGCAACATGGAACCTTTTTTGGAAACCTGGTTTTTCCTGTTTCCCTTCTGAAAGGATGGGTGAATTGGCAGCAGGAACACCTTGCTAGTGGAGCCAAGAGAGATTTCTGCTTAGCAGGAAGCGATGTTCCTGGCCATAGTCTGTCAGGATTCTTGGGATTTGTAGCATTCAATTCATTTGAATCATGGGCATAGAAACATTAAAAATCCTGTGAATTCCAGAAGGCAAGGACACTCCTGACTTTGTTGTATGAGTGTCATTTCCAAATGCGTAGATGCCTGCAAGGCCTCCCTGTTGCTTTGGATGAAATGATGCTGTCAGGGAGGGCTGGGGGCAGTTCCTCTCACATTTGGTTCTTCTGAAGACTCTCTGAGGAAGATTGTGAAAGCTTTCTGAGGAGAATTTACTCATGACTTGTTTTGTATTTTCTGTACAGATTCTGGCTATGTCAACCGCAGCCCACAATAAATAAGCAGCACCATCAGCTCTCTACTAAATTGTTGAAATGGCATTTATTGGTGTGTGGTGTTTTAATATCTCTTAATTCACAGATCTCCCCTCCAAATGAAAACCTCGTTATTACAAATCCATGGAGGCCATGGTGGGAAAGATACCAGCCCATCAGTTACAAGCTATGTTCACGATCTGGAAATGAGAATGAATTTAAAGACATGGTTACCAGATGCAACAATGTTGGAGTAAGTGGTTTGGAAATCCTGTCTATAGGTAGTGGGGAACTTCAGATCAAATCAGCTATGGTTCTATGCCAGTGACATGTATTCAGTTAGGGAGACAATTATTCCAGGGAGATGGCTGGTAAAATTCACTTGTCACCCCAACAAGCTAGGGATGGGTGGAGTCTGCCTAACTCGATTCAGAATGGACCCATTTCAGTTGGATGAATTTGGAGGACATCCCCTGGACACCCTTAAATTAATCAAATGTAAAAGCAAGTTTAATCTGAATCAGTTCTGAGAATGCAACAGGATCTAGAACCACTTTGCGATCAAGAGCCCTGTCTGCTCTCCCCTTACCTTTCCCAAACTAACTAAAGTTAGTTACTCGAGGGGTAACTCTGCCATATGTAGGGCTTCACAGTTTAACTTTCAAGGATCCTGCAAGCATATACAAAATCATCCAGTCCCACAAAAAGCTATGGGAAATGTCCAGAAAGGTCAGAAACCATGGAAATGGCATTTGCTGTGGTTCCTGGGAGCCCCCCAAGAGCTACTGTGCACGTTCTCTATGTTGGGAGACATAGAAAACTACCTTTCCTTTAACTTCTAGTTAAGTTAGTTATACACAATGCTGTATAAGCATGTGTAGTCTAAATAGTGAGGCTCTTTTATTATGGACAGCTGTCTCTTGGAACCTAATATTGCCATTTCAGTAACTTTGTGAAGGAGGAGCAGGAGAGAAAACTCTAGGGTTACTGCAAGGTCAAAACAGACCCCTTAATGAATTTTAAATTGTGTTTCTCACTTATTATATGCATGTTCAATGTCTCCTCTGCATACATTTTAAAAGTAAATAAAGGAGGAATGGCCCAGACTCTAGAGGAATGGGCCCATGAAATGTGCTGCTTGAAAACCTTCCATCACTGACACAAAGTGCCTTGTTTTAATTTACCGAGATTTCTAGTCAACCCCATCCTTAAGATGTGGAGTGGTTAACAGATCAAGCACCTGCAAGACAGAATTAATATTTCACCTACATTAATAACACTTCTCACCATTCTCCAACTTAACTCTGAGCCCCCTAGGCCATCCCAAACAGATAGGTCCTATGATCCATCCCAAAATGCCCTCGAGCTTAGACTTTGGCAAATATGCAGTGGGAAAGCGTTCCGTAACTGGGGAGAAGGGCAGCCACCAAGAACATCTCTCTTCATTCAGTTGGTAACTAAGCACAGATGGTATGATTAAGAGGGCATCCTCAATGGAACTCAGTGCTTGAGAAGGGACCCAAGAGAGGAAGTATGTTGGGCCTTCATAGGATATAACCAGCTCCTTGAATTATGCCTAGAAGAGAATAAAAATCAATGATAATAAATACAACCTGGTCATGCCTTTTCTGTACTCAGGTATATATTTATGTTGATGCTGTAGTCAACCACATGTGTGGAGCTGCTGCTGGATCTGGCACCCACTCTACTTGTGGAAGCTATTTTAATTCAGAGACCCACGATTTCCCTGCTGTCCCGTACTCCGGCTGGGATTTCAACGACTGGAAATGCAAAACTGGAAGTGGAGAGATTGAAAATTATGGTGATCCTTACCAGGTGAAGCTCTTGCATTCATTTTTTTTACCCACTTTCTCCTTTCTTCGCTTGCATATTTCTTCTCTTCATCATCCTTATGCAGTTCCTCTTCTTCAATTCTTTTCTGCATAGGAGAAGTTGGTTTAAATGTGACACCCAACCCACTAATGATAAACTGGGCATCTGGGATAGCTCAGCTGGTAGAGCATGAGACTTAATCTCAGGGTTCGAGCCCCACGTTGGGCAAAAGATTCCTGCATTGCAGGGGATTGGCCTAGATGGCCCTCATGGTCCCTTCCAACTCTACAGTTCTATGATTCTATGAAATTGATTTCTCAAAACAACCTTTCAAAACAGGTCCGCGACTGTCGCCTCGTTAGCCTTCTTGACCTTGCGCTCGAAAAGGACTATGTGCGCTCCAAGGTTGCTGAGTATATGAACCATCTGATTGACATTGGAGTAGCAGGATTTCGAATTGATGCTTCCAAGCATATGTGGCCTGGGGACATGAAAGCATTCTTAGACAAGCTGAAAAATCTGAGCACAACTTGGTTTGCTGAAGGAACAAGGCCTTTCATCTTCCAAGAGGTACTTTGACTGTCTGTTATGTTGAAGACAACCATTAAGCGCATATAAGGCTAGCTTGAGAGGACGGCAAGGGCAGACATTTGTGATGTAGAGCTGATTTCAGAGCGTACAAAAAACACTTTATTTTCTACTCATCTGTTGCTGTATCGTAATAACTTTTCTTCTTTTCCCTCAACAGGTAATTGATTTGGGTGGAGAGGCAATTAAAGCCAGTGACTACTATGGAAATGGCCGGGTAACTGAATTCAAATATGGTGCAAAACTAGGAACGGTCATTCGCAAGTGGAGTGGAGAAAAGATGGCTTATTTAAAGTAATTTAATTTTATATACTTCAAAGCAAAACTGAATACCGAAGCTTAGAGCCTTGCACATATTGAAATTGAGTGTTTAGCTAAATTTGGCCCTTTCTCTCTTTTCTTCAGGAACTGGGGAGAAGGCTGGGGTTTTATGCCTTCTGACAAAGCCGTTGTCTTTGTAGACAATCATGACAACCAGAGGGGGCACGGTGCTGGTGGATCTGCCATTTTGACTTTCTGGGATTCCAGGTAAGGAACACTTTGAGACTTGAAGCCTTACTGGCTCCTCCTCCCCACCCCACCCCTGAAATAAATATAAATCTCCATTTCTGATCCTCCCTTTCATGTTCATTTTCTTAAAATATATCTTCAGGCAATACAAAATGGCAGTCGGCTTCATGCTCGCTCACCCATATGGTTTCACCCGTGTGATGTCAAGTTTCCGCTGGCCAAGATACTTTGAGAATGGAAAGGTCAGTTTCTATTGTGTGATAACAAAGAGCCTAAATAAATTGGCAATGGGCATTCGTTATTTGGTTTTAAAGGATGTGCACCCCACTTTTCTAGATGTGTACCACATCTTCAAAGAGCTCTGTACTGAGAGCCAGTGTGGTGTAGTGGTTAAGAGCGGTGGACTCATAATCTGGTGAACCGGGTTCGTGTCCCCGCTCCTCCACATGCAGCTGCTGGGTGACCTTGGGCTAGTCACACTTCTCTGAAGTCTCTCAGCTTCACTCACCTCACAGAGTGTTTGTTGCGGGGGAGGAAGGGAAAAGGAGATTGTTAGCCACTTTGAGACTCCTTAGGGTAGTGATAAAGTGGGATATCAAATCCAAACTCTTCTTCTTCTATATAGGTGGCTATTTCAGTTTTCAGTAAATTGAAATGGGGTGGTGGAAGGAAGGAATATCCCAGGGAGGTTCAAATCTTTCAAGGCTACAAACCTAATCCAATTGATTTGAGAGTAACTTCTACTGAGTTCATTGAGATTTATTTCTGAGTACACATGGTTGGGACGTGGGTGGCACTGTAGTCTAAACCACTGAGCCTAGGGCTTGCCAATCAGAAGGTCGGCAGTTCGAATCCCTGCGACGGGTGAGCTCCTGTTGCTCGGTCCCAGCTCCTGCCAACCTAGCAGTTTGAAAACACGTCAAAGTGCAAGTAGATAAATAGGCACTGCTCTGGCTGGAAGGTAAACGGCGTTTCCGTGCACAGCTCTGGTTCGCCAGAAGTAGCTTAGTCATGCTGGCCACATGACCCGGAAGATGTACGCCGGCTCCCTCGGACAGTAAAGCGAGATGAGTGCTGCAACCCCAGAATCGTCCGCAACTGGACCTAACGGTCAGGGGTTCCTTTACCTTTACCTTTACACATGGTTATGATTACACTATTATACTCCAAAAAGAATTAATTTATCTTAACTTCACTTTTGGTATGGTTGCTTTGTAATGATTGGGCATGTGGTGCCCCTGACGAATAATCATCTGCACTCTGAAGCACACTTGCAGAGAAGGTATGGTGGGCTTGCAACGCTTACCTGACCTACCTTTGGCAACGTTGCTGCTTCACACCAGGATGGGGTGAGGCTGAGGTGGTAGCAAGGTTGATGCGGTGCAAACAGACTGGCAAGAGCACCAGATTAGACTCCATCGGCCTAACTGCACCTCACCAACCTTACTCTTTCACGTGATGGTATGCACTAAAAATGTAGCCGGAGAAAAGTCAGGTGAGCAGTGCAGGCTAACCATGCTGTCTACCACTGGGTTTTATTTATTTGACTTGAACTACTTATGGAATGCAGGTGCTAACTCTGTCCTTCAGACTCATCGGCGTCATTAATATGCACCTTGCTCCACAGAACCAACAATCCTACACATCCAGGAGACTGACCAAGTCATGTGTGTGTGGTCTTGCGCATACAGCAGAATGTCAAGGAAGGTGGTCGATAGTACTGTAGTATTTCAGCCTATCAGTTTTGAATGTTCCTCCACATAAAACAAAAACCCTGACTGAAACAGACAGTAAAAGTTCATCCAAACCAAGAAAAAACCCTAGTGTATTAGTTATTGAGGTGACAGCCAAGACTGTTGCTTTCTGTGAACCAGGCAGAGGGCCTTCTCGGTAGTGGCGCCCGCCCTGTGGAACGCCCTCCCTTCAGATGTGAAGGAAATAAGCAGCTATCTTCTTTTTAAAAGACATCTGAAGGAAGCCCTGTTTGGGGAAGATTTTAATGATTAATGCTGTATTGTTTTTAACACTTGATTGGAAGCTGCCCAGAGTGGCTGGGGAAACTCAGCCAGATGGGCAGGGTATAAATAATAAATTATTATTATTATTATTATTATTATTATTATTATTATTATTATTATTATTATTATTATTTATTATTCTGTGCTAACTTGGTAGGGGTATAAGGAAATATCATGATATGATCCTCCATCTGAAGTGGCATCATCCATTCTAACATATTGGGACCCTAGCAGCTTCTCAACTCATTATGTTACATGTGTAGACCAGGCCTTTGCCTCCCAGAAATATGATAATCTGCAAGTTTGGTTAGTTTATACGTTCCAATAAATGTGTTCTGTTATTATTTTTCACCTCTGGTCTAATATTTATGTTTTCTCAATTCTTTGACAACCAGGATATAAATGACTGGGTTGGACCTCCGAGCAACGGGGATGGGTCTACCAAATCTGTTACCATTAATCCAGACACAACCTGTGGCAATGACTGGGTCTGCGAACATCGATGGCGTCAAATAAGGTTGGAATGTGAACATGGCTTAATGGCTACAAGCCAACACATAGATTAGCACTCTTTCAGTCCCCTTAATCATGCTTATCTCTTTATTGCACTTTGGCATGTTTGACTCTGTTCTGCAGTACATCAATTACCAATGAACCCATTTTTCCCCCTCCAAAGGAACATGGTGATTTTCCGCAATGTTGTGGACGGACAGCCATTTACCAACTGGTGGGACAATAACAGCAATCAAGTGGCATTTGGCCGTGGCAACAAAGGATTCATTGTCTTTAATAATGACGACTGGTAAGTAGGAAGAGATTTCTCATGTGTTTAAAGCAGAGAAGTCTAGCTGGCACCTAGAGCTATACAGAATCTAGCAATAATGTTTAAACCAGCCTTGCAAAGCACACCAGAATCTTCCATAGAAGGAAGGATGCGGTGGGCAATTGAGCATCATCAGTTTTGTCCTTAGAAAAGCCAGGATGGGGTCAAACTGAAATCTCACTTTATTATTAGCAATTGCATAGAGGAATGGACCCAACAAGTAGCTTAGCGTGCAAAGCTCGATGATAAAGGATAGTTAACTACATTATCATTATTTTTGACTCTCTTTTTAAAACAGGAACATGTCTGAAACTCTGCAAACTGGCCTCCCTGCTGGCACTTATTGTGACATCATTTCTGGGCAGAAGGAAGGCAATGGCTGCAGTGGAATTAAAATCCAAGTCAATGGCGATGGCACAGCTTATTTCCAGATCAGCAACTCTGCCGAAGACCCCTTTGTCGCCATCCATGTCGATGCTAAATTATAGCTCGGGGAGAGGAATGTCCTCACCTCGGTTTTGCTTTCCTAAAGCACTTCTGAGCGAGATGGAGTAATTTTGGAATCCCTCAAAAGAATAAAAAGTTGCAATGCTCACATGGATCTGCCATTTGTTTCCCTGATAAAACAATGCTTGCCACCAACACACACACACAGAGTCCCCATCTATCTAAAACAGCCCACATGTAGCCATTCTTTAAAGGAGAGCAAGAATGCATAGAGCAGTCGCCAAGAGAGTCAGTGTGATGTAGTGGTTAAGAATGGTGGACTCATAATCTGGTGAACCGGGTTCGCGTCTCCGCTCCTCCACATGCAGCTGCTGGGTGACCTTGGGCTAGTCACACTTCTTTGAAGTCTCTCAGCCCCACTCACCTCACAGAGTGTTTGTTGTGGGGGAGGAAGGGAAAGGAGATGGTTAGCCACTTTGAGACTCCTTAAAGGGAGTGAAAGGAGGGATATCAAGTCCAAACTCCTCCTCCTCCTCCTCCTCCGCCATGTGGATGATACCAGCATAGCAGTGACTTCCATCCCACCGACTAGCTGCAACTAGTCTAGTGCAGGGTGGGTGCTTTCATACTACACGCTACATACTATAGGCACTGAATGCTGAGATTGCTAATCAGAGGCTGTTTTGAAAAGCCCTCATAGTGGCATCAGAATGCATGGACTGGCCCTATGCTATACTTCCAGGTTTCTCCTGTGTTCACACCGGCTGGCCACCCACTGTCCATGGATGGGTGGGAGGGTCTGCAAAATGGAATCTGCCCTCAGCATCATGCAACATATCTAATCTGTCACCAGTCTGTGCACCACCAGAGACCATCACCACTTTCAACCCAGACCTGTTTCCTGATTGGCTGTTGTTTGGCCCTGCTGTCTCCAGCACTTTTGAATGGGAGCCAAGCTGGGATTGGAGCTAGTACGCTAGTTACTGGGAACCACAGTAGGGGAGAATACTGCTACTCTCCGGTCCAGCTTGCAGGCTTCCCACATTCATCTGGTCAGCCACTGCGAGAACAGGATGCTGGACTAGATGGGCCATTGGCCTGATCCAGCAGGCTCTTTTTAGGTTCAAAACTCAGCACCAAGTCCAATGTCAGCTGGGCGCTGGCTTAGGTCCCATTCAAAAGTGTGGCTTCTCACCATCTAGGGTGGGTGAGGTGAGCTGCAGTGAGGGACTGGTGGTCCCATCAGCAGCGACAGCAACCTTTTCCTTCCACAACATCATTTTTATTGTCATTTCGTAGTGGAGATTTATGGGAATTCATGTACTTGTGTGCTAGAAAAACTTTGCTCACAGAAGTTGTTAAGCTATCATTTATTTCCATGCCTTTCAGACAGAAAGGCCCAAGTTGGTTCAAAAGGGGGTGAAATACAAATGCAATGTTTGAGCCTGAAACACTTTTTCTCAACCCCACCATCCCCCAGCATCGTACAGCTGTGAAAGACACACCAGTGGTTTGCGAGGCTGGTGGTTGTTTTTTAAGCCAACCTAATGGGATCTCTCTCCCTCTCTCTCTCTGTCTTTCTCACTCACATCCTTTCAAAGTGAAAAAAATACGAAGAGACCTTCAAAGACCATTTCGTTAGGAAACAGACAGATGGGAAAAACCTGCAGTCTGTTTGTTCTATCTGTCCTTGAGTATGAATTCTGGGGGAAAGTGTGTGTGTGTGAGAGAGAGACACACATACAGAAGCAGTCAGCTTGTTTTGGAACGAGGTACATAGTATCTGACAAATAAGCACAGGTACAAAGTACTCAGTGTACAGATTGCAGCCACAATGATGAGCCTGGGTAGCTCAGTTGGTTAGAGCATGGTGCAGATAACATCAAGGTTGCAGGTTTGATCCCAGCTGCATATTCCTGCATTGCAGTGGGTTGGACTAGATGATCCTCAGGGTTCTGAAATTCTATGGTTTTGATTTAAAACAACAACAGCATCTGATGCCTTCGCTATGTGAGTGAGATTTTTTTCTAACGCTTTCGAGAAATCGAAGGCTACCCAGCAATGTTAGAAGTTAATAATTGAAATGCCACCTTTGGATCTTAATATAAATGTTTCTGTGCCTGTACTAATGACCAAAGACTTCACCGTACAACTGAATAATCATCACATTAATATATTTTTTTAAAAATTAACCTTTGTAACTGGAACATTTCCTGGAACAAAACAGGATGTGTAGAGTACGTTTTCCTCATTGTGCCAAGTGCCCAGTACTGATTCATCGCCACAGATGTTCATTCTTTTTATATTTCATGTTTTTGTGGATGTACATCATACTAGTCAACTCCTCATAATAGTCTAAATCTTGATCGTTTGTGCCAATTTTGCCCCAGCATTGTAGAACCACTTTGGCTGTGTACACACTATACTTCCCAAGCACATTTGAAGCATGCTTTTGTCCAGTGCTTTTTTTTCTGGGGGACACAGAGGTACACATACCCCTAAACATTTTGTGAATCTGAGTCTGGTCTCATTGAGGGGCAGTATTTCAATATGAGTAGGAAAATGAGAGTACCCCTAAACATTTTTAAAGAAAAAAAGAACTGCTCTTGTCCACTCAAAGAATTCTGGGCACTGTTAAGGGTTTCTGGGAATTGTAACTCTCTGAGGGGTGAACTACAGTGCGCAGAATTCTTTGAGGGGACAAAAACGTGGGGTAGGGGGCTACTGAGGAGGCAGCAAATCTAGCCTCCAAGGAATGTATTGCCTGCTACTGCAGTGCACTCCTTGAAAGCTGAATCTGCTGCCCTTGTAGATTCTGCCACCTGAGGCAGTCACCTCACCTTGCCTCATGGGTGGGTCAGCCCTGCAAAGACACCCTGTGTCATGAAAGCTTCATTCTTGCATCCTGCAGTAAGAATCCTAACAGCGTCGTCGTTTTTGGTTCGTTTTATTTTCTCCTGTTATTTTCCCCACCTTGGTGCAACATATGCGAGTGGATAAAATAATTTTTTAAAAAGAGACAAGATAAGGAGCAGATGGGACTGGGAATAAGCTTAGTATGGAGAAAGCAGGATTTGAAATGAGAGAACGTAGTGGTCCTTAAATAAAGAACTTCACGTGAAAGATGTGTGCAATTGTAGTGGTTGCGTTGGTGGGAGCAAATTGTATAGATGCCATAACCCAGATTAATCAGTATCCTGGAGATATTAAGATGTTGTTCAAGCTTGGTTTGTTTTGTGCCATATAACATATGGAGGCATTTGGGAGAACTGGTCCGGAACAGAAGGAAGATCAATGATATGATAATTAATTTCGAGTGTAGGTGTGAGAGAATGCCTTGATTTATACCACCCAGATGGTGAGTACTGTATACATCCGTTACTGGCAATGATAACTATACGCTGGGCTCGTAGAATGTTTTAGAGATTTAAGCGCTCCACGAAGGAAACCTTAAGTGTTGGTAAAAGGAATAGTGATGTCATGGCAGCATTGTACCAAAATGTCCCCCTTTCAAGTTAGCTCTTTTCATTGAGTTGTCAACTAAATGGGGAGAGTCTTGCTCAGAGAATGGAGATGGGGTGGGAAGAGTCTTACCCAAATTTCTGCCCCAGTTAAGTTAGCTTGCTTGGATTCACAGAATTTCCACTGATTTATACCTAAAACAGGAATCAATGCAAATTTGGAACATCCAACTCAGATTTGTATTTCTAAGGAATTTAGAAGGAATTTACAATAATTGCATTCATAGAACCAGAATTAATGGTTGTAACCTGCAGTGTTGTTCCATTGCCCCAAGGCCTTCTGCATGGATGTCAGGAATTGGCTGGATAAGGAAGAGTGGTGGGAGCCCTCTGCCCAGGAGCTCCCAAGAGAGGAGCAGCCTGGAGAAGGGAGGTGCTAGATACAAGGGGGGTTGAGTAATCAAGAAGGGTCAGGAGAAGGAGGGCCTTCCAGGACAGGGTTAGAGGCCGAGAGTTGAGTGCAATGTGAGCGCAGACAGTCCCAGTCCTGCTGGCTCTCCTACCCCACTGACAACCCACTCCAGGAGAGTTCTGCATGTTGCTGAGCAACAGGCCAGACAGGTCCAGAGCAGAAGTCCACACCCTCAATGCAGCCTTCATCTGCTTGGGAGGGGTCCAGAATGAAAGGCTAAAAGAGGCAGGTGGAGCTAGTGGTCAGTTTCAGCAACATCAGCTGGATTAATATGAACCAGAGGATTCTGCTCTGTTGTTATTTTCTGTTACTAAACAGCTAATTGCATTCCGTGCTTCTCGTGTGTGTGCCTGCCCTGTGGTTCGCTTGGCTCCTTGACATTGCACAACAGAATTCCATCCACCCACCCCGCTCTGCTGCCCATGTGTCTCCATATATGTTATGGGTTTCTTCTCAACTCTGGAGCAGATTTGGGAAGGTGAAGGGGGAAGTTGAATACAATCATTGTTTTATTTATAACACACCTTTCTTCCAAGGAAAGCAAGATGGCATAAATGGTTCCCACACCACCTTAGCCTTACAACTACTACTGAGACGTGCTAGTGTGATACATCGTGGTTCCTACGTGGATTCTCTATTCCGAAAATTACTGAGGCATCATGGGAAACAGGCATAGGATAGTCCATCCAAAGATGAAGATGAGACAGAATGAGACAACCTCCCATAGGCATAATCTTTGATTACTATGCCTATTTAATTTCTGGTGTAATAGGCATACATGCCACCTGTAGAACATAAGTACCTGACCTAAAGAAAGAATGGAGGAACAGGAGAGCACAAAATGTAAGGAAATAAAGAGTAGGATGGCTGGATGGGAGTGAAACAGGGTACAAACATATCAGGGACTAAGTGTAAAGGTAAAGGTAAAGGGACCCCTGACCATTACGTCCAGTCATGACCGACTCTGGGGTTGTGGCGCTCATCTCGCTTTATTGGCCAAGGGAACCGGCGTACAGCTTCCAGTTCATGTGGCCAGCATGACTAAGCCGCTTCTGGCGAACCAGAGCAGCGCACAGAAATGCCATTTACCTTCCTGCCAGAGTGGTACCTATTTATCTACTTGCACTTTGACGTGTTGGCTTAAATATCTTGTATTTGATAGAGATCTAGAGCTAGTTTAATAAGAAATTTGAAGTTTCATTCTCAAAATTTGAGTGGCAAAATTGGCAAATTCATAAAACTCATATTTGCACATGTGCATTTTCAACTCTTAAATAGTTTTTGACCAATTTCCTCATAAAAAGGGTAAAGGACCCCTGACAGTTAAGTCCAGTCACAGACAACTCTGGGGTTGCAGCGCTCATCTCGCTTTACAGGCCAAGGGAGCCGGCGTTTGTCCGCAGACAGTTTTTCCAGGTCATGTGGCCAGCATGACTAAGCCGCTTCTGGCGAACCAGAGCAGCGCACAGAAATGCCATTTACCTTCCTGCCAGAGTGGTACCTATTTATCTACTTGCACTTTTATGTGATTTCGAACTGTTAGGTTGGCAGGAGCAGGGACTGAACAACGGGAGCTCACCCCGTTGCGGGTATTCGAACCACCGACCTGATCGGCAAGTCCTAGGCTCTGTGGTTTAACCCACAGTGCCACCCGCGTCCCTCGGACTAAGTGTAGTTCTGCTCAAATTCGAAACACTTGGGAGTCACTCATTTGGTTGCTCCCTGCCCTCCTCCCCCCATCCTGGGTTGTTTTATTGGTGCAGTCCAGGCATTAAAGATGGAGAACATCTGCATATCGTGGCAATTGGAATGAAGTGTTATACCCACTTAACAACAATTTACTGACTAACAAAGTCTATTAGGAATAATTTAGTATCAATGATAAGCTTTCTTCCCCCACTTTGGTAATTGTACCGGTGTTTAATTGTGCTGTAAATAAAACTGCATGCTTTGCTTCCCAAATAAATGCTGCAATAAGGTGCTTTAATTGAGCCAAGGTAGAAAAAAGAGTAGCCTTTTGCTTGAATGAACTGGAATCTAGGACGGAACAGTCACTTTCCCCACAGAAAACAGGGCTGCAAATGAAAGGAAAGAGAGAGCATGATTTAGAAGCAAATATCATTGGCTTTGCAGCTGTTGTCACTGACTGCTGCCAGCATTGCAGGTTTTGCCAGTTGTGATTATAGTTGTGTGCATTTTTCTCTTTTGACTAAAGAGAGAATCTGGAGCCAACAATTTACAGTACTTACAAATAGGGAAAGAATGCCTACTCCAGCTGTGAATTTAAGCTCTAGCCTGGTAGACAAAGGCGACCAAAAATTGCATGCAGGTGAGTGAATCAGGTTCCATGCAGGAGATTGAGCACAGAAATGTGGTTCCTGTCCTTCCTCTGCCAGCTCCTAACTGGGATTGTTAAAAAGAAGTTATAGGCTAGTCATTTCGGCGGCCATATTTACAAGACTGACCTACTCCCATACCAATCTGCCTTTGGAAGTTCTCCTTTATCCCCTGCCATCTGAGGTAAGATGGGTGGTGACCAGAGAGAAAGGCGTCTCAGTAGTACAGCCCCATCTGGGGAATTCCCTCACCAGAGAAGGCTGCCTGGATGCCAACATTGTTAGGCAAATATATTTGACTCTTCTGGGTTTTAAAACTGAGGCATTTTGTTGCTGCTGTGTTTTGTTCATTTTTGTTTGGACCCCCTGTATTGAGTTTTTGTTGTTGTTGTTAGAATTTACATGAACAGCCCAAGATGTGTATGTGTGTAATACACACTCAGAGAGAGAGAGAGCGCTTTAAAAATTAGGTATAATAAAGGGTTTTATCTTGGAACTACTAAACAGGGCCAGCGTTACCATTAGGCAGTCTGAGGCAGTTGCCTCAGGTGGCAGAATCTTGGTGGGATCCAGGAACAGCAGATTCTGCCACTGTGCCTGCTGGTTGCTGCTGCATCGCCAAAGATGCCTGCCACTTCTGAAGCATGTGACCTCATCACCAATTTGGGAGGCCAAGGTGACCGCTTCACCAGTTCCTTCTGGTGCTGAAGCAGCCTCCAAAATGGCATCAGTGCCAAGGCCTGTGGCCTACCCTTCTCTGCCTTCAGCGGCAGCTGGACCAGAAGCAGCCAAAAAACCAAGCCACATCTTCTTCAGTGCTCTCCTGGCTTTCGGCTCTCCTGATTGGTTCGCCACTGCCTCATGGCTCTTCTGATTGGTTCTTTATTCCCGGGCTTTCATTTCTCTTGTGCTCACTGCTGCAACAAGGAGTTACTTTTCATCACACTGAGAGGTACAGGTGTTTTGATGCTTGTGGAAAAAAACAACTGCATTTACTCAGAAATAATCCAGCTGCTTGCAACTGGGGGTGTAGTGATTTCTGGATTTATAGTTGGATGGTTTGTTCATTTTTTAAAAAACTGCCTTTACTCAGAAGTAAGTCCAGCAAATTACTCTGAAATCTGGTTCCAGGTATAAATGCATAAGGTCAAAACCTGTCTTGGGGTATGTATAGACATGGATAGAATTGGGATGCAGGCCTCACCGCTGGTCCCAAAGCACTTCTTATTGTTGTGGTTCTGGCTGCAGTTTGTATGTGTGCCCTTGGTTTGTGTGTGTGTGCTCAGTTCTGTCGAAATGACCAAAAATATTTGTTTTCCCTGGTTTAATGTATTCCACAGCCAGAGTAAGTGAGTAACTATGTGCTTTGGACAGGCATGATGGGGGCAATTTAGCACCCGTTAAGTGTTTGATGTCCTAGTCAGGTCAGGTTAAGTTATTTTTGTGTGATTCTTTTTGTGGCAGAGGAAGGCTCCAGAGTGGTGTGTATTGGAGTTGTTTTTAGAAGTCTGGTATTGCATTCCCCCCCCCCCCCCCCGCCGACAAAGCAAAATTTCTTCCACACCATCACCTTCACCAGAGTAGGATGTCCTTGTGTGGTTTGCCTCTGCTTCCAAAATGTCTTGGACCAACTCTGCTACCCAACATTCTAAAATGGTTCAGTTTATTTTCAGTGGTACCTCAGGTTATAGATGCTTCAGGTTACAGACGCTTCAGGTTACAGACTTCACTAACCCAGAAATAGTACCTCGGGTTACGAACTTTGCTTCAGGATGAGAACAGAAATCGCATGGCGGTGGCGGGAGGCCCCATTAGCTGGTACCTCAGGTTTAAAACAGTTTCAGGTTAAGAATGGACCTCCAGAACGAATTAAGTTCTTAACCCAAGGTACCACTGTACTTTTCAATCAGCACAGGCAGCCGAACTTCAATTAAAACCAGACTGTGATTAGATAAAAAGGAAAGCTCAATCATCCAAAATAAATAAATAAACACAAGGCTTTTAAAGTCTTCATAATAAACCATCTAAAAGTTAGCATTGGCAACAGCTGGGGAGGAAACTGGGGGACACCTGGGTTGACAGCAGTACATGTGAAAAGGATCAAAGGGTTTTATCAGTAAACCACAAGTTTAACAGTGAAAGCTTCCAGACTGCCTCCCTTTTCCAGTGGGAGGATTCAATCACATAGCAGTAGTTTCAAGTTGCACAATTATGGGTGACTGGGAGGTCTTGCTTGCACAACAAAACCACTTTCCCAAGACTTTGGGCGATAAGGAATACGGTGGGAAAACGCACTGAAAAGTGTATGATAACCCTTGTGTTGATGCAATATCCTCTGAACTCCTCACAAACAAATCAGAATGAATGAAATAGCCAGAGGCGACTAATCTCCCTGAACAAAAGTTTATTCGTTTGTTGTGGGCATCCATTTGTCTGAAGAGACAATGGAGTGCACCTCCGGGGGGTGGGGGTGAAGTCAAGCAGCTGCGTAACAGCACCAAAGCGACTTCCCTGGGGTGCAAGCCTGGGCAGTGTGTATGGAGGTCCTGGCTTGCCCATATGACAAGGTCCCCTGCCTCTGCCCCGGACCTCGCTGATGTGGTCCAAAGGAAAGCAGAGCAATACATTTGGCACCAGCTTGGCTGCAGGAATTGCCAGAAGGATGTGGACAAGGTGGCCATCCAACTGGCTTAGAGATTCCACTTTGGATTTGTGTAGGCGTTCCTCCTTAGCCTTTTCTTCTCCTGAAGCTATCCCACAAGGCAGTGGAGGTTTAGAGTTTCCTTCTCCTAGATGGGCTACTCTCCTAAGTGGATGAGCCCTATCTGCCCCACACTTCCCTTTGAAGCATGAGCAGTAGCCACCTTCTTGACCATTGGCCCCACAACTGGTTTCATCTGCTCAATCCACTGGGAGCCTGTCTTCAAGGGTTTGAGACCCTAAGCTGTTTCTGGGGTGTGGACACATGCTGACAGCTTCTATACTTAGATACACACATTAAAAAATAAGTAAATCTCTAAACAATGCACATTTCAAACCAATAGACAACATCATTGCAACCAATGGGCTCAAAACACAAGGGGCTGGGGGAAGAAATTCATATGTGATAGATTGTAAGACTCTCCTTGTTAGAGTTTTTTAAGCAGAGCATATCAAGGAGGGTTTTTAAGTGAAGTCTTAAAAGTGAAGTCTGGATGGCCACCTATCAAGGAAGCTACAGATTTCTTGCATTGGCAGGGGGTTGAACTAGGTAACCTTTTCAGGGTCCCTTCTATCTATATCTATAATGTACGATCCTATCTACCTGGGAAGCCTGTTTCACAAAAGCAGCAGTTCCCAGAGTGGTTTAACAATCTATCTCTCTTCACAGGGAACTCTGGAAACTGTATCTCTGGGAGACTAATAGCAGCCTCCTAACAACTCTCAGCATCCTATAGCTCCCAGAATTCTTTGGGGGAAGCCATGACTGTTTAAAGTGGTACCATAGTTCTTGAACTGTATGGTGTGAATTAGGGGATGGCCGTAGCAGGTGCCAGACTGACAGACACCCCAAGGGTCCCTATTTCCCAGGGACACCCCTTATTTAGATAAGCTGTCCCAGTTTCTGATTTGATCCCAGAATGTCCCGCTTTTCCTTAGGATGTTCCTATTTTCATTGGAAAAATGTTGGAGGGTATGGAGTTATCTGACCCCCAAGGATTGTGAAGGCAATCCTGTATAGGAAAGTTTTTAAAAAAAGTTTTAAAAAGTTTTTAAAAAAATGTTTAATGGTTTATTATGATTTTAATATATGTTGGAAGCTGTCCAGAGTGGCTGGGGCAACCCAGCAAATGTGTGGGGTATAAATAGTAAAATTATCATTATGGAATGGGATGTCCCTATTTTCATCGGAGAAATGTTTGAGGGTTTGGACTGATGCCAGACTGGCCAGTAAACAACACTTTGGTCCACATCTATGTCTGCTTTGAAAAGTGGCAAGGATGATGGTCAAGCAGCTGAACACAGGTACAGACAATCAGCATGCAGGTACAAAATAGTGTGCAAACACCACTACATGCTAAATGTGTGCACAGTTTGTGTACCTATGTACACAACAGCTGAACTGTACAAATCAAGAAGGGTATACTCTTTCACATAAACACTTGTAAATGTATAGAGATATTTTGAACCTGTGTTCACTGCAAAGAGTGAGCAAGCCTCAGTTGTTTGCTATTAAAAGCCTTGTCTCTTTTCTTTAAAAATAGGCAGCTCATATCCTTGGGAAAATATTGCCACACTACAGTAATTTCAGTTTAGAATATTAATCGTTGCAATATTTCTACAGTGTGTGTGTGTGTAAAACAATTCCTTGCAACAGCTTTGAATGGTTTGGGGGCAAGGAACTCCACATACCCTGACACGAGCAAGGTAAGCCCAAGATTAAGAGATCTCTGACATTCAGATAATTATGGCTTGAGTTAAAGAACAATACCGCTCACTGCCGGCTGCCTACAGTGAATCCATCGATTGGGTTTCAGCTGTTTAGATTGTACTCTAATTTACACATTGAATTTCAAGAGCTATAATACATTACAACCAATGCGAGACAGAAGAATCATTAAACTGACCAGATTAATAACCCTCTCCTATGTGGCAAAGGAAGGTAATTGTGTGGTTCCCCTGCCCTAACACAGCTGATATTGAAACCAATGGTGCATCGTAGAAATGGCTTGCTATCCTTCATTTAAGTATAAGCAGTGAAATAAACAAACTGGATTGTTTATTAAATAGTTCAAGATTCATAGACTAGCCTATCACTCTATTGGTAGTGAGTGCGTTGTTCTGAGGCACCTATGAGCCTTTTCCATGGGCAAAAACATTGCTTTGTGTTCCCAGTTCCCCAGACAACTGGGAAATTCAGAGTAACCGTTATTCCTTTTGAGAAAGCAACCCTCCTGAGAAATTTCACTAATCTTATTGAAATTCATAGATCTCTCCTTGAAATTTGCAGGTGTTTTGCCTGTTCAGCTGTTACCATGTGTCCTTGCCTACCTACACATAGCCTCAGGTGCTCCAATGGGTCAGTGAGTTTGGCTGTTAACCACAAGGTTGGTTTGTTTGACCCACTCACACAGGGATAGCTGTGGGCAGTATTCCTGCATTGCAAGGGGTTTGACAAATGACCCTCAGGGTCCCTTTCAATTCTACAATTCTATGATTCTATGGAGGGATGCGGGTGGCGCTGTGGGTTAAACCACAGAGCCTAGGGCTTGCTGATCAGAAGGTCGGCAGTTCGAATCCCTGTGGCGGGGTGAGCTCCTATTGCTCAGTCCCTGCTCCTGCCAACCTAGCAGTTTGAAAGCACGTCAAAGTGCAAGTAGATAAATAGGTACCGCTCTGGCGGGAAGGTAAACGGTGTTTCCGTGTGCTGCTCTGGCTCGCCAGAAGTGGCTTAGTCATGCTGGCCACATGACCCAGAAGCTTTACGCTGGCTCCCTCGGCCAATAAAGCGAGATGAGCACCGCAACCCCAGAGTCGGTCACGACTGGACCTAATGGTCAGGGATCCCTTTACCTTTACCTTTTATGATTCTATGTGTACAGTCAAGGAATACACACCAGGCGATTCAACAAAATTCACAGTCTGCCATGGCAAAAGTCGTTTTCTTAGAGGGAAAATTAGCAACAAGACAGTAAGTTTTGGTATAGGATTACAAAAATAGAGTAAGGTCCCACAATATATTAAAAGCAGTATCGCACCACTTTAAGCAGTCATGGCTTCCCCAAAGAATCCTGTATTTTGTTAGGGCTGCTGAGAGTTGTTAGGAGACCTCTATTGCTCAGGCAGGCGCATTATGTGACCCATGAGTGCAGCAAAATAATCAGGCTGTACAATAGTGACGGAATAAAACCAGGCCAAATCCTTGTTGGCAGCAACAGGCAGGACAAGGGTTGGCATGGCATTGGGTCCCAGGATCAGTTCATCATTCCACAAGCCCCATGTTGATGGTGTTACGGAAAAATCTGGGTGCGAGGCTGCTCTGCCACCCAGCTCATCGGACTAAGTCCGTGGGTCCCTGCGGAAGAAAATGAGCTCAGCCGGACGCAGGAGCAAACTGTAGAAGATCCAAGTTTATTGCGCAACAGGTTCAAGGCGAGATTGAACCCCGAGAATGGGGCGACATAGACTTTTAAAAGTTCCCTCCAAGTCCCAGAATACAGTGCACGAAACGTCATGAATACATTTTGGGAAGGTTGGGTTTCATGGATTACATCATGAATATATTACACACGTCATGAATATGTTTACAGAGAGGTGGGGTTACACTGATTAACATTTAAGACAAGGGAGGGGGGAATGTGCAGAGTGAGGGATATACATAAATAAACATTTCTTGAGTACCGGTGGTGGCAGGACAATGGGACAGTGATATGCATCGTCTGCCACCTGGTATTGCCCGGAGGAAGGGTTAGGCAGGACGATCTGACAGGATTAAGAAGTTCCTGTGTACGTGACTTGTCGTCTTGAAGATTATGGAGGTAGGGGTAGCAACATGGAGTCCAGAGGCAACTGAGTTGAATGTCACCAGGATGGAGAAAATCGGAGTTGTGGTTGATTTTATATCAATTTCTAAAGGTTTCAATGCTTTCCAGACTCACGTTAGGAATAGGGCGAGAGAAAGGCATAGGAAAGATGGGGCTTATTCCGCCCGCGTGAAGACAGGAAAGAGAGCCTTTTATTTACAAGGCAGGGGTACAGTGTGGTGCCTATGCAATGGTGCGGGGGCTGAGGGTTCGAGGCCGGCTGGGCACTGCAGGGGCCATCGCCTCGGACCCCTTCAGGGAGCGGTAGGGAAGGATGGGTACCCCCCCCCCTGTTCCTTCCGTATCAGTCCCCCATTCGGAGATAGATTTGCATTAAAGTTCTGCAAGAACTTGCAAATCTTTTCTCCGCACCCTAAATCTCGGTGAATGTAGGGGTGCCCTGTGAGTGGGAATAGGCTCTAATGGAAAAGGAGGTGGGTGGGCAGCAGAAGAGGGAACAACACAGGAACAACACGGACGAATAAAATTACTTGTGGCACCCTAGCTCTTTCAAACACTTTCAATAGTGGTGTATGCTTTACATTTAGCAGGAAGGTCCACTACTGACTGAAAAAATGCAGTTTGCTTTTTAGCCCCACCGTTTTTGTGTTTTCAGGTGTCAAGCTAGCTCTTCTATGGTCTCACACCGGCATAGTGGTACAGTAACACATCCTGCTGAATCCCCTCAGGGCTTTCATTTAACCATGTCGCCTGGCACCCACCATAGCTGGCACAGGCTCGGACACATCATGAGGGATATGTCTTCGCCTTGGTCTTTCTATGGGTTTTTCATTATTGCAGGCTCTGGTCTCGCACTCCTGGAAAATTGTCCACTTGCTCTTAAAGGACCAAAAGCTAGTTGCAGCCTGGATACACGTGCCCAATTCCAGTAGAGTCCAATTTGAATTTATCTTGCCCCGTGGTTCTCAACTTTTCAAAACCAATATGTTAAAACCAAAGCCATTCTTAAGGGGCATTTGTCCAAATGAGTCAATTTAACTCTATAAGGGACCATTCTTGCTACATCAAGGCATATACAATTTTCTTGTTACCAATAATAATATTACGTATGGTAGTCGTGTCCTCAAATAAATAAATAAAATTTGGGACATGATCTACACCCAATTTCATCTGGCATCCTAATTAAAACATCTCAAATAATAATAAGGAGTGTTGCTTCAAATCTATCTGATAAAATATGGTTCCGATAATAATACTTGGTTGGGGTAGATTAATTTCGCAGCTATAGATGAAAACCAAGATTAATAAGTAAATAAATGCAGAACAATTGCTACTTGAAGACAGTACTGAATCTGCAAGAGATGCAGGGAAATCATAGAAAAGATTTGAAATAGTTTTCTGGAACAGAAAGAAAGAAATAGTAAAATCTGGGAACTTCATGTATAGGAAAACATTAAATACATAAATAAATAGGTAGGGAAGGTTGGACTCTGCAGAGTGCCAGGTGGGACAAGGAAATATGATCATCAGTTGACTTAATCTAAATATAGTGTGCTCTATTGGAAAGCATTGTAATATATGGGAATCCTCCATGAAAACTTGGGTGTAAGCCATATCCTTCTGCTGTTCATAGTTATGTATCCTACATTATACAGAAACAATTACACACAGAAATTTTCTTTGTGGAGATAACACATTATCAGACACACTTCAGCATTCCTACATAATAACACATAATACCCAAAACGTACAAATTATTAATTCTACACTATATCTTGAGGCAATAATGTGATCTTGAGGCAATTCTTGCTGCTTTTACATGTATTTCCAAACTTGGCGCAAGGGCATTTCCTTCAAAATCTAATTAGTCAGTTTCTCAAGTCTTTTATGGGAAGAAATTGTTGTGGCCACTGTGATGCATTGGCAGGTTGCTTAGCTGGTGAGGAGATGGTCTTAGTATTTTGGTCTCCCGCAAAGCATCCTTTGGAAATAGGCCTGTAGGATCTGAAGACATAATTAGTTGTTGTTTTTTCCTTCTTTTCTTTTTTTAAGGAGGAAGATAATAGTCAAGAAAGGAGAGAATATTCTGAAATTTTCTTCTTGGGATGCTGTAAATACAAACTCATAGTTAAGCATTTTATCTATTTGAATATTATGATCATTTACATTTAATTTCCTTCACTTAGTTTGGCTGTGGAAGAAACGAAGGGACAAAACCTTTGTTAATCTGAACACAATTGGCAAATTGTTAAACATTTTGCTTATGTGGGTCCGAATTCTCTTCACTATCCTGTTTGAAAGGGAAATTTTTATTTCCTGTGAAAATCTGTCAGGAATGCTGTTCCTATAATGCATAGGTATATAGTATTCACAAAACCAGACGAGATAAAAGACAAGCTCAGTGGGAAAACTGTGAAAAGAATTTTGCATGTTAGATTGGGAAACTGCTCAAGAGAGGAACTCACAGTGGGAGTGCTTTGATATTTACCTGTGAAAAGAATTTGGCATGTTAAGATTTGAAACTTGGCAACCTCTTGACTTTTGAGGGTTCAGTACCTACTCTTTTGTCTTACCTAGCTCCGGGAGGGTGATTTCCCTCAATGGTTTTTTACATAAGGAAATTTGGATAGGTTTTTTTTTTCTTGCAGTACTTGCTCTCCAAACCTCCTCTTCCCCCCCTTCTTTCCCTCCTCCTCTCTCTCTCTCTCTTCAAACTGATCTAGCCTCTGTGCATGTGCAGAGTTCATGTCTCAGCAAACCTGTTATACTATTGAAATGTTGCATCCTTTGGCTAAATTACCATTTGAATAAGGGAAGGGAAGGGTATGGAGTAGATTTAAAAAATAGGGTTAGATTTTAAAGCAAAAAAGAGAAACTCAGCAATTCAAGTATTCACCAAAGCTAGCAATTTCAGCCCAAGCAAAGGGACTGCTTCCTTTATGTACAGGAAAGGGCTATCATTATTGGTCATTTTATCTGGTCATTCGCGGAACAATCAACCGCTCTCTTATTTATGAGTAAAAATGGCCAGTCAGAATGCATAGGATTTTGAACATTCTCAGTCAGTTCAGCCTTACCATTCGCAGACAAATTTTCTCCTGCCCTTTATTTACAGGATTGGTCAAGGCTAATTCTACTTGATTATTCATTTGTATGTGCTTAAACTTTGAGTGGACTTTTAAGTCTGATTTTTGTAAATAATAGACAAAACGATAAACACTGTAATCACTTAAATGCCTGATGTCACCAGTTCTGCTTCAAACATCATGGCTTCACCTCACACCTTTTAAAAAAACAAAGAGCAAATCTGGGCTGAATTTCAACTCATCAGCCACAAATTGGGAAAGTTGAAAGGGACCTGGGGTCATCTAGTCCAACCCTAAAATACAGGGTTCATAGCAAGATTTGTACTACCAGAAACACACACATACTTATGTACACAGACACAACTGGGGAAGAGATCACAAGCCATGCGCCTATCACAAACCATGCGCCTATTATGTACTAAGGAAGAGGAAAATAAAAGTACCCAACTAGTTTGAGTGAGAGTTTACTTCCTTAGACTAAAGAGTGAAAGTTCCTAGATAAATTATCTTTAAAGACTGAAGTGAACATTTTTCCTAAGATAGGGAGAGGATCTCTTATAAAGCATAGTTTAAACAGCCATAGATTTGATTTAAAGGAATACAAGAGTGAACAATTTTCCTGAACTTGTAGAGGAATAGTAAGCCTAATCTATGCCCCCCCACCTTTGCAGTTTCCTTTAAAGGAAGCTTACTCGGGAGTAAATTTACCTGGCACAGAATAAGAAGGAGAAGGGAAAAAACCTGAAAGAGACAGAATGAAACAAGGGGGGCATTTTCTAAGAAAAGAGGCCAGGACGTCTTATAGAGACTGATATCAGGAGCTTTACAATAACTCTTCTGTCCAACCAAATCAAAGTTAAAACTGGACTCACATAATTTTCTTAGAAGGAACACCATACCTTCATAGGCATATGCTTAATGAAGTACATACACTGCATTTTAGCTTGAGAGAGCAGTTGGCTCAACTAGGCTTTTGCAGCAGAAACATTTGGTTATCAGCACCTTCCAAAATAAGACGGTAGACTCACGATCTCAAAAGTTGGAGCAAAGCAAGAGGTGGGGTAAACATTTGCACACTTCATTCTCATCTTGTCTTATTTAGGACTGCTAAGATCCAGCATGGCTTCCTTAGATTTAACTTTTGAAGCAAGCTTGCAGTTTAAACTATGCACACTTAAGAAAGGCAGTCTGCCAGAGACAGAAGGAACAGACAACACACATAACAGACAACATGTAAACATACATATTCTCATATATGTATTAACAGACAGCACACATAACAGACAACATGTAAACATATATATTCTCATCCTTTAGTTGGTTATTGCAAGGAGTTGGGCCACTACCTTTGGCTTCATTAAGTGAAATTAGTAGGAAGGTCCCACATGGTTTTATGAGCCTCCTTGCCTCTTCAAACACACCACCAGTTAATCAAACTGGTAGGGCTCACAACGCTTGGTTGACGGGGTACCCCTTTATGTTTCACGCGTGTCTAGACAGAAAGAGGGAAAGAGAAGGGGTCGGTGAGGATTGGTAGGTCTAGGAGATTGGTATACTTAACATGAGGATTTATAGGAAAAGAGGGGTCATCAGTCGCTTGGCAACTTTCTGAGAGAGTTTTTAAAGAGCTCTAGCTATCCGGTATTTCATATTTCCTTCCGATTTCCTTAATCAATAACCTGGGGTCCCTTTCCACTCTGCCGATCCCGCCCAATTCCTCATGGGCTATCCCTCCTGGCAACCTCCTTATCTATCGTCACAATCTCAGGAAAAGGGGCCCTACTGGACGCCCGCGCCGTGCGGTGCCAGATCGGGTGATCCCTGGATAGAACTTCGAACTGAAAATCCCCCTTGCTTTTGGAAGCGGGCTCACGCACGATACACGTGTTACGTGGCTCCGACCAGTGCGGCTGGGATTGGGATAGAAAGCAAGACCACTTCCTGCCCCCTAGGAAGGACGCTCGGGAAGATCGGAAAAAGAGCTCCAACCCCTTGCTTTCAACTGGGATGCCCGTTGCGGAGAGTCGGCTATCTTTCAAGTCAGGTCTCTCCGTCTTACTTTCGGGCTCCCAATTGGTGCGGCTGGCTGGAGATTTAAGGAAAAGAGATAGAGCTCAGAACCCCCCTTTCGGGTTGAGCAGCGGTCCACGGTCTCTCTCACCACTTGGACCAAGAGACAGGCGAGAAGGAGCGATAGAGAGGAGGGCAGAGAATTCAGTTGCCAGGAGACTTCCACCCCCTTCCCACCAGTGCACTGGATTTTTCCTTTTCCTTATACTCACGCGTCTTCTATGATGATCCCGGGATCGATGAATAAGCCGGCTGGATCCCTCTTTTGCTCCCCGGCTGAACTCCTAGGGCTTTCGATTACCGCCCGGGAGATGGCTGGGGGTCCAAAAGGGTCTTCCCAGGCAAAATGGCCCGGAGCCGGCTGAAGATTTCGGGGCCCCCAGTCAGCAGCTCGGGAGAACCGCAAGCCCCACGTTGCGGCGCCAACTGTTACGGAAAAATCTGGGTGCGAGGCTGCTCTGCCACCCAGCTCATCGGACTAAGTCCGTGGGTCCCTGCGGAAAATATTGCCACACTACAGTAATTTCAGTTTAGAATATTAATCGTTGCAATATTTCTACAGTGTGTGTGTGTGTAAAACAATTCCTTGCAACAGCTTTGAATGGTTTGGGGGCAAGGAACTCCACATACCCTGACACGAGCAAGGTAAGCCCAAGATTAAGAGATCTCTGACATTCAGATAATTATGGCTTGAGTTAAAGAACAATACCGCTCACTGCCGGCTGCCTACAGTGAATCCATCGATTGGGTTTCAGCTGTTTAGATTGTACTCTAATTTACACATTGAATTTCAAGAGCTATAATACATTACAACCAATGCGAGACAGAAGAATCATTAAACTGACCAGATTAATAACCCTCTCCTATGTGGCAAAGGAAGGTAATTGTGTGGTTCCCCTGCCCTAACACAGCTGATATTGAAACCAATGGTGCATCGTAGAAATGGCTTGCTATCCTTCATTTAAGTATAAGCAGTGAAATAAACAAACTGGATTGTTTATTAAATAGTTCAAGATTCATAGACTAGCCTATCACTCTATTGGTAGTGAGTGCGTTGTTCTGAGGCACCTATGAGCCTTTTCCATGGGCAAAAACATTGCTTTGTGTTCCCAGTTCCCCAGACAACTGGGAAATTCAGAGTAACCGTTATTCCTTTTGAGAAAGCAACCCTCCTGAGAAATTTCACTAATCTTATTGAAATTCATAGATCTCTCCTTGAAATTTGCAGGTGTTTTGCCTGTTCAGCTGTTACCATGTGTCCTTGCCTACCTACACATAGCCTCAGGTGCTCCAATGGGTCAGTGAGTTTGGCTGTTAACCACAAGGTTGGTTTGTTTGACCCACTCACACAGGGATAGCTGTGGGCAGTATTCCTGCATTGCAAGGGGTTTGACAAATGACCCTCAGGGTCCCTTTCAATTCTACAATTCTATGATTCTATGGAGGGATGCGGGTGGCGCTGTGGGTTAAACCACAGAGCCTAGGGCTTGCTGATCAGAAGGTCGGCAGTTCGAATCCCTGTGGCGGGGTGAGCTCCTATTGCTCAGTCCCTGCTCCTGCCAACCTAGCAGTTTGAAAGCACGTCAAAGTGCAAGTAGATAAATAGGTACCGCTCTGGCGGGAAGGTAAACGGTGTTTCCGTGTGCTGCTCTGGCTCGCCAGAAGTGGCTTAGTCATGCTGGCCACATGACCCAGAAGCTTTACGCTGGCTCCCTCGGCCAATAAAGCGAGATGAGCACCGCAACCCCAGAGTCGGTCACGACTGGACCTAATGGTCAGGGATCCCTTTACCTTTACCTTTTATGATTCTATGTGTACAGTCAAGGAATACACACCAGGCGATTCAACAAAATTCACAGTCTGCCATGGCAAAAGTCGTTTTCTTAGAGGGAAAATTAGCAACAAGACAGTAAGTTTTGGTATAGGATTACAAAAATAGAGTAAGGTCCCACAATATATTAAAAGCAGTATCGCACCACTTTAAGCAGTCATGGCTTCCCCAAAGAATCCTGTATTTTGTTAGGGCTGCTGAGAGTTGTTAGGAGACCTCTATTGCTCAGGCAGGCGCATTATGTGACCCATGAGTGCAGCAAAATAATCAGGCTGTACAATAGTGACGGAATAAAACCAGGCCAAATCCTTGTTGGCAGCAACAGGCAGGACAAGGGTTGGCATGGCATTGGGTCCCAGGATCAGTTCATCATTCCACAAGCCCCATGTTGATGGTGTTACGGAAAAATCTGGGTGCGAGGCTGCTCTGCCACCCAGCTCATCGGACTAAGTCCGTGGGTCCCTGCGGAAGAAAATGAGCTCAGCCGGACGCAGGAGCAAACTGTAGAAGATCCAAGTTTATTGCGCAACAGGTTCAAGGCGAGATTGAACCCCGAGAATGGGGCGACATAGACTTTTAAAAGTTCCCTCCAAGTCCCAGAATACAGTGCACGAAACGTCATGAATACATTTTGGGAAGGTTGGGTTTCATGGATTACATCATGAATATATTACACACGTCATGAATATGTTTACAGAGAGGTGGGGTTACACTGATTAACATTTAAGACAAGGGAGGGGGGAATGTGCAGAGTGAGGGATATACATAAATAAACATTTCTTGAGTACCGGTGGTGGCAGGACAATGGGACAGTGATATGCATCGTCTGCCACCTGGTATTGCCCGGAGGAAGGGTTAGGCAGGACGATCTGACAGGATTAAGAAGTTCCTGTGTACGTGACTTGTCGTCTTGAAGATTATGGAGGTAGGGGTAGCAACATGGAGTCCAGAGGCAACTGAGTTGAATGTCACCAGGATGGAGAAAATCGGAGTTGTGGTTGATTTTATATCAATTTCTAAAGGTTTCAATGCTTTCCAGACTCACGTTAGGAATAGGGCGAGAGAAAGGCATAGGAAAGATGGGGCTTATTCCGCCCGCGTGAAGACAGGAAAGAGAGCCTTTTATTTACAAGGCAGGGGTACAGTGTGGTGCCTATGCAATGGTGCGGGGGCTGAGGGTTCGAGGCCGGCTGGGCACTGCAGGGGCCATCGCCTCGGACCCCTTCAGGGAGCGGTAGGGAAGGATGGGTACCCCCCCCCCTGTTCCTTCCGTTACGGAATGGATCTGCTGGGTTTGGGCCACTCCAAACCAGTGCCATGGGAGCCGGCTAGTGTTGAACCTTACCGTGGTGCAAGCCAACCAAGCAAGGCCTCACTGGGTGACCAGGGTAAGGTAAAGGTAAAGGTACCCCTGTCCGTACGGGCCAGTCATGTCCGACTCTGGGGTTGCACGCCCATCTTGCTTAAGAGGCCGGGGGCCAGCGCTGTCCGAGGACACTTCCGGGTCATGTGGCCAGCGTGACAAACTGCATCTGGCGAGCCAGCGCAGCACACTGAAACGCCGTTTACCTTCCTGCTAGTAAGCGGTCCCTATTTATCTACTTGTACCCGGGGGTGCTTTCGAACTGCTAGGTTGGCAGGCGCTGGGACCGAGCAATGGGAGCGCACCCCGCCGTGGAGATTTGAACCGCCGACCTGATGATTGGCAAATCCTAGGCGCTGTGGTTTTACCCACAGCACCACCCGCGTCCTACAGCGCCACCCGTGACCAGGGTACAGATTCCAAACAGGCAGATTCCGAACCCACGCTTGGGTTTGCCATGGTCATTCCTCCC
This sequence comes from Podarcis muralis, assembly GCF_964188315.1. NCBI lineage: Eukaryota > Metazoa > Chordata > Lepidosauria > Squamata > Lacertidae > Podarcis > Podarcis muralis. The sequence goes on along the minus strand of NC_135659.1, from coordinate 24,292,974 downwards.
CTCAGACTCCTTATGGGCTCCCTCATATTATGTTGATCCTGACCAATGCCATTTCTGCCCTCATACAAACCATGTTCTTCCGCCTAACAAAGGAAGGCCGTAATTTCACTGACAGAAAGGCAAAAAAAAACCCCCAACCAAGTGCCAATCAGGTTGAGAGAGAAAAATACATTTCCGGCTCTGTCAACCAGCGACCCAAAACTGCTCAGTGAAGGTTCTAACCCGACAGTGGGCAGGTGGGAAACTCTCAAATCAAAATGGCTGTGAGCACCAGGAGAAGCAGCCTTATATAGGCTTCCCCGTCCTCTCTGCAGCAAGGGCTCATGGGATAGCTTTTTCCCATGAGCCCATCACAGAGAGAGGATTCTGGGCAAAACCTTGCCCAGTATTTTGCTGCAATATATGGGCCACAGTACCACTGGTCAAAGTCATTGAGAACAGAATGGGACTTCCCCTCATGCAGCTACAATTACCAGGGTGTCCTGAGAAAAGGGATTGATTGCCAAACCACTCTGAAGACTGTAGCTCAGTTGTCTCCCCACTCCTCCATGTGTTTTATAGCTCTCCCACTGTCAGTTGTTCACATCAACATGGCTTCAATCATTTCCGTTTGTGTACACACCAGGAACCAATTGGTGTGAAGCTGGATTGAGAAACCATGCATTCTGTAACAAAGTACAGAAACATATGCATTTTGGATAATGCCACATGAACTTGGATGAAAAACCCAGCACTTGAAATTCAGTGTAAGAGTGTGGACACAGCCAGAGTGCTAGTAACAATTTACATGAGTTCCAGGTGGTTCCCCCAACCTGGCAGTTTACAGGGCCAAACCTGCTTACTTTCAGAAGTAAAATTATATCACATGCCAAACCACATTCCCACAGCCATTCTCTGCCTAAGTTTCCCAATTTCTGGGAATGATCACTCCCAGTAGCACTCAGTAGCAGTAAACTTTGCTGTAGGCACCTGTCTGTCTCAAGATACAATAGAGTGCTCCTCCGGGAGTGAAGTCAAACCACAGCGTTAGCAGCACTGAAGTGACTTCCCTGGGGAGCATGCCTGGACAGTGTGTATGGAGGTCCTGGGCTGCACTGATGGCAAGATCCGCCTCTCAGACTCACTGATGTGGTCCAAAGGAAAGCAGAGCAATACATCTGGCACCAGCTTGGCTGCAGGAGTTACCAGAAGGAGACATACAAGGTGCCACCCAATCATCTTATGGACCATAGCTGTCAACGTTTCCCTTTTTTTAAGGGAAATTCCCTTATTCCGAATATGATTCCTCGCAAGGAAAGGGAAAAGGTCCCCCCCCCCATTTTTAAATTCATTTTATAACATAACTAAACAACACAAACAGAAAAACAAACAATACAAACAAATTCTTGTCTTATCCTTATTTTTTCTAAACATTGTTAGGTGGGCTTCCCCAAGTCCCCCCTATCTGATTTTCATTTTACCTCAATTTTAGCAGTTTACATATATCATAATTTTTAGGAAAAGGGAAAAGTTGACAGCTATGTTATGGACTCCACTCTGGATTTGTGTAGGGTATACTCTCAAGTCTTTTCTTTAACTTTTTTTCTTAAACTTTTCTTAAACATGGGGAAAAAAGTACCCACATCTGCAGGAGTCCCATACATGGTATCTCCAAAATCTTCCAGACATCTTCCCCTTCTGTCTAGCTCAGCCACAGAGTTTTAATCTTGCTGAATTCAAGGCACAGCTTCCCTTCCCACCTATCTACAAGTGATCCTTGAGTTCCCTTCTTGATAGCTGACATGACAAAACAAGGCACCCTGGTGACAGTGACAAAAGAGTGACAGACAGACAGCATGGCAGAGCAATTAGGTAGCTGATAAGAGAGAATAAATAAATACTATTGTTGACAAATAGCTGACATAAAAAGGCCAATACATGATACATGATAAGATAGAGCTCAAACAGTAGAATAGCGGCAATTCCCTTCTGGATCACTTGATGGAAGCAGGAACCTGCAGAGATCCCCAGGTAAGATTTGCAAATAGCTGCAATTGCAAAGGGAACTGCCAGCTCTTTGTTAGAGAGAAAGGAACTTCAGCTGCACCACAGAGTGTCATAGGAGGCTGGAGGAAACAATCATGCAAATTTAGCAGGACCAAATAGATTGGGCCAATATTTATTTTGTTTTTTAAAAAATTCCAGTACAGTCATACCTCATGTTACGTTTGCTTCAGGTTGAGCATTTTCCGGTTGCGTCCCATGGCGACCCGGAAGTACCAGAAAGGGTTACTTCCAGGTTTCACCGCTTGCGCATGTGCAGACGCGCAAAAGGACGTCACGTGCATGTGCAGAAGTGGCGAATTGCGACCCGCACACACGCAGACGCGGGTTGCGTTCTGCTCATGTTGCAAACAGGCCTCCGGAATGGATCCCATTTGCAACCAGAGGTACCACTGTATATATATGAATCAGAGCATGTGGAAGCAGGGAAGACTTCGCTCTACTTCATGACCTTGCTCCATGATCCAGGAGCTATTCTTAGCAAGAGTAGACGGTGTGAAGTGATCCAATCATGGCTATCCTGTGCCAAGCCTAGTTTGGCCTGAAACATGGTTCAGTTTTACAAGATTTTCTAGCAAAGCTGCTGCTATGCTCTGGAATTAACTGCACTCTGCATTCATTCACCCCTTCATTGATGCCGTCAAAATTATAATTAATAGGTGCAGTATTTCCGTGCGGAATACTGCTCTAAACGGAGCATTCACACAGGCTGACCCCACACTGCAGATTTTTCACCACTGCTATTTCTTTTTCTTCCTCTTTTTAAAGGACAACTTTCCCACTCTAAAAATTTATCACATTCTTTGTAATTGCTTAGCTTCAACGAGAGGAGAATTGTATTTCTATGCTCCAGCAATAATATTATTTGCAGGAGGATTATATAAGCCATAAGTCTTTGTCAAAACCAATTACTGGAATTTTCAAGAAGCACTCCTAACTACTAGAGAAACTTCTGAAGCAAATGGAGGCACTAGATCCGTGCTGTTTAAAATTACCCTGTTGGGCTTCAGCCAATATTCAGGTAGTATGAGGACAATGGCACCACATAGGGATGAATGTTCTGCTTCCCTGGCTGGTTTCCCAACAGCCTGAAGAAATAGAGCCATTAATCTTCTTATTTAATTTTACAGGTGTCACCTATATCTAAGTTTCTGAGAATTATTTTCACCTGTTTTCCCTTCAAGAGAACAGGAACGGGAGATTTGGATGCAGAGTACGAGACTGCCAAAGCAATTTTTGTTTGAGGTATTGCGTTTCAGGTCACTTTACCAAGATTGGAAGAATTATTTTTCCTTCACAAATGGAAATCATGTGATTATGTACAAAATATACTTGCAGGATAGAGGTGGAAGAAAAAGCTTCCCCTCTCCCCTTACTAGTTCTTTATGAGCTCTCTAGGACTGATAGATAGAAGCTTACCTAATAATACAATAATGAACAATATAATAATAAATAATATAGCTCCAAATGTTGCTATTGGAAAGTAAGTCGGTACAGAGGTGGCAGTTGCCATTTACTAAATCAAACTATTGATCCACCTGTCATAGGAGAGTTTTAGGTAAGGGTTTCTCCCAGACCTACCTGGACCCACCAAGGATTGAATCTGGACCATTTGAATATAGAACAGGTGAGCTAATGGAAACAGCATTCCATTTTTAGTATGGCCAACAGCTAGATAATAGCATGATTGTATCTCCTGTTGGTTTATGTCAGCAGGGAATTCTGAGTATGTTAGGAAATTTCATATAAGAATGTTGTTACATACTCCGCTTATGCTCATGTGAGGACTGGAAAGAACTCCTTTCAATTGAATTCTCTTTCCATTGCAATACCAGCTCCAGGAGACCCTCAGGCAAGACACACCCAGAACTCTCAAAATGTGAGGAACTGGACCTCCACTCAGGTGCCCCCACCCACTCTAAGCAGTGCAGGATTTAGAGCGTTGCGGGAGGTGTCCCTGCACAGGAGCTGGGGGGGGGGTACAAAATACAGTGGTATCTCGGGTTAAGTACTTAATTCGTTCCGGAGGTCCGTTCTTAACCTGAAGCACCACTTTAGCTAATGGGGTCTCCCGCTGCCACCGAGCCACCGGAGCACGATTTCTGTTCTCACCCTGAAGCAAAGTTCTTAATGTGAAGCACTACTTCTGGGTTAGCGGAGTCTGTAACCTGAAGCGTATGTAACCTGAAGCATATGTAACCTGAGGTACCACTGTAACAATAATCTAAAAGCCTATATTTATAAGGGTACCTACTCAAAATTGGGAGGGATGCCAAACTTTGTCCTCGCTCAGGGTGCCATATTACCAAAGTCCATCCCTGCTTCTATGGGCCCTGCACTGTCAGGGCAGGACAGACTAGCAAGCATGCCACAGCATTTGCTGCCACCCCTCTTCTGCCACCCCATGCTGAGTGTCCAAGCAAGTAAAACGGTATGTGGTGGCAGCTACTGCTGCTTCTCCATCTAGTACAGCCTTTCTCAACCTGTGGGTCCCCAGATGTTGTTGAACTACAGCTCCCGTCACCCCTAGCTACCAAGGCCAGAGCTCAGGGATGATGGGAGTTGTAGTCCAACAAGATCTGGGGACCCACAGGTTGAGAACCGCTGATCTAGTAGATAGGACAACAGCCAGAGCTGCATGTGAGTGAAATTGGAAGCAGCATGGAAGCTGGAGACACGGGGACATGCTTGCTCTGCCCTAGACGTCAGGGCTCCCCTCAATAGAGAAGCAAGATCTGTGGGGTGTTAACACGGTGAGCCATTCCATCTTACGTTCAAGCTGTATACTTGTGGAAATAAAACCATATATCCCGAAGACACCACAGTCTCTCCAAGGAAACCTAACCGTAAATGCAGACACCCCTGTAGTCTCTCACCATGTGGAGATTGGGGTGGCATGTAACAGTACAGTGGTACCTCAGGTTACATATGCTTCAGGTTACATACGGTTCAGGTTACAGACTCCACTAACCCAGAAATATTACCTCAGGTTAAGAACTTTGCTTCAGGATGAGAACGGCGGCGCGGCAGCAGCAGGAGGCCCCATTAGCTAAAGTGGTGCTTCAGGTTAAGAACAGTTTCAGGTTAAGAAGGGACCTCCGGAACGAATTAAGTACTTAACCCGAGGTACCACTGTACGTCCCCAGTGAAGGCCTCTGTTTTTAAGCATAGATGAAGACTAAGAAGGGTGTTGGCTATCACATAATCCTTCATTTCCCTTTTCTCCACAGGTCAAAGGTATTATTAGATAAGGTGCCCGATGACTGTAGCTTGACTAACTCTACTGCCATTTCAACATCCCCTTATTAAGGCATCCTTCTATTTCCTTGCACATCTTCTTCAGCGAAATTGTCCCAACTTGAGCATCCCATAAACTAAGCCTTGATATTTAATAAATACTTGCTGCAATTTTCACTTTATATGTGAAATGGCTTGTTTGAATATCTCAAATGCGGAGATATATAATATTAGCATACTGTATCTGAACGAGCCACTTTTCTCTGCACCTAAAATTGTCCAGAGTAATGGTAAAAAGTAATTCTGAAGGTTATATTAAGTATAATGGGATGCAATCAGAGCACAACCACAAATCTTTTGAAGTTGTTATAAACTGTGGTGCAAACCACTTCCTCGCCGACAGTTTGCTGAGCATTTCAATGAGGTTGAAGAGCCCAAGATATCTATTTCAATTCCATTCCATACATGGCAAATCTTATCATGCTGCAATATGCACTACCAAAATTCAGATCTGAAAAAAAGGAAATAATCTGGCACTTAAAAATCTAGGTGCTCCCCAGATACCTGCACCAATAAAAATCCAATTGTAAAATAAATACACAGCTATTCCTATTTACCTTTCTCCTTGTCTCTTGTAAACAAAAACCCTCTGTCCCTATTTTGCCATTGGGGGAGTTGTCAGGGATGCCTTTTGAACATTTTGTTCTAGTGTGTTCACATGCACACTAGAATTATTCTGGGATCTGGTCCCTTCCTCAGGCCTGTAAAAATTGTCAGCATCGCCCTTGAGCCAGTGCCACCAACTGGACTCATCCACTTAAGCCCCGACTGGGCTAGGCGAGCTGGGTAGCACTTCCAGAGACCACCTTCTGGACAGGAACAGGTCAAAGTGCTGTGGACTCACAGCTTAGAGTTGTGAGCACCGGATTCACTCCAACAAGTAGACAGTCATCGCACAGCAGAGTCTAGCAGAGTCTAGCAGAGTATAAACCACTCGGAGAGCAGCTCTGTAGAATATCTTCCTTTTATTCTGTAACTACAACTATGATACAAAACTATATACAGAGCTGAATATTCTAAGCATAAATCAATGCTACCCTGAGAGTCTGCAGCTGCACTTAGCAGCAACCTTATCTCTAGGATCTCTAACACACACTCTCTCTCCGATACACTGACTGACTGGCTCTCTCACACACACAGATGTGGTGCTGGGCAGAATAAGTAGATAGCAGGACACGCCTCCTCCTCTCTGGAGAGTCAGCAGAGACCATCAGGAGATCATCAGGAGATTCTTGGGTATGGGAGGGGTGAAATCTCCTCAAAAATAAAGAAATCTTTTCACAAGAAGAAGCTGCTCAAGAGAGCCAGCCTCCATCTCCTCAGGTTGCGCATGTTAACGGCAAAGAGTACAGTACTTTGCTGTGGATTTAGCCCACACATATTGCCCAAGGAATATTATAGGTCTCCTTGAGGCTGTTCTTAGTAGCAGGCAGTTCAGACTTCCGCATGGGTCCCCAGGGGGTGGGGCCAAGAGCGTGGTGGCCAATGCTGGGGGGAAGCCAGTTGACCATGACTGCTGGCTGCATAGAAGCAGCTGCTCATGCCTAGTCCGGTGCAGTCGAGATGTCTACTCCACACCAATGCATGAGTGTTCACATGTAGGAGCATAGCCAGCAGTGCATCCCTGCTTTGTGATAACTGTACGGCACATCCTTCAGGCCACTCCCAATGAAGGGGCTAACCCCTCCTTCAATAGAGGCAGGGATTCTCCTTGTTCCAACCCCATAAAGGTAAGGCACCCTCTAGGGCAGCCTTTCTCAACCTTGAGTCCCCAGATGTTTTTGGCCTACAACTCCTATCATCCCTGACCACTGGTCCTGTGAGCTAGGGATCATGGGAGTCGTAGGCCAAAAACATCTGGGGACCCAAGGTTGAGAACCACTGCTCTAGGGTTATTCTTTACAGCAGTGAGCTGCTGGTAGCAGTTCCATCAGGCGTGTGCAACACTTGGCGTTTTCATTCATGGGCAGCAATGGTGGCTGGTGCCCATTTGGGTCTGGTGGGGTGAAAAGCAGACAACACAAGGAGGGGCCAGAGCCATCTGTCTAATGCTCGTTCTCACCCATATCCTCCTCCCTGCTGAGTTACGATATGGATGCAATGCAGCTGCAAACTGCTAGCTTGGAAACAAAACATGATGGGAATGTTGGGACTGTCCGTGGGAAACAGTGGGACAGTCAATTCACAGGGCGATGCACCGGAATTAGCTCAGAGTGTAATATGAGCTCTTCCTCTTGCTCTTGTACAGGAAGTACAGGAAGTCTTTGTTACTCAACTGCTGGAGTTTGAAGAGAGCAGTCATGTTTTCTGTAATGCTGCAAAGACAGAAATAAAAGCATGTAAATACATTTCTGTCAATCTCCTTTCCCTGCCGGGAGAGCAGGAGGGAGGGTGTGTGTTCTTCCCATGTTTGGGAAGAATTGCCTATCGTGACCTAGCCTGGATCTTGCTGGGGAATGCAGCCAGGGAGGTCAACAGGAGACCAAGCCGGGTGCCTGGGAGTGTTGCCAGTTACTCCCGATATAGGCTTGATTTCTGACATTCTACAAGGGGTAACACTAAGACGTGTATCTGAAGAAGTGTGCATGCACACGAAAGCTCATACCAATAACAAACTTAGTTGGTCTCTAAGGTGCTACTGGAAGGAATTTTTTTATTTTTTTCTACCTGTTACTAGAACTAAGACAAAGGAAGGGGAAGCTGATAGGCAGGGCCACCCCCTGGGCTGGATGTCAGCAAGAAGGCAATTACAGGTGGAGGGTTGGCTGAGGACAGACTGGGGTTGGTGGGACAGGGCTCCATTTATTCTAATGGACCAGCCCCTGTGGATTTAGGAAGCAGGGCTTATCATCCAGGTAGCTGCACTGTTTGTTGCTCCCACTTCTTCCCAGCTCCAGTGGTGACTAATGGAAGCACAGGGTGATGTAAGCTTGTCCTCTCCACAGCCTTTAGGTGTCAATGCTGCTGCAATGGTTGCTAAGAGTCATGGGGATATGTCCCTCCTTTGGAGTTGTGCCATGTAACAAATGGTGAGGTAGAAACCGATTTGTTTGCCTCTACAGAACAAGATGGGATGCAGGTGGGGCTGTGGGTTAAAGCACAGAGCCTAGGACTTGCCGGTCAAAAGGTTAGCTGTTCGAATCCCTGCGACGGAGTGAGCTCCCGCTGCTCCTGCCCACCTAGCAGTTTGAAAGCACATCAAAGTGCAAATAGATAAATAGGCACCGCTCCGGCGGGAAGGTAAACGCCATTTATAATAATTAATAATAATAATTTATTATTTGTACCCCGCCCATCTGGCTGGGTTTCCCCAGCCACTCTGGGCGGCTTCCAACAAAGATAAAAAATACACTAAAATGTCACATATTAAAAACTTCCCTGAACAGGGCTGCCTTCAGATGTCTTCTGAATGTCAGGTAGTTGTTTATCGCTTTGACATCTGATGGGAGGGCGTTCCACAGGACGGGCGCCACTACCGAGAAGGCCCTCTGCCTGGTTCCCTGTAACTTGACCTCTCGTAGTGAGGGAACCGCCAGAAGGCCCTCGGAGCTGGACCTCAGTGTCCGGGCAGAACGATGGGGGTGGAGACGCTCCTTCAGATATACTGGACCAAGGCCGTTTAGGGCTTTAAAGGTCAGCACCAACACTTTGAATTGTGCTCGGAAACTTACTGGGAGCCAATGTAGGTCTTTCAAGACCGGTGTTATATGGTCTCGGCGGCCGCACCCAGTCACCAGTCTAGCTGCCGCATTCTGGATTAGTTGTAGTTTCCGGGTCACCTTCAAAGGTAGCCCCACGTAGAGCGCATTGCAGTAGTCCAAGCGGGAGATAACCAGAGCATGTACCACTCTGGCGAGACAGTCCGCAGGCAGATAGGGTCTCAGCCTACGTACCAGATGGAGCTGGTAAACAGCTGCCCTGGATACAGATTTGACCTGTGCCTCCATGGACAGCTGTGAGTCCAAAATGACTCCCAGGCTGCGTACCTGGTCCTTCAGGGGCACAGTTACCCCATTCAGGACCAGGGAATCCTCCACACCTGCCCGCCTCCTGTCCCCCAAAAACAGTACTTCTGTCTTGTCGGGATTCAACCTCAATCTGTTAGCCGCCATCCATCCTCCAACCGCCTCCAGGCACTCACACAGGACCTTCACCGCCTTCACTGGTTCTGATTTAAAAGAGAGGTAGAGCTGGGTATCATCCGCATACTGATGAACACCCAGCCCAAACCTCCTGATGATCTCTCCCAGTGGCTGCATGTAAATGTTGAAAAGCATGGGGGAGAGGACAGAGCCCTGAGGCACCCCACAAGTGAGGGCCCAGGGGTCTGAACACTCATCCCCCACCACCACTTTCTGAACACGGCCCAGGAGGAAGGAGCGGAACCACTGTATGACAGTGCCCCCAGCTCCCAGCCCCTCAAGACGGTTCAGAAGGATGTTATGGTCGATGGTATCAAACGCCGCTGAGAGATCCAGCAGAACTAGGAAACAGCTCTCACCTTTGTCCCTAGCCCGCCGGAGATCATCAACCAGTGCGACCAAGGCAGTTTCAGTCCCATGATGAGGCCTGAATCCCGACTGGAAGGGATCCAAATGGTCCGCTTCTTCCAGGCGTGCCTGGAGTTGTTCAGCAACCACTCGCTCAATCACCTTGCCCAAGAATGGAAGATTTGAGACTGGGCGATAATTGGCCATCGTGGCCGCATCTAAAGATGGTTTTTTAAGAAGCGGTTTAATAACCGCCTCTTTCAGCGGGTCTGGGAAGGCTCCCTCACGGAGGGAAGCATTCACCACCCCACGAAGCCCATCGCCCAGTCCTTCCCGGCTAGCTTTTATAAGCCAGGATGGGCAAGGATCCAGGAGGCAGGTGGTTGGCTTCACTCGTCCAAGCAGCCTGTCCACATCCTCGGAGGTAACAGGTTGGAATTGATCCCAGACAACTTGACTAGACAGGACTCTAGCACTCTCCCGCCCTGGCTCTGCTCCCACGGTGGAGTCTACTTCTTCCCAAATCTGAGCGATTTTATCTGCAAAAAACTTTGCAAAATCATTGCAGGAGATCATGTGGCCCATACTGGGCCCAGATGTCGCAGGTGGTTCCGCTAAATTGTGAACCACCTGAAAAAGTCTCCTGCTGCTGTTTTCTGCAGATGCAATAGAGGCGGCGAAGAATGTCTTCTTCGCCGTCGCTATCGCCACTTGGTAGGCTCGACGTTGAGCTCTAACCTGTGTCCGGTCAGATTCGGAATGGGTTATCCGCCACCGGCGCTCTAGCCGTCTCAACGATTGTTTCATTGCCCTCAGATCCGTGGAGAACCACGGGGCTCTCCGGGCTCCATGCAATCGGAGAGGGCGCTTTGGAGCCAAACAGTCAATAGCCCTGGTTAACTCCACATTCCAGCGGGCCACCAGGGAATCGGCTGAAAGGCCATCAACATGGGATAAAGCATCCCCTACCACTCTCTGGAAACCATTTGGATCCATTAAGTGGCGGGGGCGGACCATCCGAATTGGTCCCACCTCCCTGCAGAGGGGATGGGTCGCAGAGAAGTCCAGTTGCACCAGGAAGTGATCTGACCATGGCACTTCTTTCGTTTCGCTTTTACTTAGTGTCAGATCACCAACATCCATAGAGGTAAACACCAGGTCCAAGGCATGTCCGCGGCTATGGGTTGGGCCAGACTTATTCAGGGACAGCCCCATGGAGGCCATGCTTTCCACGAAGTCCCGAGCAGCCCCTTGTAAGGTCGTGTCGGCATGGATGTTAAAATCCCCTAGGACAACCAAGCTAGGTGTCTCCAGGAGGACATCCGCCACGACCTGAAGCAGCTCGGGCAGGGAATCCTTGGTGCAGCGGGGAGGTCGGTACACCAGTAGGAATCCTGTACTGCCCCTATTGCCCAACTTCCAGAACATGCACTCGGAAAACTGGGTCTTCCCAATAGGACGCCTGGTGCAAACTAATGACTTCCTAAAAATCACTGCAACCCCCCCTCCCCGCCCACATGACCTGGGTTGCTGTGCGTAAGAGAAACCTGGTGGACAAGCAGCGGCAAGGACAGGCCCATCTGCTTCATCCAACCAAGTCTCTGTCACACATGCCAGGTCAAGTCCTCCATCCATGATCAAGTCATGGATGGCAGTGGTCTTATGTATCATTGACCTGGCATTGCACAGCAGCACCTTCAGGTCATGTGGGTATCCCTTGCTGATTCTAGTATCCATCCGGTCAGGACCAGACCCGGAGGCAGGGATAGTCCTCAGACAACGACTAAACCTGCCTCCTCTGTAATGACATGGTCTGGTCTTAGCGTAACTCCTCCTCCTACCCGTGATCACTGAGATCGGTTGTCCCAGTGCATCCTCCCCTGTGGAACATGCCCCAGCCATTTTGTTGGCTGGGACTCACTCCCCGGCAGCCCTGACCCCTCCCCTTAAGAACAAGATAACACCTTAAAAAAAACAACCAATAAAACAATACAAACAAAAAACAGTAAAAATTACAAAAACATAAAATCAAACAGATTCCCAGGCCCAGTAAACATCCATCCCACCCCCACCCCCCACTTACAGAAAATTCAAAGGAATTTAAAAACAACAGCAACAAAACAAAACAAAACAAAACAAAACATTTTAAAAGCACTCTGCACTCTGCATTTCCGTGCACTGCTCTGGTTCGCCAGAAGCGGCTTAGTCATGCTGGCCATATGACCCGGAAACTGTACACTGGCTCCCTCGGCCAATAAAGTGAGATGAGCACCGCAACCCCAGAGTCGGTCACGACTGGACCTAATGGTCAGGGGTCCCTTTACCTTACAGAACAAGATTATAATCAGTGTCGTTTTTATAGAAAAAGAGGTGCTGGAACTCACCATGAACACCTCCCTCGGTCTCACAGAATGGCAATGATGCTCACCTGAGAGGTGCCGGAACTGAGTTCCAGAGAGTTCCATCTGAAAAAAAAGCCCAGATTATAATTATTACTGCAATACTCTTAAATTATGTTACTGGAGCTAGAACTCTTTCCCCCTGCTGACACGAGAGTTGCCCTTCAATTGATCCAGTTCGAAAAGCAAGAAGATAGAACCAAAACAACGGCCCATTCTTCCTGAGAAAGAACACTTAATTTAACCCACCCTTACATCCAGTCTCCTGCCTGCTGGATGGCTGTGATAAATGTTTTTGCACAATATACACATTTGCTCAAATACGAAGAGTAACAAGGAAGCGATAAGGGGGTTTAAGATTAATGAAGTGTAATATAACCACTGCAAATTTAACTTGAATGCCAGAAGTGGAAAAATCCTGTTTTTAAGGCATATTACCCACTAGACTAGTTTGTCAAAGGAGGAAGGTTACAGAGGTGCCAACCACAATGTTCTTAGGATGACAAAATAAGACACTTAAGAGATTAGAAGAAATGATAAGCTTGTAATAACAGAACAGTCTGGATAGCCCAGGCAGTCTCTTCCAGACAGAAGATCTCTGACGGTGTGACATAAACTAAATATAGGCACACGGAGCCAAACTCTTTAGGAAGACAAAAGTGAGGGTGCTTGCAACCGAGATGGATTCAAGTCAATGGGAGTTCAGTCACTTGAACAGGGAATGGATTACTTGACATAATAAATAGTTCCTTGGGTTTCTGTTCCAAAGAAAAATGTAGCAGAACACAAATCTCCTTGTGACAAATGAAATATAAATACCAGTGCCTTAAGAGAATTGGCAAATACTACAGGGTCAGTACTCGGATACCCTCCAACATTCCTCAGATGAAAAGAGGGACATTTCTCACTCCTCTACAGGTGACCCTCCTTGGCCCCCATTTTTTGTACCTCCCCAGGGTATTTCTTTTCAGAAGAAGGGGTGGGCCACCAGTACTATGCTAATGGAACACAATACACACACCACCATCCTGAGAAAACCCCTTAATTCCATTTTTTAATTCAAAAAATCAAAACTCAATGCACTCCACTCCACTCCCCCTTTCTTCCCACTCAGGGTGTGCCTGCCTCAGAGCTGGCACATTGTGCGAGGCTGGGCCGCAACAGTAGCAACCTCTCTTCCTCCTCGTCCACTCTCTAGCAGCTGCTATGAGCTGCCCAACGGAGGATGCTGGCAGCAGCGGCCATGGAGAAGCAACAGAATGCTCCCTTACAGCTGCCACTGCACAGGAGAAACATCAGCTCACCCTCCTCTCCAAGTTTAGCAGAGGCACTAGTGGGGGAAATAGGGACATTCCAGGATCAAATCAGAAGCAGGGAAGACAAGTGTGGCAGGAAGTGTGGCAAAACTTTACCAGAAAAAAAATAACAAATGCAGACAACTGCTGGAGATGTGGAAGTAAAAATGCGAACTTAGTACATATGATGATCAACTGCCCAATGATAACATCATTTTGGTGTGAGGTGAGGATATATATATAGCAAGAGTAATAAAAAGAAATTGTTATTTAGGGGATTTGAATTTAATTCTAAATTATATACTGGAAACGTGGGACATTACAAGGGGTCAAAAAAAAAAGGATGTATCGTGCCATATTAGAAGCAAAAAAACTTGTCTTGAAGAATTGGAAGAGCTGCAAAAAGATCCCATTGAGCACATGGATTGACAATATGGACAGACTAGTTACCTATGAATGAACTGCATATCAATGCAAATTAAGAATGGATAAATATGAAGAAATCTGGAAGGAATACTTAAGCGATAAGGTGGACAGTGGTGGGAAGTAGGGGGAGGAGAGATGGGGAAATATTGTTAAAAAGGTGTAAGTATAGGTATATCAGTACTCAAATCTGAAGTGTTAAATTGTGTTATTAGTGTTATTGTGGTTTTTGTTGTATATGGTTTTTTTGTTGTTATTTGTATTGAAAAAATGATTAAATTTTTTTTTAAAAAAAGGAAGATTCAAGGACAATCAATTTTATTTTGGGGGAATGATTCATGTTATTATGTACAGAAGCTGCATTGTTTTACATTTTCCGGATGTCTCATGATCATGTTATAAAGTAGTCGTGTTCTGTGTTATAAATCAAGCACGACTAGGAGTTGCTTCTCTTTGTTTTCCAATACATTTCTTATCAATTAAAAAATCGGTGCAGTGTGAGCAAATTTTTATTCTGAAAGTGCGGCCCAGAGAAAAAAGTTTGAGAAACACTGTTCTAAACTCTTGTGAGAACCTTAAATTTAATGCATTTTATTGTTCTCTGTGATGTTCTTGGATATTTATATTGTTGCAAGTTGCCCTTCTACTGGAGAAATGGTGGAAGAGAAATTTAAAAATATATAAATAAAATCTACCTTGGAAAAACGTGTGGCAGTGACTATTAGAAAATATGAAACTGCACAGGAGGGTTTTGCTGCTGCATTGTGCCAATAACTCACCTGTCAGCAGCTATTCCACCTGGCTGCAGCAGAGGGAGATGTGAGATAGAGGGAACTGAGATTAACAGCCACTTGCCCATTCTCCATCTGCAGAGAGAGGGCTGGGAATCCTTGAATGGTGCTTTGTAAATAATAATAATAATAATATAACAACAACAACAACAACAACAACAACAACAACAACAACAACAACAACAACAACAACAACATGTTAAATACGTTGGTGCTTATGTAGAGATCTACAGCTTACTGGCAATTATCTTTTTTTGCCGAGCAGAAATGCATACACAGAGAGAATACTTTTTAAATGGAGGCAGTTCACACATATGGCTAAGAGTTATTCAGTGTTAATTGATCAAGGGAGGAGAGATCTCTCATCTCATACTGTAGAGGAGATGACAGTAGGTGCTAAAAATAAATGCTTCCTGCGATAGCAAAGCTACATATCTGGTCATGGCGTGACACCTCACTCAGTGAATGCGCATGTGTGAACCAGCTCACCAAAAACTACATTCTTAAGCTCACCAACATAGTTAAAGGGTTTGGTCCTGGTCCTGATCTTTGAAAGCAGCATTATCACATTTTCTAGAAAATTAGCACTGATTATCAGCATTATTGCGCAGCCAAACTCTTCTAGGACTCTAGCGCCTATTTCCTGATATCTGGTTTTCTATGTATGTTTTCAGAGAGAGAATTCTACCACGCCATCCCCACCTCTTAGTCTGAAATGGTAGAGTCCAGAACCAATGTTAACATATGACCAGCTGCTTATGTACATGTTGAAATTGTCACATTTACTTTACATAAAAGAAGTGTATTCTTATTTGTATTACTATTCATTTTTACATGAACGCGTTGTTGTTCATGGAGTGGAATGAACGTTTGACAGAGTACTTCCTCCTCCCCACACCTTCTAATTTAGAATACATGTAAAACATTTTAATTGTCCTCCCCTCCCCCATCTCCAGCTGCACCTCTGGCTGCTCTGTGACCAGCTAAACATTTTTGTCTTTCAGGTCAGCACTCACAGCTATAGATGAATGCCACTGAAGTTTTGCTTGCGCTTAAGGGAGAACAATGCGTGACTAGGCAGGTGATCTTTTGATTTCGCTTCTAGAGCGAGATCAGTGCTGATGACAGAACAGATGGTCATCTTTGTTGCAGGGCAGGGGGGAAGAAAATTAAAATAACCAGATAGAATTGGGCAGATGTTTGCTTACATCCGTGCATAAATAGAACTAATCCTTATTGGTTAACTCTGCAATCTGGATTCTTGGGCGCAAGGGAAAGGTGATATAGTATACACAAGTAAAATACGCAGTGAGCAAGCCAAACCCATTTAAGATGGAACCTTTGAATATCTATTCTATACAGAATATGGTGGGCTTATTCTAAACAGTATGGTCAGCATAACGTTTCTAGAAGCAAGAAGAGCCGTTCTGCATTCTTGCAGTTTCTCTTTGTTCTGAGATTGTTTTATCTGTTTTGCTTTTCCTTGCCAGAGATTGCAGCACATGTGTGATGTATGCAAGTTTCTTCTGTTTTATAGTTTTCAGGTTTTTTTGATCAGCATTTCACATTGATCAGCCAGCTAGGTGGATGGCTCTTTCCCGTTCCCTACAGCTTTTTCTGTGCATGATGGAATCTGCTACAAATTCTTTGTGATGTTCTCTCTCTAGGTTAAAAAAAAATCCAGATGTGTTCTTTCTATGAGTTTTCAACAGCTGCATCACTCCTGCTGCATTCAAAAAAAGCTGGAACACGGAACCAGACTATGGTCCATAAGGTCAGAAGGAAGACTCATATTTGGGGCAAGTTTGAGTCTGTTATCACTTCACTGCTTAGGCTGTTGCAGTAGAAGAGGGAGAGGACACATCATTCTGGCATTCATACATCACAGTGACTTTAAAGCTCTCTGAGATTCCTCGGAAGCCTATCATTGGTTCCTCAATGAGAAGATCAGTGATGCCAGGAAGCTTCCCGAAAAGACAGCTTGCTCTTCATTACTGATGTCCCCGTAGCCCAGAGAAGAGGGTGCAATTGCTCTTAGGCTGTAATCCTGTTAGTGGGAGTTGGTTCTACTGAATTTACTTCTGTTCTGATTCAACATAATCATGATCACACTGTTAGTTGTTGTGGGTGGTGATGATGATCCAATAGACTTGACCAACGAACTGGCTAGGAACTTTAGCTACAGACTCCAGACTTCTCAGATATTTTATGCAGGTAAATGTGGAGAGGATTCCCAGAAGGTAGACAGTTTGAAATCCCCCAGCTTGATAAAGTGCTGCTGATCTTGTGACAGTTGCCAACAATTAGCAACCATTTTGTAGCCACATATTGATTCTGCTCACAATATGTAGAACTCTGATCACCTGACCATACTTCCTGACCCAAGTGATTTGTTTTAACCCCCCCCTTGACCAGTGGCTCATTGAGGTCATGTGTTAGCATAAAACAGCCTCAATCTTCTGAGAAATCATTCAAATGCTTTGGGAGTCATAGTGAATAATCCCTTACTCTTGAATGATGCAGCAATCACATTTATGGTTTGCAGACCCCGCAAGTGTCTCTATTTTCCAGGGACAGTCCTGGATTTACAGAAGCCGTCCTTGTTTCTGATTTGATCCTGGAATATCTCCCTTTTTCTTAGGACCCCCCTATTTTCATCAGAGAAATGTTGGAGGGTATGGAGTTATGTGATCCCCAAGCCAAGGAAACAAGTAACTACAGTGGTGCCTCGCAAGACGAAATTAATCCGTTCCGCGAGTCTCTTCGTCTTGCGGTTTTTTCGTCTTGCGAAGCACGGCTATTAGCGGCTTAGCAGCTATTAGTGGCTTAGTGGCTTAGTGGCTATTAACAGCTTAGCGGCTTAGCGGCTTTAAGAAAAAGGAAACAAACTCGCAAGAACTCGCAAGACGTTTTGTCTTGCGAAGCAAGCCCATAGGGAAATTCGTCTTGCGGAACGACTCAAAAAATGGAAAACCCTTTCGTCTAGTGAGTTTTTCGTCTTGCGAGGCTTTCGTCTTGCGGAGCACCACTGTATACAACTTTTAGAAAACATCTGAAGGGAAGTTTTTAAAAAATGTTTGATGTTTTATTATGTTTTATATATGTTGGAAGCCACCCAGAGTGCCTGGAGCAACCCAGTCAGATGGGCGGGGTATAAATAATAAAACGATGATGATGGTGGTGGTGATGGAATAGGACATCCCTATTTTCATCAGAGAAATGTGGGAGGATATGGGTTTGTAAGACTGTGTGGCCAATGCACTAAATTACCCATGAGGCAGAATTTGTTTTTGCCACAAGGTGGCAATAACGATTAAAATATAAAGGCATTACCTGAAATAGATTCTATTTGCTTGATTAAGTATGACCCAAACATTGTGACCAGTCATATAAAGAACAGTACCTATCCAATTCTCTCTCTCTCTCTCTCTCATAGAATGACAAGTCAAGGACTATGGGGAATGATTTCCACTTTAGCATCCCCTGTAAGGGGTGCCTTTATCCTGTTTAGGACAAACACAATGATAAACTTACAATGCTGATCATGCTTTCATAAATATAAGCTATTGAATTCCAAACCTGAACTGGGGAAAAAAACAATAAGGAGAGAAAGAAAAGAGCTGTATTGCAGTTGAGAATCAAATTGCCTGTTCATGTTCTCTTGTACCGTAGGTTCATATTCTCTTTATACATCTCCCCATTAAAGCTCGCAAGCGATCTACAATCATTAAGTAGCGTGTGACAACGATGTTTGTTGATTAGCTATCATGTAATAATAATTACTGTCACTTTCAAGCCAAAGACGGAGAGCAGATGAACGTTGCGGTGTTTTAATCTGGAAATGTTGGTGGTGGCAGAAGACGACAGCAAATAACAATAAAAACTGGTGCAGTGCATACACAGCGCCACTCAAAGCAGCTAGATGAAATGATACCCCATTCTCCTGTGTGAACACCAGCTCTCTGTCATACGCCGCTCTGCCGCACTAGTTGTTCATCTGCATTATTCATTATTATTGTCTGCAAAATTAAAAACGAAACCTTCCAGGACAAAACATCTATGCAACAAGAAGCTGAGGTGGGAGGCACGGCAACCTCTAAATTTTGTTTGAGTGCTACATGATCTCAGTAGAAGAAAAAGGGTGTGTGAAAAAATAGCCCTGGTCTATTTGAGTCTTTGTGCTGTGTAATCTGAAAACAACCAGTTGACAAGGAATAGCTAGAACTGAACATATATTACTATTCCATCCTTTTCATAGAGTAAGCCTAGGCTGAGGGCAGATCCATACCATACATTTAAAGGACACTTGGTGCAAATTTGAAGCACATTACTTCCCCAAAAGAATTCTGGGAATGGTAGTTTGATACCTGGGAATTATGGGTCTGTGAGAGGAGGGAAAACTACCATTCCCAGAATTCTTTGGCAGAAGTATTCAGTGTCCTTTAAGTGTACGGTATAGTTCTGCCATCAGTTCAATTTCCCCAGTACTCTTTCCTTGTAATCATGCCTTGAAGTTTATATTTCTTGTATGCTGAGCAACCAAATCCTAAAATTTATAGATTGCTGCATTTCCTGACTTTTTAGGGAAGAATGTCCTATCTATCTGCATACATTCCCAGCATTTATTTGACATACTTTTATACATCTTGATCTGGATAGAATTGTGAAACCAACACTGCACCTCTGCAGAGTGAATGTATCTCTGGTTGGATGTATCAGCCCTTAAGCTTTGATAGGTCTTTAATGTAACGGCATTCTGTAGTTATGAGGAAAATACTATATGCACCCTTGTAGTCCTAAACAGCACAGCCTTTGCAACAGATTAACCCATAGACAAAAATATCAGAAACTTCAAATGACTCCAAATTGTTTCCGGGCACGCTCAGATCAATCGGTACAAAGGATGTTGCCTTCTCCTCCTCATCCTAATAAATAAACAGCCATCAACCTGCTCTGCTTCTTGTGACAAGACGGTGTGCAAGGGAGCTGTAGCTAAATAATAAATAAAGTGACCTGCAGAGTGATGTTCTCCTAAGTTCAAACGTATTAAGTCATTTTCGTGTATATATTTTAGGTTGACATGCCATTAAAATAAAAAATTTAATACACACAAGCAACAAAAAGCAGCACATTTCATTTCACATTAAAAACATCTAGGCGGCTTGTCACTCCACCATTTCTGTCTCTGGAGATGGGTGGTGAAAAAGCATATAGAGAAGGAAGTCGAATAATGATAAAATCCTTGATGTTTGAACACAGGGATTGCCACACAAGCTGAGAGTTGTGGTTCATGTAATTTTGCAAGTGCTGTTTCAGAAAAATGAATTCACTATGTCCTGTGCTAATGCTTTCATTACCCAAAGCTTCCATTTTTAAATAAATAAATAAATAAATGCTTAATACTTGAATTTGGCAGAGGGGAGACTACGGTCTCAAAGAGTGAATTTTTCTTTGTTTCAAGTATGCCAATAGATTGCAGGAGGAAGATAATCAAACCAGATCAAGCAATAAAATATAAATATTGGAGAAAATCTAACATTACATTCAATGAAAGTTTTGTGCAAAGATAAGGATACTCGGCATGCTCCTGGGAATAGCTGTTTCTAGCCTTCCTCATCTGTTTTTCTCTACTGTCTTTACATATTGAAAATTTCTTCCAAATCACTGAATTCCTCTTTTAAAGATTCACAGATTGATGGTGTTTGCTTCTATCTCTCTGTTTCTGATGACAGTTTCAAAGAAACCCTTATGTTTTGCTGCTCGGCAAGACTGGGTCATAACAGATGGAAAGTACACAATTCTAATCTGAGCTCCTCCTCCTATGTGGTATATTCCTCTTACCCTACCACAATCTAGTGCACCCTAGATTATCACTCTTTCCCATAAGAACTTCTAAAATGATCTGGCTGCTTTTTCTCCTCCCTACAACTGGATGTGAACTAGACTGCTGGTGCTGGTGCAATCACAAGACTAACTCTACACTGATGTTGCCACAAGCCCTAGTTGCTCAACAACTTCTAAATAATCCGCAGTCAGCCAAACTCTCCTCCCAAGAAACATGACTGGAAAACAAGTCTATTCCTCAAATTGGTGCTGAGGTATGAAGGGAAGTTAAAACAAATATACAAAACGCCTAACACATTGTGGTTTCAACCTTCCTCAGCAACAAAGGATGCTGTAGCTGGTTACAAATACTACAACAACACACATCTGGTCATCTGAAACAGATTGTGTATTTTGTTTCTTTGATTGTATTTCAGTACCATTTTGAGGCTTGGCCTTCTTGTTTATTCACCTGTTTTTAGTGTTCCCTTCTCTTTTTCCTCCTAAAAAATATATGCAAATACCCTCCATATTTCCCCTCTTCTATGTGATGAACAAGACACAAAGATTGCACTCCTCAGACCTCTGCCTTACTAACCAGAGCCTCTGAACTCCAGCCTTCCCTGTTGTGTACTTGTGTTGGAAAACTACAAAGTTACCCCAGTCAGCATATTTTTAACACCACAGGTTGCTTTCCAGCTTTCCTTATGTCTGTTCCTTAAATCCTGACCTATACTCAATAAGCATTTGGATACAACTGTAAACTATGGTTGATCATCATCAACCATCATCAACAAGGCAAGCTTTGGGCTCTCTTTTCCTCCATCTCTTCTTCAGCTCCGCTGCTAAGATATTACAGACCCACCAAGTGTCCCTATTTTCCAGGGATGTCCCTGCTTTGGAGAAGCCGTCCCAGTTTCTGATTTGATCCTGGAATGTCCCACTTTTCCTTAGGATGTCTCTATTTTCATTAGAGGAATGTTGGAGGGTATAGAGTTGTCCGCCCCCTGAACCGTCTGAAGGCAATCCTGTACAGGGAAGTTTTAAAAAATGTTTAATAGTTTATTATGTTTTTAATAAATGTTGGAAGCTGCCCAGAGTGCTGGGGCAGCCCAATGAGATGTGTGCGGTATAAATAATAAAAATTATCATGATGGAATGGGATGTCCCTATATTCATCGTTAGAGGGTATGATATTAGGGTATACTGGAGGGTATAATATTAGAGCTTTTGCTTCTGTTTTTTACTAACCACAGTTTCGTGACTAATGACTAATCTTAACTGATTAACTTAAATAGAACAGTTTGATAAATGATGGGTTGAAGGAGGCTGGCTTTAGTAAACCATAATTAAGGATTTGTGACATTTAGCTCATTTTGTTTTTTGTATTCACATTTCAGTTGTTGTATTTTTTCCTCCCTTTTCTTGTAAACTGCCCAGGGAATGTAACTGAAGGGTGGCATAAGAAATAGTTACAGTGATGAATGATTGAACAACATACTCCTTTAATTACTTGCCAATGGTGCTTTTCTTTATTATTAACAGCAATATTAATACATCCTAACCAGCAATGAAAAACGGCAAGGATGTTTACTATTGGTAGTATATTGTAAAAATTAACCACAAAGTGTAATAATGCCTAATGAAGACCACGTTTTTAAGAAAGGGGATGCTAAAGAAGATGGTTAAGGATAACTAGGGAAGCAGTTTCAGTTTTGGGCATGATGGGAATTGTAGTCCAAACACAACTGGAGACCCACATTTGGGAAACACTGAGTTACATGAAGGGAAAGGGCTGTAACTTGGTGGCAGAGTACCTGTTTTGCATGCAGAAAGTCCTGGGTTCAGTCACAATGGCATCTCCAGATAAAGCTGGGAGAGAACCCTGCCTGAAATCATGGGTGGCCGCCAGTGTGGGCAGTACTAAGCTAGATGCATCAATCCTCTGTGCACAGCTCCAGGCTTTATAACTGGTACAAAAAGCACACGTGGTTATGTTTCTACTGCAATTTGTCCCCTTTCTCAGTGCCTTTGTGCAGCAGCAGAGCTTACATCTTTATAAGGAGGACCGTGCAAGAAATTGAGACCGACTCCCATCTATAACCATCTTATGTTATGTGTAGTTTTAAAATCAGCATCCGAATTAAAGCTGTCAGGGAAAGATATTGCTATTTCGGGATTTGCTGATTGCCTAAAGTCGTACTGTCATTCCAGGAAAGATTGCTTGTCAGGAGCCGTCCTTTGGGAAATTACGTATGTCAAATGAGACTGCCTGGAGTTATGCTGGTCAAGATGGCGAATGGGGGACGACGACGGGCAACAAGCTGATCCATAATTGGATCAAATCTCCATTCAACCCTTGATCAAAGAAAATTAAACTCTCTTAAGACGGGCTTTTGATTTAAATCGCATCCAGGCTATATCCAAATGAAGCAATGCTGCTGGGGACACATCTATATCACAGGCATTTAACCTTGACGCCCGCAAAGTCATGGGAGGGGATAGTGATTTCTAGCAGAGAATTCTGATTGGATACCCTCAACAAACTGTACTTCCCAGGATTCTTTGGGGGAAGAATTCTTCAGTTGAATGTGTACAGGCAGGAAGCTCCTCTCCTCACTTGGTCTAGGACACAGAGGAGGCCTTGATGCAGTGATTGGAAGCACTGTCAATTTTAAATTGCCTGAATCAAGCATTTGCTTTATCAAGCAAGAGGTATACAAATCTTGTTTTAAAAAATATACATTAAAAAATACCTGCTTGCTTATTTTTCTTAGGGAGGATCCCTTTCCTTCTATCAAAATGGTTCTATGTTTAGGGAAATTTCCCTCGATTTATGAATATTGATACACAGGGAGGAACTGGAGGAGAGAAGAGTATGCACTTCCTACCAGTGACTCTAAGATCCAACAATTTTTGGCACAGAAAAACCTTGTCTAGTCAGCTGGTAATGTGCAACAATATCTGACAGAGAAAAACGAGCCATTGTTCTTGCCTGTCTTCCCTTCCTTCCTTCCTTCCTTCCTTCCTTCCTTCCTTCTTTTTTTTGGTATCTAGCTAAAAAGCAAATGATGAAGCATTGCATCCAATATTAATCTTCCCCACAGTAGGCCAACTGGAATGAATTGATAATCCTAAATTAGGTCCAATAATTTCAGCAGATCTACTCTGAATATAACATTGTTGGGTACAGCTCACTCTTATTTCAGCTGGCAGCCCAAATTTTGGCATAAGCCTCCTTTGTGTGGCACACACACTGATTCCGCTGTTTCTGCTTGTATCAGTTCTCTGCTTCTCAGATTCTCAAGAGAAGCTATTAAGTCATTCATAACAATCTACAGTAATTGTCCCAGCATTAGATTTTGCCATTTGGCTCTTCTCCACCCCCGACTTCTGCATGAATTTACTGTCACGGCCAAGCCAATCCGATGGGTGGCCATATCTGAATCTAGATCTGAGCACTTGGAGAAACCAGTAACACATGGGCAAGTTTCTTACATTTCCAGCTTGTAGTAAGGCACAGAACAGTTTTCCATACCATGTGGAGGTGACTGGCTTCCCATGTGGCGGCAACCACTTCACACAAAATTGCCAAGAAGCACATTCCCCCTCTACATCCAGTGCACTCTTATCGTACCTACGTCTCTTCTGATATGCCCCACGGAGCACCTTACGGTCTGCTAACAACAACACCTTGAAGATCCTGGGCCCCAGGGAAAATTAGACTGGCCTCGACTAGAGCCAGGGCCTTTTCGGCTGTGGCCCCAGCCTGATGGAACACTCTCCCACAAGAGACCAAGGCCCTGCAGGGTTTGACATCTTTCTGCAGGGCCTGCAAGATGGAGCTGTTCTACCTGGCCTTTGGGTAGGATGCAGTTTGACTTACGTTCCTTTCTATAAAACAAGCCCGAAGAAGGCCCCCAACCCACTCAGATGTCCTTGTATGATCAGTGGAGAATCAAACCTGGGACCTTCTGTATGCAGAGCAAATGCTCTGCCGCTGGACCGTGACCCATAATTCATGCACTGATTCTATAAACTGCAGGTGGGGCTCACAGGATGAATTTCTCTTCCTGGCCTATCTAGTCCAGTATTTTTCACACTGAGTGGCAGTGAATTTCCAGGGGTTCAGACAAGGGGTCTTTCTGTTAGGTTTCTGTTTATTGCCACTGTGCAGTGCTTGGAGTCACAAGACTCTGTTTACATTCCAGACTGTTGGAAGTCTCACGGGAGACGGATGTTGATATTACTAGTTTCCTGTTTTCTTTGTACCAGTTGCCTCTCGGCTTTCACAGAGAGAGGATGTATATTTCCTTTCTGTATGTGTAGTTAGAAATAAAACTCTTAGCATGTAGCTCATATTTCTTGTCTTCTGCTGCTGCTGCATACTCTGCATAATGAGGGAACGTGCCTGGAGCCTCATCAAAGGCTCAGGTTGTTAATCAACGTCGGAGGGCTCGACCGGAGGAGTAGCTCGGCCGAACGCAAGTCCGACAGTTTTGGTTATGGGCGCCTAGAGATGCTGGGGATTGGAAGCTGCTGCACTCCAAGCAGATGCTACTGACCTCTGGCCCTTCTCCTTTCCTCCATGGAAAAGTGAAGGTAACACCTGCTTGCCATGAAGGATAAAAATATCGAGCTTAAATGTTTTAACTGTTTTAAAATGTTGACAGCTAGAGTTAAACGAGACAGAGTATCCTGCCCCAAATAAAACGGCAGAGCTCTTTCAACCCTGCTTCTTTTATTCATCTGCAAAATCACTTTTTTTTTTCTTTCCCAGAGGCGACTTTTAAAAAAAGAAAGAAAACTTTTCTAGCTAGCGGAAAGCCAGCACTGTGTGTTAGTGATAGAAAAATCTCCCCATGGCAAGAATGACACAAATGGATGCTTTCTCCTTCTGAATTTATATCTGATTCTCTTTCTGTTTCTGCAGTTTTGTCGTAGCTCTGTACTGAGTTTCTCCTAGTCCATCCTAGGTGGTGTAAATCTGGTTCTGCAAATGCAATAGATTTTCAAAGAACAAGGCACATCATATTATAAAGGAGGGACCTTTCTAGAAGCCCTCAGGGCTTAGATGAGATCAAAATTAACTCATCCATTATCTGCCAAACAGCAGATAATCTTTAATTTGGGCTTTCCTTGAACAAGCATGTCTGCCATGACTCACAGACACATGCGTAGGATGACTCCATTGGAAAAATCCTGTTTGAAAAGTTAAATGCATAATTTTTGATAGAATATTATTTAAATATGAATTTAAATATTTTTGTTGTTGCTGCAGAGTATTAATAGCAAAAATTCACAGATTAATTCAGAAACAGGGTGGAACGGATTCATGAATGAATAAATGCAAAGTTGCCGTTGACTGGAACTAGATCAGTCTGCCCTTCCTGATGGAAATTAGTGCTTGATACTCTTATTCTTAAAAATAATAAATAATTATATGTTAAAGCAATTAGCTTTATTTTGGAAACTTGCTACGTTAAAGGAGGAATCAGCAGTGATAGGTAATTCAAGGCACCCCACTACTTTCTTCCTAGCTAATGCTTTGGCAACCTGGCTTCTCATAACCTGGTCATTCTAAGGGAGGAAATATTTCCTGGGCAAGTTGCTTGTGACACTTTCCATTGGCTTACCCTCACAATAATGTAGTCTAGGAATAAATATTAAGTTGCAGCACAGTCACCCTCACTGATGACAAGACTTAGCCCTAGACATGACTACTTATGAGGTTTTCACCACTTTCTTTACATCAGAAGATGGAAAATTAGACAGAGCGTTCTTTCCTTCCTGGATTCCGTGAATTCTGTGAATGTTTTGTGTAGACGTTTCTGAGCACAATCGGTCAGTGTTGGTGCTGACCTTTAAAGCCCTAAATGGCTTTTGCCCTGTATACCTGAAGGAGTGTCTCCACCCCCATTATTCAGCCCAGATACTGAGGTCCACCTCCGAGGGCCTTCTGGTGGTTCCCTCATTGCGAGAAATGAAGTTACAGGGAACCAGGCAAAGGGCCTTCTCAGTAGTCACACCTGCTCTGTGGGACACCTTCCCAGCAGATGTCAAACAGATAAGCAGCTATGTGATTTTTAAGAGACATCTGAAGTCAGCCCTGTTCAAGGAAGTTTTTAGTGTTTGATGTTGAATTGTGTTTTTACTATTTTTTGTTGGGAGCCACTTAGAGTGGCTGGAGCAACCCATTCAGATGGGCGGCATATAGTGGTACCTCGGGTTAAGAACTTAATTTGTTCTGGAGGTCCGTTCTTAACCTGAAACTGTTGTTAACCTGAGGTACCACTTTAGCTAATGGGGCCTCCTGCTGCCGCCACACGATTTCTGTTCTCATCCTGAAGCAAAGTTCTTAACCCGAGGTACTATTTCTGGGTTAGCGGAGTCTGTAACCTGAAGCGTCTGTAACCCGAGGTACCACTGTATAAATAATGGTGTCTCCTCCTCCTCCTTCAGAGGGAGATGATGGATCCTTGTTGTGACTCAACGCAGGCCAAAGCCACAGGGTTTGTTGGGCTTCAGAATTTTAGAGGGTTGTTGTACAAGATACCCTCCACTGGCTCCCTTCCTCAGCGACTCTATCTTCTCACTGCAGAAAATTCAGGGGACATTTGTCTGTGATTCCCCTTTCTGGGGTGCAGGACCTACATCTTACACACCTAGGATTGTGGGATAAAGATGCAACAGCTGCTGAAAGTTGGGCTTGTAACCCAGTTCTTTCCCAGCCTTAATTGAAACTGCTTTGAATTTTATGGAACTTGAGAAATCTGCCTTGGCAGTTTTACCACCTAAATATAATAAAACCAAAATTTCAGCACTTCAGGTTTACACTGAGGGGAAGAGCTCTCTATGTCTCTTTGACATATTTAATGCTCCTAATGGCACAGCATTTCTTTTAAAAATAAAACCTCCCCCAACTCCTTGTTTGAAAATGAAATCCAAAGGAAAATGCAATGTAGTTGGGGAAGGACTGATAAATTGTTTGTTTCTGATTTGTTGCTGTGCTATCATGCGTGTATGTGTTTGGGGGATGGGGTGAGGAATGAAATTTGCATCCCCTGAGTTGTGTGCACAGATACTATTTTTAAAATAATTGCTAGAATTACAAAGGAAATAAAAGAGTCCCGTGACGGATCATCAAGATAAAAACAATGCAACAAATCAAATAGCAACAATGACAGCAGGAAAAGCAGCAAAGCAAACAAAAAACACACCCTTTTGCCTTCCCGAGAATTTGATTTGGGTTAGATCCAATAGAGATCTATGGAAGACTTTGGAAATGGAGCTTCCAAAAGGTTCAAAGCTTCTTGTCTTGCCCCCTTAGTGAGAAAAATGCTCCTTGGATAAATTTAGGGATCATTAAATGAAGAGGGACGCGGGTGGCGCTGTGGGTTAAAGCCTCAGCGCCTAAGGCTTGCCGATCGAAAGGTCGGCGGTTCGAATCCCCGTGGCGGGGTGCGCTCCCGTCGTTTGGTCCCAGCGCCTGCCAACCTAGCAGTTCGAAAGCACCCCCGGGTGCAAGTAGATAAATAGGGACCGCTTACTGGCGGGAAGGTAAACGGCGTTTCTGTGTGCTGCGCTGGCTCGCCAGATGCAGCTTTGTCACGCTGGCCACGTGACCCGGAAGTGTCTCCGGACAGCGCTGGCCCCCGGCCTCTTGAGTGAGATGGGCGCACAACCCCAGAGTCTGTCAAGACTGGCCCGTACGGGCAGGGGTACCTTTATCTTTACCTTTAAATGAAGAGGTGGGTAACCAATGGCCCATGTGCTGCATCCAGTCCCCAGTAATAATTTTTTGTGGGTCTCAATGATCCACAATATATTTTTTTAATAAAAAAAAAACATTGACTGCTCCTGTGTGTTCCCCACTGTGATGCCTTGATGTTAAAAGGTTTTGGTGGCCCTCAAAGCTCCTGCATTTTTGTTGTTGAAACTCTTTTTTTAAAATAAATTATTTTCAAAAAGAGGCACCCCACATACTCTTCACAGACCTGTTCAAACACATGATTTGGCTACATAAGTTTTTAAAATTTGTTTTACTGTTTTATTGTGTTGAATTATTCTTAAATGTTTTCAGGTGCTTTTATTTTTTCAAATTACAATGTTTTCAAAATGTTTATTTTATTTTTAATGTTACTGCTTTATCACAGAAGTGCTTGCTGCTCTAGGCTCTGTAGGAAGGAAAGGAGCGATAGAAATTTAACAAACAAGCATGGCTGTTTTTCAGCTGGAACTCACTGGAACTCAGTTCTGGCACCTTTCAGATGGGCAACTTTGCCATTATAAGAAAATATGTTGGGTTCTGGCACCTCTTTTTCTAGAAAAATAGCACTGCAAACAAGTAAAACAGCCTTAAGGAGCCCTAAGCTTGAGTGTGATGAGTGAGGTATTCACTGCTTCCGCCCTCATCATTTCTGGTACGTACAGCAATTCCCTCAATTGTAATCCATGGTGGCAGCCAGCAGTTCTGACTTCACCAGCCACCTCTGCTGCTAACAATACTTCATCCAGCTTATTTAATTCAATTAAACAAAAGATAATGCATGCATTTCTGGAAAACTGACATTTGAATTCCAGAGCCACAGGAGGTAGGAGAGGAAAAGTTCATCTCAAGGAATAGAAACGGAAAAGTTCCTGTCTTTCCTTTGTCTTTCTTTCTTTTCCTTTCCTCCAGGCTTCCATATATTGGGATAATATCTAGAGAGGCAGAGTAGCAGAGCTATATTTAGTAAGTAGGTCATGGAGACTATTTCATTTGTTGAGCTGAAGAGCTCTACCCTTGCGCTTGTCTGAGTTCTCATGTGTGGCTTGCGCACCACAAAATCCTGCTTGCATCATCAAAACAAAGGCCTGTAAGGACGCCTCATAGAAATTTCATGAAGCAACAAAGCGCAGATGGTAGATGGCATATGCTCTTTCTTCAGTTGTAAGTTCGCTCCTTTGCTGCAAAGACTCTTTTCTTTTCAGCGCCCCAAAAGGACTTCTTACACAGCCCCATATGAAAATGAGGATGAAAACGCAACAAAGCAACATTCTGCTGGGACCTTTCCAGTACGCTACGACAATAGCGCTTGCCCAAAAGTTTAAAGGCAGAACTATAGGTTATCTACCACACAGGGTTGCTGCCCAAAATGGTACCCCCACAATGGGATCTCACTCCACTACCCTGTAGTTCACAGTAATGGAAATTCCTGTCCTGGGGTAACTATCATCTCAATCTCAAGAAACTGATAAAAAATAATTTAGCATTAAAAAAGAAAAAGAAAATAGTCATCAAGTCCACATTGTCATGAAAAGTGTATTTGTTTTTGGGCCCTCAATATTTATCTTTGGGCTCTTGGGTGTTTAGACACCACAACATGAATAATATGAGATGGGTTGTTTCCAATGTTAGCCATACTAAGAGTAGACCCTTGGAATTGATGAAATTAATGAACCTTACTAACTTAGGTGCACTAATTTCAGTGGCTCATCCACACCTCCACTTGTTCTATCACTTTCCTATGGAAAACTTGCTATTTATTTATTGAATTTATATCCCACCCTATACCCGGAGGTCTCAGGGAGGTTTACCCCCTGAATAAATATGGGTTGCGGGACGCGGGTGGCGCTGTGGGTTAAACCACAGAGCCTAGGACTTGCTGATCAGAAGGTCGGTGGTTCGAATCCCCATGACGGGGTGAGCTCCCGTTGCTCGGTCCCTGCTCCTGCCAACCTAGCAGTTTGAAAGCACATCAAAGTGCAAGTAGATAAATAGGCACTGCTCCGGCGGGAAGGTCAACAGCATTTCTGTGTGCTGCTCTGGTTCACCAGAAGTGGCTTAGTCATGCTGGCCACATGACCTGGAAGCCGTACGCCAGCTCCCTCGGCCAATAAAGCGAGATGAGCGCCGCAACCCCAGAGTCGGTCACGACTGGACCTAATGGTCAGGCGTCCCTTTACCTTTCAAATATGGGTTGCAGATAATGTCATGTGTACACCACTTCCCAAACCAGCAATGATAATAATATTAATATATAAAAAAAATTATTTGTATCCCGCCCTCCCCGGCCAAGGCCAGGCTCAGAGCGGCTAACATCATAAAAACATCATAAAAACAGACATAAATTAATTAAAATACATCTTAAAATTAATTCAGACAAGTTAAAATCTGGGCAGGCGGCAATTATCTGGTTGGAATTGAGAGTGGTTAAAACTTGCCAGGACCAACTGTTTCCACTGATCATACAAGGACATCTGAGTGGGTTGGGGGCCTCCTTCGGGCTTGTTTTATACAAAGGAATGTAAGTCAAACTGCATCCTACCCAAAGGCCAGGTAGAACAGCTCCATCTTGCAGGCCCTGCAGAAAGATGTCAAATCCCGCAGGGCCTTGGTCTCTTGTGGGAGAGCGTTCCACCAGGCTGGGGCCACAGCCGAAAAGGCCCTGGGGCTTTAGTCGAGGCCAGTCTAATTTTCCTGGGGCCCAGGATCTTCAAGGTGTTGTTGTTAGCAGACCGTAAGGTGCTCTGTGGGGCATATCAGAAGAGGCGGTCCCGTAGGTACGATGAGAGTGGACTGGATGTCGAGTGTGAATGTGCTTTTTGGCAATTTTGTGTGAAGTGGTTGCAGCCACACGGGAAGCCAGTCACTTCCACATGGTATGGAAAACTGTTTCATGCCTTACTACAAGCTGGAAATCTAGGAACTGGTTTCTCCAAGTGCTCAGATCTAGATTCAGATATGGCCACCCATCGGATTGGCTTGGCCGTGACAGTAAATTCATGCAGAAGTAGGGGGTGGAGAAGAGCCAAATGGCAAAATCTAATGCTGGGACAATTCCTGTACATTGTTATGAATGACTTAATAGCTTCTCTTGAGAATCTGAGAAGCAGAGTGGGAGGGCAGAACATGCATGGCTGATTTTAGGGATCATGAAAAGGAAGCAATTGTTAGCGACTTAATTTATTATTACTATACTTTTACTGTTAAGGAGGAAGAGACAGATGACCTTGTGTATCACGAAACTTGTGGATGGAGTCTAATGTATCCTCTGTGAGTTGTAGTGCTTTTTTATACAATTTGGCTTGTTTGCCAGCTGCAATTACGCCTTAAGAAAAAGACAGAAAGAGAGAACCTGGCAGTAGGTATTCACCTGCATTGCAGGTGGTTGGGCTAGATGACCCTCAGAATTCCTTCCAACTCCACAATTCCATGATTCTATGTTCTGATGGGTAAATTAAATGACCACAATGTGCTCCCCATCAGGTTGCCTTTGGAGACTGTTCAGAAGCTACGGTCGGTACAGAACACAGCAGCTAGGCTGCTAACTGGTACAAAGAATAAAGGACACATCTTGCCAGTTTAAAAAGAACTGCACTGTGCCCAAAATGTGTTTCTGGGCACAGTTCAAAGTGCTGATTTTAACCTTTAAAGTGCTAAATGGCTTGGAATCTGATCCCTTGGAGGACTGCTGGTTCCTGCATGAGCCTGCCTGGCTTTTAAAAGATCATCAAAGACTTTGCTCAGGGTACCTGTGCATTTTGAAGTCAAATGGCTTGTAATGAGCAACTAGGGCTTCCTAGCCAGGATGCCTCTCCTCCAGAACACCCTCCTTCTGCTTCTTCATCAAGCCTTAACTTTGATGCATTTTAGGAAGAACATATATACACTGTTCCCGCACCACTACTTTTAACACAACTTGAGTCTGCTGTTTACCTGATTTTTATTTATTTTACCTGTCTGTTTGTTGCTTTTTGTATTGTGAATCTAATGGCCAAATGTGAGTTTTGAAGAATCTTTTACATGTTTTTTTTATTAAGGATTTTCTTGTTTTACAGAAGTGTAGTGCCACGTATTTTTTTCTTTTCCATGTAACATTTTTACAAATCCGTTTCATTTGTTGAGGCATTAGGGGGAGAAGAAGAAAAAGAAAAAGAAAAAAGAAAGGGGTGGTGGTGAGAGGGAAGATGGATAGGGGTGGGGTCGGGTGGCGGTGTTTCTATTATGTTTAATGTATGTAGAGTTTGGTGTCAGCGTTGCTTGTGTTGTTCACTTGTGTTCCTTTGGTGGTGAGAGAGGTTGGGGTTGGCCTAGGGTGTGATTGTTTGCTTGTGATTGGCTGTGGTGATCTTTGTTTTCGTGTGTGAGTGAGGTGGGTGGGTGTTTTGGATCAGGTTAGCCATATTGATTTGTATGCTGTTGGTGGATTATTGTCATTGTCCTGTTGGGCTGTGCATGTGATAAAGGGGAGCCATACCGGGGTGAAGGCGTCTTCTTCTGTTTGTCCCCGTGTCAGTTTCAGTTTATTAGTTAATTTTTCTAGTAGAGCTGTTTCCCATACTATTTGGTACCATTGGTCCATGCTTACTCCTGACAGGTCTCTCCAGTGTCTGGTTATGGTGTTTCTGGCTGCTGAGAGCAGGTGGGTTATGAGTTCTTTGTGGTGTAAATGGGCATTGTTGTCTTGGAAGATGTTTAGTAGGAATCTTTTACATGTTGCCAGTGCTTTTATTCTGGGGGTACGCAAGGGTGCAGTGGGATGCGGGTGGTGCTGTGGTCTAAACCACAGAGCCTAGGGCTTGCCGATCAGAAGGTCGGTGGTTCAAATCCCCACGACGGGGTGAGCTCCCATTGTTCGGTCCCAGCTCCTGCCCACCTAGCAGTTCGAAAGCACACCAGTGCAAGTAAATAAATAGGTACCGCTCCAGCGGGAAGGTAAACGGCATTTCCATGCACTGCTCTGGTTTGCCCGAAGCAGGTTAGTCATGCTGGCCACATGACCCGGAAACTGTACGCCGGCTCCCTTGGCCAATAAAGTGAGATGAGCACTGCAACCCCAGAGTCATCCACGACTGGACCTAATGGTCAGGGGTCCCTTTACCTTTATGCAAGGGTACGCATAGCCCTAAACATTTTGTGAATCTTTGTACTTTTGTCTATTCACTGTATTTATCTCCCCCCCAATTTGAACTATAAAATGGTGATTTTCTTGAGTCAAAATGAGAGTACCCCTAAACATTTTTTTTAGAAAAAAAGCACTGCATGTTGCAAGCTACGCCATGAACCTTTTTTTGGTTAAGAAGCTAGGGGGAAAATAAGGTATATAACCAATAAAAGTTTCTTTGTGTGACAGTTTTAAAATTTGATCTGGCTGAGAATATCCTTGGTAGACAGCAATTTAGAAAGACATTGTGGGCATATTTCTAGACGTTGGCAGTACTTAACCAGCTCCGTTGGTTAGAGTGTGATGCTGATAACACCAAGGTTGAAGATTTGATCCCCGTATGGGGCAGCTGCATGTTCTTGCATTGCAGGAGCTTGGACTAGATGATCCTCAGGATCCTCCAACTCCACAATTTTATGATTCTGTGATTCATGTGGCCACTTACCTGCCTGGCTGACTCACATGGGAAGCTGAATCTAAACAACTACTTGGTCATAGGAAGCCAAGACCCCTGATCAGGTGTGAATCCTACAAAATGGCCCTACTGTCCCATATCATGGCAACCTCAAATATTTGTGGTCACCATAGCTAAAAGAGCTCTGAAAAGTGCTACAGAAATGCTCACTAACCAAAAATTTGGTAATGGAACTCCTCCTTTCCCAGGAAATTATTATTTCTCCAGCCAAAGGAACTAGGTTTGAGTTGATTGTTTTGTTAGGCAACATAAGCAGAAAGAGGGTCTGGGTCGACTGGTAGAGCTCTGTTGTTGTTTAGTCGTATCCGACTCTTCGTGACCCCATGGACCAGATCACGCCAGGCAATCCTGTCTTCCACTGGCTCCCGTAGTTTGGTCAAACTCATGCTGGTAGCTTCGAGAACACTATCCAACCATCTCGTCCTCTGCCGTCCCCTTCTCCTTGTGCCCTCCATCTTTCCCAACATCAGGGTCTTTTCCAGGGAGTCTTCTCTTCTCATGAGGTGGCCAAAGTATTGGAGCCTCAGCTTCAGGATCTATCCTTCCAGTGAGCACTCCGGGCTTATTTCCTTAAGAATGGAGAGGTTTGATCTTCTTGCAGTCCATGGGACTCTCTAGAGTCTCCTCCAGCACCATAATTCAAAAGCATCAATTCTTTGGCGATCAGCCTTCTTTATGGTCCAGCTCTCACTTCCATACATCACTACTGGGAAAACCATAGCTTTAACTATACGGACATTTGTTGGCAAGGTGATGTCTCTGCTTTTTAAGATGTCTAGGTAGAGCTCTACGGTGGTGGTTTTTGGTTTGTTTGTTTTGTTTTTAAGAAAAAGGGGTGCTGGTAGTCACCATGAAGTTTTTACTGTAATCGCCACACTTTTGACATTTGGAAAAGGTGCCCGGTAATGTGTACCCTTGAGTACGCCCAGAAAAAAGCATCGGATCATCTCTAAATGATTGGCAGTAGATTGGCAAGGATTTCTGATTCTAATTGTTTAACAACAGCGTCAAAATGTGCTCCCCCTGCATATTATACTATTGAACTGATGAAACTTTGGAGTAAACGGGAGGCAATTTTTGTGTCAGAGGACTGTGTGTCGGTACCCAAAATAAACTTCAGGGAACAGAATTTTTTAATTCTAAGGGCATGCAAGTCGGTGGTTCTCATGGTTCTTCTTTAAAACAAAGTTTATTCCGTAAACCTGAAGCCTGTCCACCCCATTGCATTTCTGTCAACTGTCCCAGAATTGCAGAGGCCACACTGGCTTCTGATTGGATCCCAGATTGTCCAATTTTGGCTCCTGCGAGAGTGCAGTCCCGAAAGGTGCCCCTTTTGGGGGACCGTACACTCTGGCAAATCACGTGGTTCCTGCAAGTGCACAGCCTGGAAAGACGTGCATTCCAATTTTCCTCTGCAAGATGTTGGAGGGTATGCTATTGTTCAGCAATCTTAGATTGATCCCTGTTCATGTCTTTCTTTCTTTTTGCCTCACTGTCAACCCTCTTCCTTTGCACGGAATTTACTTTCACAAAATATTACGAAACATAAACATGGACTGAGAAATCAATACAATCTGTGTAAGGGAAAGGGTATCTGTTTGCATCTCTCCTTGCTATGCTTTGTCATAAGAGGGCTACTGTTCAGCGAAAGAGAATGTCCTGGGGAAAACAGATAACTATCAGCCCCTTTGGTCTTTTCAGAACTATCACTCGCAATGAAAGCTCAGAGGGGGGAAAGGGGATAAAGAAAAGCAAGACAGAACTTGGATGTGATGGATGTGCAATGTACAATTCTTACAATCCCACAGCAGCTGTATGAGCTCTGTGTTTCTGAACTGCCCTGTTTCCTTCTAAATGTGTTTGTTCAGTCCATGTCTGAAGCATAGAGTTCACATTGGTTGGTACAGATATTAAAAGCTGTTATGAGGAAATTATGAGGAAATTAGGGATGTGGGTGGTGCTGTGGTCTAAACCACTGAGCCTCTTGGGCTTGCCAATCAGAAGGTCAGCGGTTCGAATCTCCACTACGGGGTGAGCTCCTGTTGCTTGGTCCCAGCTCCTGCCAACCTAGCAGTTCAAAAGCACGCCCCCCAAAGTGTAAGTAGATAAATAGGTACTGCTCTGGCGGGAAGGTAAATGGCGTTTCCATGCACTGCTGTGGTTTGGGTGTTCCGTTGCAGCAGAAACGGCTTAGTCATGCTGGCCACATGACCTGGAAAAACTGTCTGTGGACAAATGCCGGCTCCCTCTGCCTGTAAAGCGAGATGAGCACTGCCCCAGAGTCGTCTGTGACTGGACTTAACTGTCAGGGGTCCTTTACCTTTTTTTATGAGGAAATTGGTCAAAAACTATTTAAGCGCTGAAAATGCACATGTGCAAATATGAGTTTTATGAATTTGCTAATTTTGCCACTCAAATTTTGAGAATGAAATTTCAAATTTCTTATCAAACTAGCTCTAAATCTCTATCAAATACAAGATATTTAAGCCAACATTTTAAATAAATAGTTGTAGTAGTAGTTAGGATTTTGGCTGCATGCCAAGAACATATCACTAGTTAATTATCATCACTGCAAAATGAATGTTTCATCTATGTTGCAAGGATCACCACTATTTACTAAATGGGTCACAATCCATTTGCTCCAGTGAAAAAACAATTGGGAGCTGATTTTAAGCTTCTGATGTTAGGCCTGATTCAAGGCTTAACTGGGCATTCTATAGTGGTACAGAAAAGTAGAACAGATTACTTTTCTAGAAACTATCCTTCTAGCAATTTACTGTCAGCTGTAAAGAGGCACAGGCAATTGATGAGCGTGTTTCAACACTTCCTCAGTTGTTCTTTTATTTGAATAAGAAGGCCAATGGTTTCAAGTTACAAGAAAGGAGATTCCGACTAAAGATCAGGAAGAACATTCTGACAGTAAGAGATTGTTTGACAGTGGAACCGTCTGCCTCAGTAGGTAGTAGACTCTCCTTCCTTGAAGGTTTTTAAGCAGAGGTTGGGTGGCCATCTGTCATGGATGCTTTAGCTGAGATTCCTGCATTGTAGGGACGAGATGACCCCCAGGGTCACTTCCAATTGTACAATTCTATGCTTATTCCTTTGAAGCTTTGGCCTTATGCAGCCCATATATGTCCTGATGTCATGTACAGAATGGGTAGGCCTGACTTCCCCTGAACAGGCTGTTCAGCCCAAATGGAGAGGGTTGGAGGGCCCAGTTTGGGCTGCAGGCCGGAGGTTTCCCACTCCTGAAGCAAGTACTGCCATTACTTGCCAATAGAAAGACTGGGGAAATTATTCAGGCCACAAAGTCTGCTGTAGTTTTTATTTCCGTGTGTCCAGGAACTGGGCGGGTGGACAGCAAGTTTCTTCTAGCACAAAGTGATGAATCGGATATTTTGTCTTCATAAGTTTGGGTGCTTGATTTGCTCAGTGAAAAGTTTGCATCCAACACACAACTCTAATAATTATTGCTGGCTCTCATGGATATATATTGCCAGTATAATGGGCTTTCCCCCCCTTTTCTTTTTTTTTACTAAACCTAGTTTCTATTGTGCTGGATTCCTCATACTGTAAAAGCAACTGTCTGTGTTAAAAAGAAAAACAGCATTCTTATTGAATAGGAAGAATACAAGGCTTGAGATCAGATAAGCTTTCTTTCCAGAATGTGAGTTTCCTTCCATTTGCTTAGGATTTGCCCCCACATCCCACCATGTATCTGAAGACACTTTGATGGTGAGTACACTTTTGTTCCTGTGTCTGCAAGGAGATTTTAGATGGGTGGAAATTTCTTTTGCATAACATGTTTTACACAAAGACAAATAATATTGATAGGATGAGGGGGAGACAGCTTGGACTTGCTGCCAAGAAATGTAGAGTGTAATCAAAGGGCATATATTTACATAATGCAAGTATTAGAAGTGGGTGTGGGATTGTAAAAATGGAAGGGAAGGAGGGAGAGAAATCTTTAAAATAAATAGTGTGTATCACATAAAATTTATAAAAAACATACTGGATTTTGTACCAATGAAAAGAATGTGCATACATTAGAGTGGAAAACTACACACGCTAACAGTCTCATAACCAGTGCTGCTCAGGAATTGGATCAGGCTAACCTGATCCAAAACACCCACCCACCTCACTCACACACGAAAACAAAGATCACCACAGCCAATCACAAGCAAACAATCACACCCTAGGCCAACCCCAACCTCTCTCACCACCAAAGGAACACAAGTGAACAACATAAGCAACGCTGACACAAAACTCTACATACAGTAAACATAATAGAAACACTGCCACCCGACCCCACCCCCATCCATCTTCCTCTCTCCCCCTTTCTTTTTTCTTTCTTTTTTCTTCTCCCCCTATTGCCTCAACAAATGAAACGGATTTGTAAAAATGTTACATGGGGGGAAAAAATACGAGGCACTACACTTCTGTAAAACAAGAAAATCCTTAATAAAATATTAAAAAAATAAAAATTCACAAACCACAATATGGATTATAAGTAAAGTATTCAGATAACAGAAGAAATGATGAAATGATTAAAGAAGCAGTTTATTAAACAGATAAGAGAGACCCACTTTGAGGAAGATGGAAGTCTATTGGGTAAGATAAGGAATTTGGAATTAAGAACATGGTGGCATAAGTTCTTTTGTAAGAACGTATGGATTTATGGATGTATGTATGGTTTTTTGTTTTGTTTTTGTTATTATATTGTGTGTGTGTTTTTTGTGTGTGTGTTTGTTAAGTAATAAAACTAATAAAAAGCATATTAAAAAAAGAAAAAGGGGTGCTCAGGAATTCTAAGAAACTGAAAAATCAATGCTACGATTCAAAATGGCATCCTATTGTATCCAAACTTCAGTGAAAACCTACTCCTTGATCACAGGCACCACCATGCAAAATTTAGCTATAATTTGCCAGGTACACAAAGCCCATGCTCACCCCTCCCATTCACCCTTTTAAAATATTATGAGAGATCTTCCACTATGTTGCCTAGTTTTGCCCTGATAATTTGTCATCACAGTGCTGTCACCTTCTCTAGCCTGTCCTTTGTCCCCCCCCCACCCCGTTATTTATAAAACATTCTGTAATATCTCAATAGCTGAGCCAATGAATAGCGATGGCTCATTTCAGTCAACTGAAACTAGAATTCTAACTCTCAATAGCTATGAAACTTTCACAGCCTGTAGCCTGGGTTCAGTGTTTGTCCTTACTTTGAATTTATCCAATAGTGAGGGGATATTGCAACACTGCCACGTGTCCTTGCAAACCTGTGTAGTAGTGTGGTGTATTGGTTAAGAGCGGTAGACTCGTAATCTGGTGAACCGGGTTCGCGTCTCCGCTCCTCCACATGCAGCTGCTGGGTGACCTTGGGCTAGTCACACTTCTTTGAAGTCTCTCAGCCCCACTCACCTCACAAAGTGTTTGTTGTGGGGAAGGAAGGGAAAGGAGAATGTTAGCCGCTTTGAGACTCCTTTGGGTAGTGATAAAGTGGGATATCAAATCCAAACTCCACTTCTTCTTCTGTGTTTTAATTTGAAGGCCCATTATTTTCTCTTCAACCATAGATAGCGCCCTAAAACACAATCCAAACCTGGCAGTGGTACTGATCATAGATCTCGATATCTTTGAAATGCATCTTTTCCAAAAAAAGCGACTGTGCACCATCCCCAAGGTATACAGCTTGCAACCTTAACCACTTCACCAGTTACTTTCCATGTGCAAGTCTGTAATTTTTCCTACAAAAACATTTTCTCAAACAACATAAATGAACCACAATTTCAAGAGGAACCACCAAGCAGTTGATATTTGCCATGCCTAACTCTATGCACCAGAGAAGCTGAGACCCTTGCTCTTCCCTAATGTACTATTTTGTATAGTTGTACTTCTTGTTACGTCAGTCTCCAGCTGCATTTTTTCAGGATATGAACGCGGAAAATCCGGAAGTGTATGCTTCCAGGTTTCACCATGCACGCATGCACAGAAGTGCTCTCCGCATCTTGCACATGCACAGAAACATTATGTGCACCTCGCATGTGCACAGAAGCACTCTATCACGCCATGCGCAGAAGCGGTACTCTAGTTGCGGACTTTTCGGGGTGTGAAAAGCACCCTGGAACAGATCGAGTCCATAACTACAGGTACCACTATACTATATAACAGGATACCAGTGCTAAATGGGATTTTAATATTCATTGGCATAAAAGAAATATGGACAGATGTCTTCTCTTCACTATTGTTTGTGGCACATACCTCTCTCCCAGGCACACAAGAAGCCAAGGGTGATTCATGCAAAAAAGTTTTTCCTGGATTTGGAGTGCTACTGTTTACATGATGACTTGGATGCCTAACGCACGTTGAACTTTTTCAAAACAAAAAAGGAGGAGGCTCAGTTTCATGTGAATATCCTCATGGCAAACATTTCCATACTGTAAACAAGAAGTGCAGGTAAATCATCTCTTGCTTGGTCCAATAGACACTATGTGGATAGTATGAGCAAAAGCCTTATTATTGCTGTTGCAGATATTATATATATATATATATATATATATATATATATATATATATATATATATATATATGCAGGTTTTGGTGTCCTCGGGTGTCTTCCCGTGTAAAAGTTGGGGTGTCTAGGCGACGTTTCGACGAGGTCTCACTCGTCATCTTCAGGCTGGTGCTTTCGGCTTCTTGTTACTGGAACAGAGCAGGATCTCAGTGTTTGAGTTCCTATAAATACTGTTGAGGAGGTGTGGCCTCTAATGTTCTTGGGCAGAGAGGAAGTTCCCAGGCTAGTGTGCCTTTTCTTCTTTTGTTTCTTAATTACTTGAGGGATATCTTGAGTGATTTCTTGAGTTGTATCCTGAGTACCACTTAGGTGGGTCATTAGGTGTGGATTAGTTGCTAAAGCCTTTGTGTCTTGACCTCTTGAACTTTGTGAAGAGTTTTTCTGGGAAGATGGTTGTACTGCATTTTGTTGTGCTCTGGCTTGGCTTCGTGTATAGGGGCGAGCTGTGGTTTTGTGGTCTGTGCCAGCCAGATCTGTGTAGGGATTGCAGGGGGGTGCAGCATCCGGAGGTGCCACCATGGTTTGGCTACTGGATGGTATCTGTAATTCATCTGTGGAGAGGGTCTGGGTTTGGGTCTGGTGTGGTTGATTGGTGATGGCGTTCTGTGTGCCTCTGGCTCTGGTGTCAGTTTTTGTGGGGAGGGCTAATTTCCAGATGTCTGGCAAGCGGGATGTGTCGTCACGCTTGTTCATGTTGTGAGGGTGTTTCTCTATCTCGATGGCTTCCATGATTATTCTCTTGTGGTGATGTTCCATGTTAAAGAGCAATTTGGAATCTGCAAAATTAATTTCGTGTCCTGTTTCTTTCATGTGTTGGAAAAGAGAGGAAGTTTTTTCTTCTTTTTTGACGGCATTCTTGTGTTCTGCGATACGTGCATTTATTCGTCTGTTAGTTTGTCCAATGTACGTGGCTGGGCAGACTTTGCAGGGTATTTCATAGACCCCTTGGTTTTCCAACTGGATTTTATCCTTGGGGTTTCTGAGGATATTGGCTATTTTTTGGTTGGTGCAAAAGGCTGTTTTGATATTGTGTTTATGGAGGATTTTGCTAATTTTATCTGTAGTGCCCTTGATATAAGGAAGGAGGGCCATGCCATTGTTTTCTTCTGTGTCTTGGTTTTTGGGGGGTGTTTCTTTTTGGATTAGCTTCGTAACCCTGTTTTGCTGGTATCCATTGGCAATTAACACATTTGAGAGATTCTGTAACTCAGTTGTCAAGTGGTTTTTGTCAGCCAGGCGTTTGGTTCTGGAGATGAGAGACTTGGCTACGGAGTTTATTTGTGCAGGGTGGTGGTGTGATTGTGCATGTAAGTAGCGGTTGGTGTGTGTTTTTTTCCGGTAGATAGTGTGTCCTAGGGAGCCATCAGGTTTTTTGTAGATTAGGACGTCAAGGAAGGGAAGTTGGTTGTTGGCTTCTATTTCCATAGTGAATTGTATTTTGGGGTGTAGGCTGTTGAGATGTGTGAGGAAGCTATCCAGTTTTTCCTTCCCGTGTGGCCAAATTACAAAGGTGTCGTCAACATATCTGAGCCAAAGTTTGGGTTTGTGTT
The DNA here is from genome assembly GCF_964188315.1 of Podarcis muralis. NCBI lineage: Eukaryota > Metazoa > Chordata > Lepidosauria > Squamata > Lacertidae > Podarcis > Podarcis muralis. The sequence goes on along the minus strand of NC_135659.1, from coordinate 24,250,885 downwards.
CTGACTTGTCTAAGGCATTGGTTTCAAAGTGTTCCATGTACAGGTTTGCGATGACCGGTGAGAGGGGTGATCCCATAGGTGCTCCTTCTATCTGTTTGTATCTTTGTCCATTGTGGATGAAGTACGTGTTGGTTAGGCAGTGCTTGGTCAGGTCCAAGATGTATTCGGGGGGATTGTATTTGTTTTGAATGGCTGTCAAGGCTTCATTAATGGGCACTTGTGTGAAGAGAGATACAACATCGAAGCTCACAAGTAGGTCATTGGGATGTAGGTTTTGCTTCTTTATTGTTTCTATGAACTGGAAGGAGTTTGGAACGTGTGAAGAGATGGATTCTGCATAGGGCTGAAGTTGCTTGGCGAGAAATTTAGCGAGATTTTGTAGAGGTGAGCCTATGGAGCTGACTATTGGTCTGAGTGGTGTTCCTTCTTTGTGTATCTTGGGGAGGCCGTAGAGTTTGGGGCATCTGGATGATTTTTCTCTGGGGATGATTCTTAGCTGGATTTCTTCACTGATAGGAGAGGCTTTTATTTTGGATTTGGTGGTTTTTTCCAGATAGGTGGTGGGATCTGTTTTTATAGGTTGGTAGGTAGGGTCTTGGAGTAGATTTGATAGTTTTGCTTGGTAGTCCGATGTGTTCATCACAACAGTGGCATTACCTTTGTCTGCTGGGAGAATGATTATGTTGTTGTCTTTCCTCAGGTCGGTGAGTGCTTTCTGTTCTTCTTTGTGTAAATTGCTTCTGGGTGGTTTGCTGGAGCAGAGGATGTTGGTGACTTCAAGTCTGATTTTATTGGCTTCATCTGGGTTGATTTTGGTTAGGCTAGCTTCGACTCCGCATATGATGTTTTCCGTGGGGATGCGTCTCGGGGCGACTGCAAAGTTGAAACCTTTGGAGAGTACTTTGGTTTCAGTTGAGGTGAGGATCCTGTCTGATATGTTATGTACTGTTTGCTTCATGGGTTGTTGTGGAGGGTGGCTGGGTTTCTGGCGTTTTTCTAGTTTGTGGAGTTTGTTGGTGTGTGTGTCTGTCTTACGTGAGGTCTCCGTTTCAGCTCTCCAGACGGCTAGTTGTTTGCATTTGTCCCAGAGTGCAGGGTGGATTTTGTTACAGAGTTTGAGGTGAAGAGTGAGCAGATCTTTGTTGGTTTGGTTTAGTAGGTATCTTTTCCTGTGTAGTTCGTTTCTGATTAGGGATAGTTCAGTTCGTTTCAGGATCCTTTCGGTAGCTGGGGTTTTAGAGTGGAATTTAAGTTGGAAGCATGTGGGAATTAAGTTGTTGTCTCGGCAGTTGCGTAGGAACAAGAGATCACATAAGATGGTGGCTCTTCGGATTTCTAGTTTCTCGTAGGTTCTTGTCAGCTGGAAGGTTTCCTCCCCGTAGAGGTGAGATATTTGCTTTCGTAGATTTTCACGGGTACAGGAATGCAGGTTTTGGTGTCCTCGGGTGTCTTCCCGTGTAAAAGTTGGGGTGTCTAGGCGACGTTTCGACGAGGTCTCACTCGTCATCTTCAGGCTGGTGCTTTCGGCTTCTTGTTACTGGAACAGAGCAGGATCTCAGTGTTTGAGTTCCTATAAATACTGTTGAGGAGGTGTGGCCTCTAATGTTCTTGGGCAGAGAGGAAGTTCCCAGGCTAGTGTGCCTTTTCTTCTTTTGTTTCTTAATTACTTGAGGGATATCTTGAGTGATTTCTTGAGTTGTATCCTGAGTACCACTTAGGTGGGTCATTAGGTGTGGATTAGTTGCTAAAGCCTTTGTGTCTTGACCTCTTGAACTTTGTGAAGAGTTTTTCTGGGAAGATGGTTGTACTGCATTTTGTTGTGCTCTGGCTTGGCTTCGTGTATAGGGGCGAGCTGTGGTTTTGTGGTCTGTGCCAGCCAGATCTGTGTAGGGATTGCAGGGGGGTGCAGCATCCGGAGGTGCCACCATGGTTTGGCTACTGGATGGTATCTGTAATTCATCTGTGGAGAGGGTCTGGGTTTGGGTCTGGTGTGGTTGATTGGTGATGGCGTTCTGTGTGCCTCTGGCTCTGGTGTCAGTTTTTGTGGGGAGGGCTAATTTCCAGATGTCTGGCAAGCGGGATGTGTCGTCACGCTTGTTCATGTTGTGAGGGTGTTTCTCTATCTCGATGGCTTCCATGATTATTCTCTTGTGGTGATGTTCCATGTTAAAGAGCAATTTGGAATCTGCAAAATTAATTTCGTGTCCTGTTTCTTTCATGTGTTGGAAAAGAGGAAGTTTTTTCTTCTTTTTTGACGGCATTCTTGTGTTCTGCGATACGTGCATTTATTCGTCTGTTAGTTTGTCCAATGTACGTGGCTATTTTTTGGTTGGTGCAAAAGGCTGTTTTGATATTGTGTTTATGGAGGATTTTGCTAATTTTATCTGTAGTGCCCTCATCTCCAGAACCAAACGCCTGGCTGACAAAAACCACTTGACAACTGAGTTACAGAATCTCTCAAATGTGTTAATTGCCAATGGATACCAGCAAAACAGGGTTACGAAGCTAATCCAAAAAGAAACACCCCCCAAAAACCAAGACACAGAAGAAAACAATGGCATGGCCCTCCTTCCTTATATCAAGGGCACTACAGATAAAATTAGCAAAATCCTCCATAAACACAATATCAAAACAGCCTTTTGCACCAACCAAAAAATAGCCAATATCCTCAGAAACCCCAAGGATAAAATCCAGTTGGAAAACCAAGGGGTCTATGAAATACCCTGCAAAGTCTGCCCAGCCACGTACATTGGACAAACTAACAGACGAATAAATGCACGTATCGCAGAACACAAGAATGCCGTCAAAAAAGAAGAAAAAACTTCCTCTCTTTTCCAACACATGAAAGAAACAGGACACGAAATTAATTTTGCAGATTCCAAATTGCTCTTTAACATGGAACATCACCACAAGAGAATAATCATGGAAGCCATCGAGATAGAGAAACACCCTCACAACATGAACAAGCGTGACGACACATCCCGCTTGCCAGACATCTGGAAATTAGCCCTCCCCACAAAAACTGACACCAGAGCCAGAGGCACACAGAACGCCATCACCAATCAACCACACCAGACCCAAACCCAGACCCTCTCCACAGATGAATTACAGATACCATCCAGTAGCCAAACCATGGTGGCACCTCCGGATGCTGCACCCCCCTGCAATCCCTACACAGATCTGGCTGGCACAGACCACAAAACCACAGCTCGCCCCTATACACGAAGCCAAGCCAGAGCACAACAAAATGCAGTACAACCATCTTCCCAGAAAAACTCTTCACAAAGTTCAAGAGGTCAAGACACAAAGGCTTTAGCAACTAATCCACACCTAATGACCCACCTAAGTGGTACTCAGGATACAACTCAAGAAATCACTCAAGATATCCCTCAAGTAATTAAGAAACAAAAGAAGAAAAGGCACACTAGCCTGGGAACTTCCTCTCTGCCCAAGAACATTAGAGGCCACACCTCCTCAACAGTATTTATAGGAACTCAAACACTGAGATCCTGCTCTGTTCCAGTAACAAGAAGCCGAAAGCACCAGCCTGAAGATGACGAGTGAGACCTCGTCGAAACGTCGCCTAGACACCCCAACTTTTACACGGGAAGACACCCGAGGACACCAAAACCTGCATTCCTGTACCCGTGAAAATCTACGAAAGCATATATATATATATATATATAACCAAAAAGTAACAAATAGAATACATTAAAGAAACATAAATTCCCCCAAAAGAGGCTCACCTGGCAAGGTTATTGTCAGGAAACTGCCATCGCTGCCAGGAGTGGAGGAAGGGCTCCCAAGCGATGCCGGAGAAGGGCCCAGCAGGGAAAGAGGGGAGTCAGCAGCCGGGGAAGGAAATCAGCGTTACACCAGGGAGAAAGGCGGGCAGAGGCGGGCTTCGGAGAGATGGCTCCAGGACTCTTCGCCTGAGACCAGCGGGGAGAGCACGGGTCCTCCACTGCCCACACCCACCCTGCGCAGAAGACTTCCGCGCAGGGAGGCTAGGCGGAGACTATCCGTCAAGGAACTTTTATGTTGGAAGAAGTTTAGGAAACACCCACTGACGGATTCTGCCAGTGACTGAGACAGACGTGGAATCAGGACTGTCCAGCCAGGGAAAGGTTTATCCAGGCAACCTCGCTGAGAGTGGCGGCAACTTACGCACGAGCAACCCCCCAATTCCCATTACAGTTATAAAACAAACAAGCCATTATCATAAAAATGGTTGCAAAAGTAACCAAGGCTTTTTGAAGCCAGTCAATGAAGAACACCATATAAGAAACATTGTACCCATCTGCAGTTTGCATAATTTGGGAAAGATCACAGAAAAATAGCACTACCTAGTTGGCTAATAGTAATTCTGTCCTTGGAATTCAGTTGCCCTTGTTCAGGAGGAAGGGCTAGCCATGTGTGGGTCAAAATTCACAGCCACACAACGATTGACCATGGTCCCATCCAAAGCACAACATGCAAAAATAATTTTGGAAATAATTCTGAATATTATCCGTTCTATTTATGCTTGGTGACGGTAGGCTTACCAACTGGGTGTTTTGCTCCCAACAGCTAAATTCATAAGCACACATCCATAGACTGTTGCTCCATCTTATCTTCTCCTAATTGTTTATTCTACACACAATAAAGAAATGTCATAAGACACTTGGAGAAAGCAAAAGAGAATTAATGTTTACATTTCCCCTGGTAGGTGTTAATCTCGGATTGCTCTATGTTGAACAACACGCCTGTTGTTTCTGCAGTGTTTTCCAAACACTCATAAATACGCAGATTAATATATATCTTATCTGCTAATCCAGGCATGTGCTTCAGAGCAGGACACTGCAAAGACGTACGACATGCTGAAACACTTATTTGTTGATTGACTTAAGAACACTGCCCTCCACAGAGTAGAGGTGCAACAGTTTCCATATGAAAAGTTCTAAAAATCCAGCGTTACCACAGTCAGATATATATATATATATATATATATATATATATATATATATGTGTGTGTGTGTGTGTGTGTGTGTGTGTGTGTGTGTGTGAGAGAGAGAGAGAGAGAGAGAGAGAGAGAGAGAGAGAGAGAGAGAGACATCCTTCTTGTTGTGAAGAAGCTAAACATCTAGTTTCAAGTGAAAAACGTCTTAATGTGATTGGTACCATAAAATGACAATATGAAGGACATCTCATTAGTGACATAACAAGGTGCTCTCCAGCTATTCAGGGCCAATTCACATATGTAGCAACCACTGCCTAGTTCCCCTTCACTTTGTACATATGGGATTGGGGGTGGAGCCACTGCCAAGCCTAGTTCTTTGGCACATGTTCTATCCTGTAGGCAGCCAAAAGCAATCCTTTTGCCTGGGCAGGCGCATTATATGACCCATGAGTGCAGCAAAATAACCAGACTGTATAACAGTGATGGGATAAATTCAGGCCAAATCTTTACTGACAGCAGCAGGCAGGGCAAGGGTTGGCATGGCATTGGGTCCCAGGATCAGTTCATTATTCCCCAAGCCCCACATTGATGCAATTAACCTGCAATTAATCCAGAATGCGGCAGCTAGACTGGTGACTGGGAGTGACTGCCGAGACCCTATAACACCGGTCCTGAAAGATCTTCATTGGCTCCCAGTACGTTTCTGAGCACAATTCAAAGTGTTGGTGCTGTCTTTTAAAGCCCTAAAAGGCCTCGGTCCTGTATACCTGAAGGAGCGTCTCCACCCTCATCGTTCAGCCCGGACACTGAGATCCAGCACCGAGGGCCTTCTGGCGGTTCCCTCGCTGCGAGAAGTGAGGTTACAGGGAACCAGGCAGAGGGCCTTCTCTGTAGTGGTGCCTGCCCTGTGGAACGCCCTCCCAGCAGATGTCAAGGCAATAAACAACTATTTTACTTTTAAAAGACAATTGAAGGCAGCCCTTTTTAGGGAAGTTTTTAATGTCTGACGCTGTATTGTTTTTAATATTCGGTTGGAAGCAGCCCAGAGTGGCTGGGGAAACCCAGCCAGGCGGGGTATAAATATTATTATTATTATTATTATTATTGATGGAATGGATCTGCCGGGTTGGGACCGGCCTAAACCTGTTCCATGGGAGTCGGCTAGTGTTGAACCTTGCCATGGTACAAGCCAAGCAAGCAAGGTTTCATTAGGCAACCAGGGTGCAGATTCCAAACAGGCAGATATCCCAGGGTTGGGAGGATTGCAGTCAATCCTCCACTCAGGCCCCTTATCGGGTCCCCGCTATGCTATGTTGATCCTTCCATTCTTCCACCTAACAAAGGAAGGCCATAATTATACTGAGGGAAAATCAGGAAAAAAAACCCAACCAAGTGCCAATCAGGTTGAGAGAAGAATAAATTCTTTCTGGCCCTGTCAGTCAGCGAGCTAAAATGGCTCAGTGAAGGCTCTAACCAGAGGGTGGGCTGGCGGGAAGCTCTCAAGGCAAAATGGCCCTGAACTCCATGGAAAGCGGCTTTACAAAGGCTTTCCCCTCCCCCCTTTGCAAGGGCTCATGGACGCTTCCATGTTTAAGATGACTCTTATTTTTCTGGACCCCAAATTAAGAAATCAATACTTTAAACACCAGACAGAACAACTTTGATATTTTATTTAATACTCAAAGTACTGGTATATTTAATACCATATACAGTGGTACCTCGGGTTAAGAACTTAATTTGTTCTGGAGGTCCGTTCTTAACCTGAAACTGTTCTTAACCTGAAGCACCACTTTAGCTAATGGGGCCTCCCACTGCCGCTGTGCCGCCGCAGTGCAAATTCTGTTCTCATCCTGAAGCAAAGTTCTTAACCCAAGGTACTATTTCTGGGTTAGCGGAGTCTGTAACCTGAAGCGTCTGCAACCCGAGGTACCACTGTATTTAAACACCAGCAGCAGTCAGCCTGTAATGGGTGGTGGAAGTGGTAAGCAGAGGCAGAGTGTGACCCACCGGTGCCAGGCATGCATGCACCAGAGGGTTGCAAAAGCTGACTCGGTGTGAATGAAGAGGCAGGTAAGGGGCAGAGGCAGGTATGGGTTCTTGGTGTGCCCTGTTGAAGTACTGGGGCACCAGCAGCTGTGCAAGTGTACTCCTTGCTGAGTCCAGGAGGCTGTAGAAGCATCATGCAGCATAGCGTGAAGAACCACAAAACCGTCATGCAATGTGGTGTGTGCTAGGAGGACAGATGTTTGCCATTTCCTTCGCAGATAGCTAAATTGACAAGAAACGTTCATAGCCAGCAAGATAAAAAAAGAAAAAATGCAGAGGAGTAATCTGTTCTACAGATGAGGGAAGTAGTTGAAGCTAAGTTGACTAGAGTCTGTAATGTTCTGGCAACCTCTGGAGAAGAGCAAAATCTGCTTTAAAGCAGCAGGAGAAATGTGTAATTGAATCATTCAGGTTAACTTTAAACAGGTAAAGGCCAACTGAGGCACATATGACTAAGTCGTAAGAAAAGTGCTACAAATGAGAAGCAGATGGCTGTAGAAAAATATAAACCATCTGGAAGGAAGGAAAATGGCAGGAGTGCCAATTTTGAGCATTTGAAAACCAAGGGATTGATGGGGACTCATCTCTTCTTTAAAACCAAACATTACTTTTTAATTGTGCTCGGGCTTTAAGAATGTTTGCCTGCCCCCATTTCTTCTATTGCATGAACTTAATAGGGTTAGGGGGACTTCCTGTATTTTTTTTAGCAAAGCATTTCTATGTCTTCTGCTTTGGTCTCTGGAAATGGGAAGAAAAAGAGGTCATGTGCCCACATTAAAACCAAGCTAATGCAATAAAAATCTCTTTGTAAATGGGACCATAAAAAACAAACAGAGCTTTCCATTTCATCAGACTCCTCGCAAACATTCCCTTTCCATCTTCCACCTGGGCCCTTCTTTTTCTGGAAAGATATCGCCAAGTTTAAACACAGAGGAAAATAGCTCCCGAATCCAATAATATGTGGAAGGCAGAGCTTGCAGCAATACCGAGGGATTTTCACCCAATATATTTGCCAACAAATCAATAACAAGAGTAAATCCGCCTGTGTCGTGTGCAATCAAATGCTCACTACCAGGTACTGCTGCCTAAATTAATATAATCCCTGAAGTGCACAGTATGTGTCAAAGTTAATACCGAGGGAAGCTTACGCTTCACATGCGATAAGCTGAAGGATATCTCTTAATAATGGTTTAAATAACAGGAAATTATGTGGAGATTTTGAATTAAATGATCCTGAACTCACTTGGCTCAACACACGCTGAAGTCTCTTCTCTCCCAAGATGGTGTGTTTTCTCATCCTGTCAGCCTGCTGCCCAAAAAGTCATTTGAAATGAAGTGACTACACCACTGAGAGAGAAGCTGCAAACACACACACACACACACACACACACACACACACACACACACAATATTTTACAAGGCAAACATTATTCTTAAAAGAAAAACCCCAAAACAGACACCATTAATTCCAGCTTTTCTTTCATACACAACAGGGGTAGACAAGCAAGTGTCTCTTCGTGAAGCAAGACAAAAATCTCAGGATGTGTTCAGCATTTGTAGGAAATCCTTGCTGTGTTTTTTAGTTCACTTGGATAATTATGATGTAGTTCCTAAATTTCAGGAAACCTTCATTATCGGATCAACGATCTTGTGATGGAACAGCTCTATAGAAAGCATTTTTTGTTAGGGGGGGGCTAACAAAATCAAAATTTTTGATTTCAAATAAAAAAAAAGAACAAAAGGGGGGGGGGGTTGAGTCAGTTTTAAACTTACTGCGCAGAAACCCATTCCTTCAGGGTCTCTATTTTTGATTCATAGAGTTTTTTTCACAGTTTGTTTACATTCGGTATGAGACAATATTGTTATAGACTTCATGAGGTTGGGGGGAGAAAGTGGGGCGGGGAGAGAATCTCCCACCAATGCTTTGAGTTCACCCAGTCCAACACAGAGGAACAGTGTGCCAAAATGGGGGCTTCTCTATTGTCAGAAGGTTCTTCCTGATGTTTAGTTAGAATCTCCTTTCTTGAAGCTGAATCCATTAGTTTGGGTCTTAGCCTCTGGAGCAGGAGAAAACAAGCTTGTTCCATCTTCCATGTGACAGCTCTTGAGATATTTGAAGATGGCTATCATATCTCCTCTCAATCTCTTCTTTACTAGGCTAAACATACCCAACCCTTCCATTGTTCCTCATAGTAAGGCTTGGTTTTCAGACCCTTGATCATCTTGGTTACCCTTTTCTGCATACATTCCAGCTTGTCAATAACCTTCTTAAATTGTGGTACCCAGAACCGGACACAGTACTCCAGTGGTAGTCTGACTGAGGCAGAATAGAGAGGTACTAATACATACCTTGGTCTGGACACTATACTTCTGTTGATGTAGCCTTGAATAGCTTTGGGATTTTTTTTTGTTTTTGTTTTGCTGTTGCATCACACTGTTGACTCATGTTAAGCTTGTGGTCTACTAAGACCCCTGGATCATTTTCACACGTACTACTGGCAATCCTAGTGACCCCCATCTTTTGAAAGAATTCTCTAGGCACTTCTAGGTAGTGACAGATAGTGAGGAGGTCTACTGGGTCAAACCACCAGAAGCCACTGTGTAGTGATAGAGTAGGTAGGGCAATTTACTTAGATGCCAGGAGTTGCAGTGGAGGCAGGGATGGCGCTACTATAGTCAGCAGCTGTTAAGTGAGTAGTTGTCATGGTCTGGGAGAACAGACTGCTGATGTATCAACTCAGCAACTAGGTAGGTACATAAATGGTGCCAGCTGTAGCAGACCCACCACAACAATCTGCCCTGGCACTTAATAATGATAGGAATTCCACCCCTTCCTCTCTCCCACCAGGCAGGAGCTGCCAGCAGGTTCACATAGGAAACTGTTATTGGCTGCCACTGATTGCAAGAATTTGCTGTTCATAATCTTGTTAAATGATGTGATGGCACAAGGTTTACAAAGTATGTCAGAATCTGTTTAGTAATCCCATTGTTAAGCAACAAAATTGGAAGGGTGTCATGGCTGCTGCAGATAGCAGTACCTTTCTTTTAAACAACCACCACCACCAGGTGCATAATAATAATAATAATGATAATAATAATAATAATAATAATAATAATAATAATAATAATAATAATAATTTATTTATACCCTGCCCATATGGCTGGGCTTCCCCAGCCACTCTGGGCGGCGTACAACAAAGTATTAAAATACAGTAATGCATCAAACATTAAAAGCTTCCCTATTTTGTTGTATTGCATTTTTTGTTTTCACCTACATGTTACTATTTCTAGACAGGAGGTAGATATGGAAGGCAACCTTCTCCAGACTACTGATAAGACATCAGACTTCTGGGCAGAGTTCAACAATGTTGATAAGCATCTGAAATGCTTTCCACCAGATCCTTGCCTGGTGATTAGCAAAAGCAACATGGAGCTCGAGAGCATCTTTCAAATGCAGATGACTCTTGCATTTGCCTCCAGGGGCAATATCCACTTACCAACCCTTGCAGCCTATATGGAGCCCACAGAGATTTCCAACAGTTCCATGTAAAATGTCCCAGTTCACAAAGATGTGGTTGACTTACAGCACAGTCCTAACCATGTCTACTCAGAAGTAAGTGAGGGGTTTACTCACAGGTACGTGGGACAGAAGAGAGACAAAATGCTGTTTCTATTTGGCTCTAATATGGAAAAAAAAGGTGGAGAAATGCAGCGTGCATTCCATTAACATCGTTAAGGTTGATATGATGCTGAAGCAAGCTGAAAGTAAGGAAACATATTATTGGATAACAAGGGGTTCCAGAGATTGCTGCTTCGCTTAAGGACCGGTGGTTATAGAAACAATAGCATAATCATTACTTGAAGTAGGTATATAGGAACAAAGGAAGCTGCCTTATGATAAGGCATTGACTCATTTAATTCAGTGCTGTCCACAATGATTTCAGACAGGAGTCAACCCATGTGCTACCTGGATGCTGAGGATTGAACCTACGACCCTTTGCATACAAAGCCACCGCTCAGCTGCAGACCTTCACCTGTATAAGCTGTTCAGGAGAATTTATATTACAGTGCAATCCTATTCGTCTTTATTCAGGAGTACGGTAAGTCCCATTGATTTCAATGGCGCTTATTCCCAGGGAAGTGGGTATAAGATTGCAGCCTTCAGTTTGCTATTTCCCCCTGGCGCAGTCATTTTTGATACATTCAGCAGAGTTCTGACAGCATACCACCTTTGAAAAGTAAGGTGACGAGGGACTCATCCATACTTCCTCTGTGCATGGGTCTAAACAGTTTTCCACCCATCCTGTGATTTCTAGGCATGGGTCTGAGCAGATTTGCAGCTTCCTCCTTGGAAACCCACTCTGTAGTGCTAAATTGGAGCAAACGCTCATCTGGAGAAAACCCGATTGACGTTTGCTCTGAATCAGTGCTAATGATTGGGTTTTCCCCAGGTGAATGTGGCAGGGCAAACAGAAGTGTGGCGGAGCTCCAGCGCAAGCAAGCCAAGCCATGTGTCATTAAAATATTAAAAATAAAAGCATCAGCTTCCAAGTTTTGGCATGCCGGTGCTGTCTTTAATTATAAGGAAAGTGAAAATTGAGAGGACAGCAAAGACCACACAGAGCACCTGCATGAAGGTTTGGTCTAGTTTTCATAAACCTCGTAAGTGAGTCGGTAGCTGTCCTGAGAGACTCAGGACCCTTGCACCTGCCCTGTGTTGCTAACCCCTAGACCTAACCATGCATCTTGCTATCATTCTGTGAGGAGCTCACTGTTGTAAACTTACCCCAAGTAGTGAAAACGGAACTTTGTTACCTGGAGGGCTCCAACATTCAGTGGGAGCTGCATCCACTCTGTGTCGGATAATGATGGCAGTTTCAAATCCCACTGGTCTGCCCTGTTGTCTTGCAAATGTATATTGCAAAGATAATTGCAACTCTTCCTTGTGCCATCACTCCTACCGATTACCTTGGTAGCATAAGGACTTTAAAACTTAGCAGGATGTTGTGATTCAAGCCTCACTGTGCTGTCAGCATGATGCTGCTTGGTCAAATTGAGAGTCACAGCTACTTTTACTGCTTTAACATCCGGGGGTAAAAACAAATCAATAAAATGACTGAAGCTATTACTAAGAAAGACAGAGGGGGCAGAGGTGAAGATTTCAGAAGGCAGATCGGTGACATCCACAAGACAGCCTCGAGAATGCTTTTAAACTCATTTGCTGTTCTGAAATTGTGTAAAATAGCATACCACTAATTTATCGATTGTTTTCATTACATGTTCCTAAGAGAGTGAAATGATTTAACTTTTTAAAACATGCATCTATATTCTGCAATGAGAGCTGAAGGTTGCATTTATTTCTGCAGATTGTTGAAAAGAGGCCAGCCCTGTCAGTCACACAGAAAGGTGTTTTTATTTGGGCACCATAACGTACTATGCCTCTTATCCTCTTAACAATCAAGCAGGTATTTTTATCATATGATTTATGCTCTCATTCTCATGATTTTTTATGTATTGCACATCTGCAAGGCCTAGTCAAGAAAAATCACCTCAGCGACAAAAAAAACACACAACCCAAATATCTTTAATTAGGTGAAGCTCACCCTTGGAACTTTTAAAAGCAAACTTACTTGTGAATTCATTGACAATTTATTCTGTGTTTCAAGGGTGGGTGTGGGAAATTTTGAGGCTGATATACTGCATTATTCACACATCTCAACAGAGATTCAATGCTCTGTTTTAAAAGTGTGAATTTCATATCTTTAATCATGACAATTCTCCTACTATGTTCGATCAGAAGTGAAGTATTTTCAGTGTAACCTTTTAGCTTCTTACCAGATCAGTGTTATTTGTTGTGCATTGGTTATCCGAGAACAGAGATTACTCTGAACACTAATTGTGTCAGGTCAGTAAACGGGTACAAAACTGTAGTTATTCTGAGCACAATGTGGAGTCAGATCTACCCACAGCTAAGCCGTGTAAGTGTGGAGGGGATGAAAGAGAATGCTGGCTCTTAACACAGATACATTCCCACAAAAGAGACACAGAAGAACATTAGTCAGCTGTGTGGGAGGAATCTGCTTGGGTGAAGTCCCATTTTACCTCGTTTTCACTTTTTACATAATGACCACTTATCACATTATGATTACAGCCCACTGATTCTGATTGTGACTACGGTCAAGCTAAGGTTGTGTTTGCCATGCCTCCTGTTTTGATGATGGACCAAGGAGTCCTTAACCTACTAATTCATAAAAAAGAGCTTGTTTTGCTTATATGCATTCATGCAAGAAAAGGATTAAAACAGTCCCAGGTTTCTTCATTCTTCTTTGTGCCTGGAATACTAGCAAATAATTATCTCCTTTCTATCCAATATAAATTAACTGGTACAAAGAAAACAAAAGAATGTGACATCTGAGTCTGCCCTGGTTTTCTGGTGTTTTGGCATATTATAGAGAAGGGAAACAGGAGACGAAGCAACTTAATTCAAACCTCCTGGACTATTAATTTTTGGCATGCTTTATGAGCTGAGAACTTTATCACTAAATTCTGTTGAAGTGCAGAATCCAAAGGATGATTGCATTTTGAGCTGTATCTGAGGCCCTTCCATACCATAGATGCAAAGCAGCACCATACCTCTATAAACAGTCGTGGGTTTCCTCAAAGAATCCTGGGAACTGTAGTTTGTTAGGGGTGGTGAGAGTTGTTGAGACTCTCCACAGTTACAATTCCCCAAGTGCTATAGGAAACATGATTGACTGTTAAACCAGAGTGATATCACCTGCCGCTGAAAACTACTTCACAGATCGGGAGTTTCTTTGTCAGCCTTGTACAATACCCGTGTTAATCTTAGAATCGCAGAATCAAAGAACTGTAGAGTTGGATGGGACCCTGAGGATCATTTAGTCCAACCCCCTGCGATGCAGGAAAATGCAGGTCTCCCATACGGGGATTGAACCTGCATCTTTTTTGTATAGTTGCAATTTTGCTGTGTAAAAACAAAAATCTACCCCAGCTTCCCTTTCCCCACAGCAGCCAACAAGATGCCTTTGAGAAGCCAATGAGCGGGACATGAGAACAATAGCCACCTCCCATGTTGCAGCCCAGTAAGTCTCAAGAGACACATTGCCTCTGATTTTGGGTGAAGCATGTAGGAACCATGACTAGTAGCTCATGGAGAGTCCAATGCACACGTGTTCCTGAAGAAAACGTCAGTGTTCAATCCTCACGACCAGGCACAGGCAAACTCGGCCCTCCAGATGTTTTGAACTACAACTCCCATCATCCCTGACCACTGGTCCTGTTAGCTAGGGATGATGGGAGTTGTAGTCCCAAAACATCTGGAGGGCCGAGTTTGCCTATGCCTGCTCATTACCCATGTGATAAATCCAAATTTGTATGGGACTTATAGACTAGTATGAAGATGCCGTTCCAAACTTTATTTCCATAGCTATGAGCAGGGCCCCTGTTCTGTTTGCATTGTTTTAAAATTAAGCAGAGTACTTACATATGGAGGGAAAATGACATAGTATGAATATTACTTGAATAAAAACAGAAAGGATTGCAGTGGTATGTTGTGTGGTAGTCCTTGGACCCTTGCTTAGCTTTTGGCAAGGAATCTGAGCCCAAACTTAACTTTTCATGAGTCCTATAGGGCAAATCAATCACTCGCCAGCTTTTGAGCTCTCTTGGACTTTTAGGATTCCAAAGGCAATGTCCTCTACTTGTATTTACAGAGGACACTGAGACAGAGGCAGGTGGAGCAGCGACTCACATGCCAGGTACCGGATCCCAGCATGATATGCAATAATGACCTGTCACGAAAGTAGGCTGTGTACCGTCACACTGTGAAATATCCTGGGGGACATCCTTTATGAATTCTAAAAAAGATACAGCAGCCCTTCAGGCAAGAATGAAGTCACAAATCATTTAAATATTTCTTTTGTGCCTTCCTCTAAGTATATTTCCCTCTTGTTTTCCGATTTATTTGTATTTGTATTTCTTGTAATATGCTGCATAAAGGATGCATTGAAACGGCCTAAGTTTTACCTCAAAAATGTTGTATTTGCTCAACTGTTGCACCAACCCATACACTAACATTAGCACATCTCTGCTCCCAAGTAAGGAAATAGAAAAGTGAGAGAGAAAGAACAATTTGCTTCTTCATCTTCATAGCGTGACGTGAAGTTGGCAAAAGGCATTTAACATTCAATCCAGGAAAGCTTTGCAGGATGCTGTTTCCTGTATCTGGCATATGTCACAATGTCTAGGCTGGATACAAGATCTGTTGCAGGGGTGAGGAACCTCAGGTCTGGGGGGCCAGTGCAGCCCTTCAAAGTCTCCTTATCTGGCTCTTATAAATCTTTCTAAACCACACCCCTCTGTCCCCCGGCCACAGCTACTTTCTTGATTTTCCCTATTTTTCTAGGCCTTCACACTTCTGTCCCTTTACCACTGGATTATTCTTCCGGGTTCAACCCACATATCAGGTATTTTGAGAACTGGCAATAATACTAATACTAATTTATTATTTGTACCTCGCCCATCTGGCTGGGTTTCCCCAGCCACTCTGGGCGGCTTCCAACAAAGATTAAAAATACATTAAAATGTCACACAATAAAAACTTCCCTGAACAGGGCTGCCTCCAGATGTCTTCTAAATGTCAGGTAGTTGTTTATCTCTTTGACATCTGATGGGAGGGTGTTCCACAGGGCGGTCGCCACTACCGAGAAGGCCCTCTGCCTGGTTCCCTGTAGCTTTGCTTCTCGCAATGAGGGAACCGCCAGAAGAGGCCCTCAGCGCTGGATCTCAGTGTCCAGGCAGATGGGGGTGGAGGCACTCCTTCAGGTATACTGTGCTGAGGCCATTTAGGGCTTTAAAGGTCAACACCAACACTTTGAATTGTGCTCGGAAACATACTGGGAGCCAATGTAGGTATTTCAATATTGCCAGGCCATACCTCATGGCATTATATCATTAAGCCTTGCCATGTGACAGACACCATCAACATACTGCACAACTGTCCTGTCTTAAGCAGAACATCCCAGAATTACAGGAACTCTCCCGGCTTCTGATTGTATTCTAGGATGTCCCACTTGGGCTCCTATGTTCTGGCTGCACCAGAGTACAGGACTAAAAGACATGTGTTTTCGGGTCCCATGCTCTGGTGCAGGTTCCCACAAGAATGCAGGACAACCCTGGCAAAATCTGGCAACCCTGCAAAAGTTTCCACATTTCATTACAAAATGGTGATAATGATGCAGCAGGATAGTCAACTGATTAAGAATAAAAAGGGGCAGGAACAAATCTGGAATTAACATGTCGGAAAAGAGGGGAGAATATCACCAAATCATGAGGTAAAGTACAGCACCTGTGTATGGCTGGATAATATAGTACAGAATTTTTTACATTATCTGTTGAAATTATGCAGTGAGTCACTCTTGCTCCGGGGCTGCCTGCATTGTTATATCTGTTCCTCTTAAATACACAGGAGAACAGCTTTTAACAGGGTCCCCAGCACTACCCCCCCTCTTTGCTATTCTGCATATATTCCAGACATTAGATGTTCCAGAATACTTTCTGAGGTATGCTAAGCCTTTCATGTGGCTCTTTTTGGTGTATCAATGGAAAAGGGCTCATCATTTCTTTGCCGTAAAAGATGAGGGAAATCACAGTAAAAAGCACCCGGCCCATGGGATAAAAGGTAGCCATTTACCATTCTAAATAAAGATTTGAGCCCCTGAATTTAAATTACCTGATTTCTATAGGGGGCTGGGTGAGAAGGGGAATGAGGAGTGAGTCAAGATTCTTTTTTAAAATAAATAAATAAGGGCTCCATCCCTGCTATATCCACTTCTTAATTTAACTCCTGGTGAGTACACCTTGTGTTCTGCTTGTCTTTCTATATAAGCAAGTGAAGAAGCAATCACAGGGAGAGTGATGACAGCTCTGAATCCATAATAAATTCAACCCAAGGTGCCCTTTTGCATGCATTAGACTTGTGGGTATTTTAGATATGCGGTTTGGAACGATTGCCTCTCCCACTGTAACACCTCCCAAAATAATTTCAGAAGCAGGGGCTACTGAGATTATTATTATTATTTCCCCTCTGTATATGAAAGAGAGAGATTTTATCACAGCGGCTCTGCTGCACAAACACAAACATCAAACAATAATTAAGAGCATACAATATCCCCCCCCCCCCCGCAAAAATATTTATGCCTTGAGGCCTGTCTCTACATCATTCATTTAAATTGTTCATTTAAAACGATCTCCCGGTTTAAAATTCATGTGTTTCCCAAATAGGCACACATCACATTTTGCACATATTATGCCATGATAGCCAAGGCAATACCTTGCAGATGATGTTGGACCATCAGCCACTGCCAGCATGGTCAATGGTCAGGAACAATGGGAGCTGTTGCAGTGCTGGATCTACAGATTTTGCCATGGGGGACAAAGGTCTGCGATGCTGTGAATATTCCTGTGAATAAACCTTGACACAAACACTCACATTTGCAGAAGATCAGGAAGCATTTCTGACTCTTCCTTTTCAGCAACAACTCACTACCCCCATCTTTGCTACGACAGAGAGGGGAACCCAGAAATGGATTTTTTTGTGCAAGGATAGCAATCTTGGCTGAGATACACAAATGACCATGCATATCTGCCCCTTCTTCTATTTTACACTTGGGGCTAGATGGTGGACCTCAGGGAGGTATTCGGGGTCATGGTGGTGGTGGTAAGTAGCTCCCACAAGGTTGAAGTCCATCTACCCCTGGTCCACTGGGGCAGGTGGACCAATGGACTAACTCAATATAACTCTCTAGCTCTCTATGATCCTACATGGTGTTATGGAAAGAGTGTGGCCCCAAGGCCTGAGGTGAGATAAGCAGGGATTCAGGACACCTCCATGGGAGGAATCCTATGCAGAGACCTTTGCCAAAACCCCTTAAGAGGAGGACTTCTAAGCACCATTTGTTCCAGAAACTGTGATCCCATCAACAGTTCTGGAAACTGGCAGCCACATGGCAGACCTAGATGTAAACCACCCTTCATAAGCCATCAAACCCAGCTCTCACTATTGCTCTATTCCTCTGTGGCATAAGCATGGTGCTCACAGGTGGCCTATTGGATAGGACTGAATTTCTAATGAAAGCAGGAAGATCTTCTAGGTGCGCATCACCTCTGCCAGCTCAGGGTCCTCAATCCACAACATTCCACCCTACCGCAAAGCTTCAGGAACCTGAATCTTCACCTCATCTGAATCTTCATCTCATCTCGACAATGATCTATAGAGGTAGGGCTAAGAAGGGTTTCCCCCCATGTCTCAGCCAGTTCAGCCCTATTTGCGCATTCCCTCCCTCCTCTTCTGAGGTTTTAGTGCCTTCAAGTAATCTGGCCTGCATCTCCCACTGTCATTCATGTGGTGGATAAGAGGCAGGAGAGGTCTGAGGCAGGGAGCCTGCAGTACAAGTACAGGCTTTGCAGAAAATTTGAAAGCCTAATCACACAAGTTTAGACAACGGTCATCTAAATTCTGTTGCAAGCCTGATGCAGTCAAATGTTGCATGCTTCTGAAAAATCCTTGAATGTCAAACGCTGCTTGATACCAAACATTTGCCAGCTTTCACACATGGAAGAATATGCTGAAAACTTCAAAATCCATAGGGGTGGGGTGTTTTTTTCTGGTTGGGGGCATATTGGTTTCAGCCTAAGAGCATATGCATGCCTGCATGCATATTAAAATACTACAACAAAAGAGTGGGAGTGTGGGCTTTCTCTTTATTTCATTTGAGAGTTGACTGGCATTATTTTCCATCAGCATTCTCCACCCTCGACACCTCCCGATTATTAGTGAAGGTTCTCTGACAGCATTCCCTTAATAAATGTATATGGAACATCATTTAATTAATCTGATCCATTTTTCGGGGCAACAGATGTTTGAGCTTGTTTATTGATTGCACACAGCCGTCAAATGAGCAATAATGATTAAAATACTCACAAGCATATTTCAGCAAAGTGATAAACCTCATTAGATTACCGAAAAGGGAGGCATTTTCCAGCAGCCATATCTTCTTCTATGCATCCAAAGAAAAGGAAAGATGAATAATGGAGGCACATCTAAATCCCAACATGGAAGTAAAGAAACAAAAACATTGTATTCCTCATCTGTAGCTATAGCCACAGATTCTATGTCTAGGACCATACACAGAGCATTAGGATTTATTATTATTATTTCATCTATGTCCCACTTTTCCTTCACGAGCTTAAGATGATGAACATGACTCTTCCCCTGTCCATTTTATCATCACAGGGAGGTTAGATGGAAAGACAGCAGTTGGTCCAAGGTCACTTGGTGAGTTTCATGGCTGAGCAGGGATTTGACCTCTGGGCTCTCAAGTCCTAAGTCACAGGCTAAGTTCCTGACTCTTACCCTCTGCCTTCAACTGAGTCAGACCATTGGTCCATCTAACTCAGTATTTCTACATCAACTAGAAGTGGCTCTCTAAGGCTCCAGGCAGGGGACATTCCCAGTCCTACCTGGAGAAGGTTGGGTTGAACTTGGGACCTTCTGCATGTAAGGGAGATGTTTTGCCACCACACCATGATGACTCTGTTTCACACATGTATGGTCAATACCTGATGCCTATCATGGGTCTAACTGCATACATGGCAGGCTTCCTTTCACCTCACTTCCTCTCAAACACAAAAGGGAGTCAGAGCCTACAATCATCTAAAAGCTCTCAAAAGGTAAAGTGATACACTTGCACATGTGAACTGGCTGTTTGTGAGCTGGAGAAGTAGTAAAAGGGGGGGAAATGCTTACAACATGGATATTTATTGTCTACTGCATTAAAACCTATTATATATTTTGACTTCTCAGCTTTTATCCCACTACAGCTTAAAACAGCAGTTTTCAGATATATTTTGAGTAGCTTATTGGAATTGGCACACGTCGACCATCACAATTATATGTTGACTATGCAGAAGCGCATCCCCAGATAAATGGGCATAGAATTTTCTTATTCTTAATTATATATAAAATTATGTCTAGACTGCCCCTCATGCAAAATATCAGGGTGGTGTACAACAAGAGCCACACATAAAACTTCATAAAAGCGAAACAGAATGCAGCCTGGGACTCATTTTTCATAATTCTACAGACATCAAATTATACTAGGATTCCTTGAGTGAAGAACACAAAAGCCCATAATTCATATTAGGGCAATACCTTTATTAGGCCAACCAAAATAAATACCTTTATTAGGCCAAACAAAAGAGTGAGCAAGCCTTCAAGTTCTCCAACTTCATCAGATTAGAGAGAATATATATATATATATATATATATATATATATATATATATATATATGCAGGTTTTGGTGTCCTCGGGTATCTTCCCGTGTAAAAGTTGGGGTGTCTAGGCGACGTTTCGACGAGGTCTCACTCGTCATCTTCAGGCTGGTGCTTTCGGCTTCTTGTTACTGGAACAGAGCCGTAGATTTTCACGGGTACAGGAATGCAGGTTTTGGTGTCCTCGGGTATCTTCCCGTGTAAAAGTTGGGGTGTCTAGGCGACGTTTCGACGAGGTCTCACTCGTCATCTTCAGGCTGGTGCTTTCGGCTTCTTGTTACTGGAACAGAGCTTTTACACGGGAAGATACCCGAGGACACCAAAACCTGCATTCCTGTACCCGTGAAAATCTACGAAAGCATATATATATATATATATATATATATATCACAATAGTTAACTAAATGTAACCTATTCACCTATTACAAAGCAGGCAAGCCATTTACAACAAGAGGCTAGAACAAGTTGGGATGTCATTGCTATTATCAGTAGACAGACAATAAATCAAAGTTCAGTAAAACAGAAAGCTTTTAAGCCTTAGCAAGTTGGGTCAATCAACTGAGTGCCTCTCCCATAATGAGAAAAAGGTTGGAAAGGCAATGATAGGACTCAGGTGGCAAATGTTACAGTGATGAAAGAGACCGTAATGCTTCTTAAAAAACAAAAACAAGAAACCAAGAGGGAAATGTAATTTAGATGTAAGGACTAAAATGAGTACAGAAGCAAAGGAATAAAATCCAGACTTTTAAAATTAAAGCAGCCTATTTCAACATAGTCTGAACAAACACTTATGCTGAGCAAGGGTTCCATCCAGCTTTCTGTACCAAGCAGAACTGAACTCCCCCTAGATCAGCTGATCATATATAATGACACCAGGTGTGGGGCAGATGTGTGTGGTTCTGGTGGAAACAGCCTTGTAAG
Organism: Podarcis muralis; assembly: GCF_964188315.1. Lineage (NCBI taxonomy): Eukaryota > Metazoa > Chordata > Lepidosauria > Squamata > Lacertidae > Podarcis > Podarcis muralis. The sequence continues at coordinate 24,229,628 of NC_135659.1, read as the reverse complement.
TTAAATATCACCCTAGGATCAGAGGTACGCCATCCCTGATATGGATGCCATCCATTTTGTAGAAACAATACGTATCACCCCGCTTTTGTCCAGAGATCTTGGGCAGGAAGTAGAACATCAAAGGGTAACAAATCTAGCCACAAACATCATTTTAACAAAGCACTCCCAAAAGGGGAAAAGAGGGGGGGGGGAAAGTGAGACAGTAATCTACTATGGAGAGATGCCTAAAAATAGGTAGTCCGGACACATGGGAGGTATGAGCGAATGGTACGCTAGGACCTGTAATGTTTCCAAGGCCAAGCAAGACAAGGCAGCTGCCCAAACACCTCATTTGTAGCCAGCAGGAAAGTGGGAGCTTGTAGTCCATGCATGTCACATTAAAATTATGTAATACAGTGTAAATGGTCAGGTTGTCAAACCCTAATGCTACCCTTGCTTTTTAATGGAGCTTTCACCTTTGAGCACATAATTTTCTGCCCACATAACTTTCTGCTTGTAGGAATAGGAGTTTAGTTTGCATTCCTGTGCTGCCTTCTATCCAAGATTCTCAAAGAATGTCATTAAGACGTTATCCTCACGCCTCCTTTGTGCGATGCTAAGCACTACTCTGGGCCTATCATTAGCCTTTTCTTTAGATGTGGAAACCGGTATTTCGATCCATTAAAACACTTCACTGTGTACTGAGTTTTCAGCCGCTCAATGTCTCCACAGTCCCAAATGGAACAGTGAAATGTTAAGCGTGGGTTTATAATGCTTTGCTGGACTGGGGCCTAAGGCTACGGAGATATGGTTGATTTCAAGGTGAAGCAGGATGCCTTGTGGCTGCCAAATCAAGCTTCCATTTGTTAAAAAGCCCTGCCAGCATTTGAAAAATTCAGAATGATAGATTTAGGGTCCTCCCTCCAGGCTTGGGTCAGTACTTCAAAGCAAGCAAGTGTGGGCATTCTGGGTCTCTCAGGCTACCATTATATAAAATCTCCTCACAACTTCAAGCAAGGGCCAGTTTTTCCTGTGCAGGGTTGTGCCAGTAATGTTTCACGGAGAAGCAAATTGCAAAGTAAAGTAAGGAAATAGGCTTTCCTTCATGCAATACAGCTGAGATATTCTGAGGTAATTTCAGCAAAGTTCTCAGGGGAGTTCCTACTTCTGTGTTATTATAGGAAGAGCTGCTTTTTTGAGCTGCAAGGATTTTTTTTAAGAAGACTAAAAACAAGAATAGGGAAGAATAGGGACGCGGGTGGCGCTGTGGGTAAAACCTCAGCGCCTAGGACTTGCCGATCACATGGTCGGCGGTTCGAATCCCCGCGGCGGGGTGCGCTCCCGTCGTCCGGTCCCAGCGCCTGCCAACCTAGCAGTTCGAAAGCACCCCCAGGTGCAAGTAGATAAATAGGGACCGCTTACCAGCGGGAAGGTAAACGGCGTTCCGTGTGCTGCGCTGGCTCGCCAGATGCAGCTTCGTCACGCTGGCCACGTGACCCGGAAGTGTCTGCGGACAGCGCTGGCTTCCGGCCTATAGAGTGAGATGAGCGCACAACCCTAGAGTCTGGCAAGACTGGCCAGTACCTTTACCTTTACCTTTAAAAACAAGAAATTGGAAAGAGGTGGCAGTGGGACCCACTAAGAATCATAGAGTTGGCATAAAAGTCTCCACTGGGCTGGCAGGCATCTCCTTTGGCGAAAGAGTCTACTTGGGAGAAGACCCACCTGTAATCAATGACATAGCAGATAGTGAACATTCAGATGTGAGCCAGCCCTCAGAAAAATTTAGTTCCTCCAGAAGAACTCTTTGATCTGCTGCACTATCCTGACACTTGATCTCTCTTTGTTGTGCACTGTAGTGTGGATCATGGAGGTTTACCTGTGGAATGCTGTTTTGGGGAGGCCAGGTGATGTTCTAAGGTCAGATCATGTTCTGATGAGTTCCTGTGTCTATGAAGTTATCCACTGTCCTCACTTTGTCCCCATTTACACAAGTTAATCACATCTAAAGGAGAGTCACTTTGGGCGTAACCCGAAAGAAGACCTTAGAGTTGCGTAAGAGGACTTCTGTGATGGCATTTCCAAGGCATTTGCCTTGAAAGTTCTGGGTGCCTAATCCTTTTCTTGTAGCAACTTCATTGTTCATTTATCCCAAAGTCATGCCAAGAGAAAAGTAGAGACAGCCTGACAATTTCCTTAATCGAAATGCGTCTGTTTGTACTAAGAGGGAGCCTTTCATGAAAAGCTTTGTCCATCTTAAAAGCGAGTTCATAAAGCAATTGAGACATGTGATGGCGGTCATTAAAGGGAGGAAGGATGAATGCTAGTTTGTGAAGTGCTGCCTTTGGAGTCTCAGGAGAGTGACTGCCAAGCGCAGTCAAGGAAGAGGTCTGAAATCAGCCATCTGTATGTACATTGCATCCACCATATTTGCTCTGAGGAGACAGAACCGTATGAGGCAAGACAGCAAAGGTGAAATCCACTAAGGCAGCCTACTTTATTGCCATGGCAACCCCACCCTGGTGAAAAGGAGAAAAACAAAACATCTTTAGGAAAAAAACTGGGGGTGGGGGAATCAGTGCCGTCTACCAAGGGAATCCAGGGGAAGATGTGCTTTAAGAAGAGCATGACATTTCCACCATTTGGTGACTCCTCTGAACAAAAGTAGGGGTTGCAACTTTTTGCAAGCTGCCGAGTTGGAACATATTGTACTTGTTAAATTATTCAGCATGTTTTGAGGCTGAACTCGAGATGATAAGTGAAAGCTGTAGTCAAAGATTAGAATCATTAGAGCCAGACGATGAGGTCAGAGCATTGCCACTGCCATTTTCGTTGATGTTGTCTGACATGCCGGTGGCCATTTTGCACTTGGAACTTTTGCTGGAGTCGACTCTCTCGTACAGAGGCTCCTAACTCAAATGGGCTGGAGGGGCCTGTACTTCATCCCACACATGTCCAGCGGTTCTCAACCATCATCTGCCAGAAGGAATGTTACTGCTTCCTAAATTTGACCTCAAACCATCTATTTCACCATCTAAATACTAAGATGTGGGGAGGTGGAGAGAAAACACTGCAGTTTCACCAGTTTATCTGTTCATAAATGTGCACAAATTGAATAAAATAACCAAATGGAGTGGCACATACAGTACATAAACTTGCCTCACAGTGGCCTGGGACCTCCAGAATCAAGCTGTTACCACTCACAAAAAGTTGTAAAACCAGTGTCCTCCACAGGTTCCCTCACAGATTGGTTTATCCCATTTGAATTCTTCCCAGTTCAATTGCCAGCCCATTTGTATTCTCTATGTGGAAGTGGACATTGTCTTATTCTTTGCCTCAGGCAGCAAAATGTCTTGGAATGGCCTCGCTTGCCCTTCTTCCAAAGCAGAGGAGCATTCTCAGGTTCATACACAGCGGCTCTCCTATTTTATGCTCATAACAAGGGATGTGAAGCAGAGAGAGAGAGAAAAAAAAAAAAGACTCACCCAGGGTCACCTATGCCTGAGCAGGGATTCAAGTCCAATACTTTTTCTGAGTAATTTCTAAACTGTGCCAGAGTATAGAAAGTGTGTCACGAAAGAACTGCTAAGAATTTATGGACTAAATAAATCAGTGGTGCCTTATCCTGAAAGCATCCACCCACAGAAGTCTGCCCATTATGTATCGGCATGATTTGTTCTACGTACTTCAATTGGCCTCCCTGAAGATAATTTCTTCTGCAATTGTGTATGATTTGTTCATTTTTTTTCAAAGTTTTTTTTTCATTAAGTTTTCCAAAATTTCACACATATATTTCAATATATAAAAACTTTTTAAAAAATCTAACTTCCCACCTCCTTTTCCATGGTGTTTCTGTTTCTGCTGCACCCTGTCTTCTATCTCTTAAACCTTAACAAAACTACTGTAATCTTTAATCCCTTCTGTTGTTCATAGTTCAAATCCTGCTTGCCTGTTCATCGTATAATACTATTTCTTTAATTAATCTGAAAGGGGGTTTCCATTCTTCCACAAAACCTTCGCCATTAGGTCGTCTTATTTTTCGCTGTTAACTTTGCCAATTCTGCAGAGTGTGATCTGTTCACTGAGTTGCTGCTTGTGAAGGTCTGAGCACAATTACCCACAGAGGAAACTTTTCAGTGAATCTCTGCATGAGTTCCTGTTCTGGACTTGGCTCCTTCCAAACCACATCTCTGTCAGGATGTGCTACACTCGAGTAAGGCTCTGGCAGAGACACATGCCCGACTGGCATGTTCTCTCCCTCCTGGTCTTTCGTTTGGGAGCTTCATAAGCTTTCTTCTGCCTGGACATCACAGCGACTGATGCCAACAGACATCGGCACACTTAGGGATCCAGAGTCTTGCGTGACAGACCTCAGTAACTCAGCATTTTGGCTAATCTACTTTATTTACATACATATAAACACACACGGAGCACTGCAACATGGCTCCCTCTCTCTCTAGCATCAGACAGCAAAGAGAAAAAGAACAAAGGACAATAGTCCCACTTCACGGAACACAGTAACACAAACATCCTGTCTCCATCACTTTTCACTCTGCGGAGTCAAAACACACACCATCATGTGATAGACAACAACCCCATGACTACAATCATGGAGCAGGAATTCTAACAATCTCCACATTTAATTCAGGAAAAAATGTGCTGCAGCTGTCAGAAAGACACCATCCTGGCTCCGTAAAGAAGCAATGTGAATGTTTCTCCTGGAGGAGGCAATGTTTATTAATTAGGTCCACCGGATCATAGCATAAGCTACCAATCCCTTAAACTGGATTGGCTCTCAAGAGCGATCCTTGGTTAGAAATGGTTTCATATTACTGCAGTGATTGGGAGGCAACAGGAAGAAAGAGAAAATTGGACTTGTAGCTAAATTAATTTGTAGTCTTGTATCAAAGCAGCTGTTTTAGCTTTTTGTTGTTAAACTGAGTCACGTACAGTAAATCTTAGGCAGCAAGAAACTCCCCATGAACATCTTTATTACAGCAATCAGCCAGAACTACATTCCTGAAAATATTGCAAGCGTTTAGGACCATACTCTTCTCCTCATTGCACTGATGGGGGGAAAAGAGAGAAGCGTAACTTTGTTAATTGCGGAGCTGCTTTATTGCACTTTGAAATTTAAGAGCCCAATTCTGGACATGTGGAAGGAATTAGACAGAGAAGAGGGAGGGGTAGATGTTAGGTTCCAACAGGATATTATTTCCTTGTGATGCAAAGTAGCAGCTCCAGGAGATGGGGATGATTTAGGCTGGGGAAACAGCACGATGGAAGTGGGATGAATGAAGTATCTTCTTACTCAGTGCCATTTCCTGAGCTGATTCAGGTCCTTGTCTTTCTGTTGCTGCTAGTTTGGCCCTTATGGCTAGTTCTTCCTCCAAAGAGCTCAAATAAGCTTCCATGTGGCTTCCGGGTAGGCTTCAATCCAGGAATGGATGTGGAACCTTAAATTCTTCAGACCTTGGTGGACATACAACTCCCATCAACCTGGACCATTGACCTTGCTGGCTGGGGCTGATGGGAGCTGGAATCCCAAGAACATTTGTGGAGCCACAGTTCCCCAACACCTAATCCAGGCAGTTTACAAGGCCAGCAGATGTATTTAGATTCAGGAACTGAATTTCTCTCCTTTGCACAGCCATGGAATATGTACCAGGTCCAATGCACATGGCTTTGCAGTAGTCGCAGGAAAAGCGTTGCAACCCAAGCAATGCTGAGTAAGCTACGTGAATCTGCCACCACTTTCTGCCCTTGTTTCTGTTTTTTAATGCCAGGAGACCATCAGGTAACAGAGCACAGCTATAATATAGTACTAAGCCATGGAATTGCCACCGTTCAAATCTTGCCATGGGCAGGCAACCCCCCCCCCCAACTTTTGTGGGGATTATGTTCCTGGTTATTTCACACATTGGCATGTATAAGCCCGCTCTGCCTCCAGGTCTGAAAACTGCCCACGCATGCACAATTGTGTGTGCTTTGAATGCATGCAAAATAGGAGGGGCCTGTACATATTAGGATGGGCTTAGGCAAGTCACCATCTTATACTGAGGAAGGGCTGTAACAGAGTGGTGGAGCCCATGCATTGCATACAGAATTTTCCAGGTTCGGTCCCCAGCATCTCACAACAGATATGGGAAAGATGTCTAACTGAAATCCCAGAGAGCAGTTGCCAATCAGTGCAGACAGTATTGAGCTAGATGGTCTAATCAGGTTAACTTGGTATGAGGCAGCTCCCTATGTTGTTTCTTCCCAGGTTTTGGGCCTCGTGCCCCATCATTCACATGGGGATATTATTATTCACACAGCACCATTGATCTACATTGCTTTACAAAGAAGAGGTTTGATCGGTTCTGGTCCTAAGAGGTTTGCAAGCTAAGATACAGGGAAACAACTGAGGAGGAGGGTGGAATGGATACAGGAGTGAACAGCAGACAGTAAGGATTACAGGTAATATATGTGAAGTACTTCTACAACTCTAAACTGCTATATATAGTCATGATTACAAGGGTTCCCAAACTGTGATCCATAGGCAGTGGCAGACTTTGGGCTCTCAATATCTGTGGCACTCTAAAATTCGACATCCCCCTCTTCTCACACTCCATTCTACAGCATTGGTGTTTCACCTCTTGCACCGGTCATGCTAGCCTAAAACTGCCTCTGCCTCTGCCATGGACCACCAGTTGTGCGAGAGTTTCATTCAGGTTATCTATGGCATGTCTGTGGATTTGTAGCTGATGACAGGAGGCAGCACATAAACTGCATTAAATACAGCTTTCACATTGATTTTTAATTTTATTTTTATTGCTTCTTTTACTCCTTTTTATTGCTATTGCATTTTTGTCTTGTATTGTATTCTATGGTATTTTAATTGCAACACAATAAAATACACTATACAAGAAATAAAAGAAGCAATAAGAGATGCAATGGAAAATCATACAGCACCTAGCACAGTGCACTGCAATTGCTATAACAGGCAGAAAAATCACTAAGTGGCCTGCTAAGACTTTCAGCAATTTTCAAGTGGTCTGAGGGGTGGGGGGAAGTTTTGAAACCACCGTACTACACAATGATACACACACACACACCCTCAACAACCTAACTGGTTCTGAAAGAACTGCTATAGGCGGTTACACAAAATATGCCCTGTAAGGATTGCTCAGACAACTATTTAACACGATAAACTGAAAGAACAGAGCTGGTATATTGAATAAACAGTGCAACTGGCTTCAGAGCTGTTACGGTCTACTGGGCAAATAACAATAAAAAATTTTTAATGCTCCAAATATTTTTTGTTAACAGTAGAACCAAATGGCTTGAAAGAAAACTATTGAGTATGTTTCAAGCGGCTGATTTCCTTCCCTTTATAATTCTCCAGGTGATTTGTGATTTACATACGCCATGAATAAGCTTTACGATGGCCATAGCCGCTTGTGTATTCACATTTCTAATAGCTTATTCCTCAGAGTTAGGGTAACAACAATTTTTTTTATTATTATTATTAGATGAAACATGTGCCATCCTAAAAAGCACATAAAGCATACTTGAAAGTGCTGCAGTCATTTCTGTTTCTATGCCCTTCACCCTTCAGTAAATCTTTCGATGTACAGAACCTGCCCCCCCTCCCTGCCCCGATAAATTTTGATAGTCAGGTCAGAGCTCTTCTTTTCCCCTCCTGAGCAGAAAGCCCAGATTAGCCTCGACATTTTGCTTTTAAGTGAATATCACTGACAACTTTAATCCCAGATTGTATCAGCTCTTCTGAGTGCAAGGCAAGTTTCTACGCCAGCCCCAGACACTCAGCAGGATATCCATGGTAGGTAAGAGGTAGATTAGCGGGGCTTCATCAAGATCTTCTGAGTGCCCCAAGTATTAAGACTCTGCTGATAAATGTTATAAATCTCATCAAAATTAACCTGCCTCTCTTCCCTGAGCATCACTCTCACGTTGCTGTTTTTACTTAGGAGGGACCTCAATGCGAGCCTCAAGATTTCACTTCATTGAAATTTGGTGGGAATTCTGAGGAAACCTCCTATAAAGCCATGCTGGATGAGAAATCTGAACTCTTGAAAGAAAATGAGGTCCTAGATCTCCCAACAGAGTGAACTGGGCATCAACCGTAAGCATACACACTGTCCATCTAATAAATATGTGTACATCCCAAACTTTTGTCTGCACAACATAACTTCCCCCCTCTCTCCTCCCCCCATGCCCCACTCAAGTCTGTTGTGGGAGTTCCAGAAAAATATACTTGCTCAGTAACTTCACTGGATTCATATTATTATTATTATTATTATTATTATTATTATTACAGTGGTACCTTGGGTTAGAAACACCTCGGGTTACAGACTCAACTAACCCAGAAGCAGTACCTCAGGTTGAGAACTTTGCCCCAGGATGAGAACAGAAATTGTGCGGTGGTTAGCTAAAGTGGTACCTCAGGTTAAGAAAGGTTTCAGGTTAAGAATGGACCTCTGGAACGAATTAAGTTCTTAACCAGGGTACCACTGTATTATTATTATTATTATTATTATTATTATTATTATTATTATTATTATTATTATTATTATTATTATATTGAGACCCAGCCTAAATTACCTCCATTGATTTCAGTGAAAAATGCTTACTGATTTAGGAGTAAGTGTCATGCATCCCATATTTCTGAGCAGACATGCACAAGTTGCTCTAACTCCATGCCTTTATGTAGCAGCAGTGAATTACCCCAGTACTTCTGTATTTTTCACCTATTCATTGTGGCAGTGGTTTTTTTTTGTTTGTTGAAATCTCCTTTGTTTATCCCCTACTTCTAAAATAATGGGAACATATATTTTCTACCATTCTGCAGTTAACAAAAGGGTGGGAAGAGCCAAGAATTGTGATCCCATATCCACCGATCATCTAAACATCCCTTGTATCCCATTCTTCAGCATTAAAAAATGCAGAGAAAACAAAACTAATCACAAGTTTGCCGCATCCATCACGTGAAATGCAATAAATTAACAAGCCGATGAAAACTGATTGCTACCCGCCACTAACAAGCAGTCTGTTGTCTAATGGTCCAGAACAAAGTTGTTTGTTGTTAATGTTCTAAGAGGCTGGGAGCAGCTAAATTCACTGAGCCAAAATCAGCCTTTTGATGTAAATCAGAGGAATGCAATTTCAAAGAACTTAATCTGGGCAGAAAGTAGGTAAGAATCATTACAATTTAGCAGACCAAGCTAATCTGGATGTAAAAATAGGATCAATGCTTTTCATTATGTAGAAAAATAGAGATGAATATCTGGCTATCCTGAAGGTTATTCGGGGAGCAATCCTGTGCACATTTACCTGGAATTCAGATGGATTTACTTCTGAGTAAACACACAAAGCGTAGTGCTATTAGAGCTGGGGAGAGATATTGCTGAAGTCTAACTTCTAAAAAAATTAGTTCTCCTTGGAAGTTTTTAAGCAGAGGTTGGTTTTTAAGCAGAGTTCCGGGTAACAAAATTTAAGGAGGATATTGACAAGCTGGAATGTGTGCAGAAGAGGGCAACTAAGATGATCAAGGGTCTGGAAACCAAGCCTTATGAGGAGCAGTTTCCAAGCTAAACGGACCCAGCTCCTTAAAGAGGAGACTGAGAGGAGATATGACAGCCATCTTCAAATATCTCAAGGGCTGTCACATGGAAGATGGATCAAGCCTGTTCTCCTCTGCTCTGAAGGGTAGGACTCAATCCAATGGTTACAAGAAAGGATTCTGACTAAACATCAGGAAGAACTTTCTGAGAGCAAGACCTGCTTAACAAATGGAACCCACTCCCTGAGTAAATGGTGGGCTCTCCTTGCTTGAAGGTTTTGAAGCAGAGGTTGGGGGGCCATCTCTTATGCTTTGCAGGGGGTTGGACTAGATGACCCTTGGGGTCCCTTCCAACTCTACAATTCTACGAATCTATGATTCTTTTTTTTTTTTTTTCCAAAAATTTTTATTGGTTTTACAAAATTTTTAAAAGAAACAAACGAACACTAAAAATGACAAACATACACGTATAGTTTCAAACATATTTTCATAAACCTCTTTTCTTGGACTTCCCCATACCCCCCCTCTCTGCATCCCAATGTCCATAATTCAACTAGCAACTCCCCATTGTTACTTTCCATTTTCTATCATCTTAATCCTCTTTTATAATTCTAACCTTATATCCTGTACCCCTTTGTTTCTGAGAACCACAACATTTTAACATTCATTAAGTTTATAGTAGTCCTTAAGATAACTTTTAAATTTTGTCCATTCTTCTTCCACCGTCTCTTTTCGTTGGTCACGGATTCTGCCTGTCATCTCGGCCAATGTCATATACTCCATCACTTTCATCTGCCATTCTTCCAGAGTGGGTAGATCTTGTGTCTTCCAATACTTTGCGATAAGCATTCTTGCTGCTGTTGAAGCGTACATGAAGAAAATTCTATCCCTCTTTGCCACCAATTGGCCGACAATGCCCAAGAGGAAGGCCTCTGGTTTTTTAGAGAAGGTACATTTAAGTACTTTTTTAATTTCATTATAGATCATTTCCCAGAAGGCCTTAATCTTCGGGCATGTCCACCAAAGGTGGTAAAAGGTACCTTCAGCCTCTTTACACTTCCAACATTTGTTATCGGGCAGGTGATAAATTTTTGCCAGCTTGACTGGGGTCATGTACCACCTGTAAATCATTTTCATTATGTTTTCTCTTAAGGCATTACATGCCGTAAACTTAACACCGGTGGTCCATAACTGTTCCCAGTCAGCGAGCATGATGTCATGACCAATATCTTGTGCCCATTTAGTCATAGCTGATTTCACCATTTCATCCTGTGTATTCCATTTCAGCAACAAGTTATACATTCTTGATAAATTCTTCGTGTTGGGTTCTAGCAGTTCAATCTCTAGTTTTGATTTTTCCACCTGAAAGCCAATTTTCCTGTCCTGTTTGAAAAGCTCCATTATTTGATAATATTGAAGCCAGTCTTGTACTTTATGTTTCAATTTGTCATAGCTTTGTAATTTCCACTTATCTCCATCCTGTTCCAAAATTTCCCAATACTTCGGCCATCCGACCTCCATATTGAGTTTCTTTACTGCTTTAGCCTCGACTGGTGACACCCATCTAGGGGTTTTGTTTTCCAACAGATCTTTATATCTCATCCATACCTTAAACAATGCTTTTCTTACAATGTGATCTTTAAAGGCACTATGCTGCTTAATTTTGTCATACCATAAATATGCATGCCAACCAAAAACATTGTTAAAACCTTCCAGATCCAAAATGTCTGTGTTCTCGAGGAGCATCCATTCCTTCAGCCAGCAAAAAGCTGCTGCCTCATAGTACAATTTTAAGTCCGGCAGGGCAAACCCCCCTCTTTCTTTAAAATCTGTCAATATCTTGAATTTAATTCTGGGCTTTTTGCCCTGCCAGACAAATTTCGAAATGTCTTTCTGCCACCTCTTGAAACACTCCATCTTGTCAAGAATCTGCAAGGTCTGAAACAAAAACAACATTCTAGGCAATACATTCATTTTGATCACTGCAATTCGGCCTAACATTGACAATTTCAAATTTGACCATATTTCTAGATCTTTTTTAATTTCTGACCAACATTTTTCATAGTTGTCCTTGTACAAATTCAGATTTTTAGATGTTAAGTAAACCCCTAGATATTTCACCTTCTTGACTACTGTCAAACCTGTCTCCTCTTGAAATTTCTCCTTTTCCATGTCTGTTAGATTTTTCCCTAAAACTTTAGTTTTTTGCTTATTCAGCTTAAATCCAGCTACCTGGCCAAACTGTTGTATTATTTCTAAAACCTTTTTCGTACTAGTGTTTGGCTCTTGCAAAGTCAATACTAAGTCATCTGCAAATGCTCTTAACTTATAATGTTTAGCTCCGACCTGCACTCCTTTGACCTGCTGGTCATTTCTTATCATATTCAGCAACACCTCCAGAACTGAGATAAAAAGTAATGGGGAGATCGGGCACCCCTGTAGTGTTCCTTTTTCTATCTTAAGTTCCTCAGTCACAACATTATTTACAATCAGTTTAGCTTTTTGTTCGGAATATATTGCAGCCATACCATTTTCAAAACCCTGGCCTACCCCCATCCCATGAAGATTCTTCCTCATAAAACTCCAAGAAATATTGTCAAAGGCTTTCTCCGCATCCACAAAGATCAATACTGCTTTAGTGTTTATATTGACCTCTAGCTTTTCCAAAATGTCTATTACATTCCTTACATTATCTGCCAGGTGTCTTTTAGGGAGAAAACCTGCTTGGTCCTTATGAATCTTCTCCATCAACACTCTTTTAAATCTTTTTGCTAAAATGTCTGCAAAAATTTTGTAATCCACATTGAGCAATGATATTGGGCGGTAGTTCTTAAGTTGGGTCTTTTCAGTCTCTGACTTTGGTATGAGTGAAATATATGCTTCTTTCCACGATTCAGGTGCCCTTTTTCCCTCAAGGATCTCGTTACAAACTTCTCTTAATGGTTGAGTCAGCCATTCCTTCAGAGATTTGTAGTATCCGGAAGTCAGTCCATCTGGTCCTGGAGATTTGCCCAATTGCATATTCTGAATGGCAGCCTCTATCTCTTGTTCTGTAATTCTCTGGTTCAAATCCATCTTACTTTGGTGAGAGATATTTTGTAATCCATATTTTCCAAGGAATTTGTCTATATCTTCTTCATTTTGCGGGCCTTGAGTGTAGAGTTTTTTGAAGTAGCTCAAAAAGCAGTTTCTGATTTCATTGGGTTTAGAGATATTTTTCCCGTCCACCTCTAGGCTAGTAACTGTATTTAATTTCTGCCTTTTCTTCAGTTGCCATGCCAAAAGTTTGCCACATTTATTCGCTGATTCAAAAGTCTTTTGCTTCATTTGCTTTATCTTCCATTCAATCTCTTGGTTCATCAATTCCATATATTGTGTTTGATACAACTTAATCTCTCTTAAGATGTCCTGAGACTTTGGTTTTGTTCTTAATTTTTTCTCTCCTTCCTTTATCATTTCCAAAATCTTTTCTTTTTTCTCATTTTGTTTTTTCCTCTTTATTGAATTTTGTTGAATCAAAAATCCTCTCATCACCGCCTTACTTGCATCCCAGACCACTCTTTTCTCCACGTCGGTCCTCAGATTTATTTCAAAGTAGTCTTTTAGGGTCTTTTGGGCCTTCGTGAGAATCTCCTTATCTCGAAAGAGGGTGTCATTCATTCTCCATCTGAATTGACCAGTCATTGTGAGTTTCATCTCCATCTTCACGGCGTTATGGTCGGAGCAAGTTTTTGGGCAGATTTCCACTTTCTTAATCTTTGGGGCCATTCCACTAGTAATCCAGATTTGATCGATTCTGGTCCAGGTCATCATTGCTTGGGAGAAGAAAGTTCCCTCTCTCTCCAGAGGGTTCCTTGTTCTCCATATGTCTATCAAGCCCATATTTTCTGTCATTTCAAAAAAAGTCTTAGGGAGTCTCCCTTCCTTGCTAACTGTTAGTCTTTGTGCCTTGTCCATATTTGTGGAGACCACGCCATTCATGTCTCCCATAATTATCATATTGTAATCCAAATAGTCAGTGAGGGTTTCATGAAGTCTCTTAAAGAAGTCAGATTTGCCTTCATTCGGTGCATAAATTCCAACCACTAAAAATTTTTCTCCTTGTATTTGTATCTCCACTGCCAGGTATCTCCCTTGTTCGTCCTTAAATATCATTTTTGGGGCCCATTTCTCTTTCACATATATTACCACTCCTCTTTTCTTAACTTTGTCTGATGAAATAAATTCTTGTCCTAGCCTTTTATTTGTAAGTAGTCTCCTGTGGGCTCTGGTTATGTGAGTTTCTTGTAGACATATCAGGTCCAATTGTTCTCTGTTCAATATATGAAATACTTGTCTTCTCTTCAAGGGCCCATTGAGCCCATTACAATTCCAGCTAAGGAATTGCAGAGCCATCTTATTGTTCTTCTAAACTCCTCCAACAGCTCCAAGTTGTTGTTCTTCTTCTGATGGTAGTGGTTTTTGTCCGATCGAAAGATTCAAAATCTCCAATGCTCTCCTCTGTTCTGCAAGTGCGTCCACAGTCCCCTTCTGCAGGTCCTCCTGATTTCTTGCCAGAAATTTGTCCTTGTCTTGGATTGTCTTTATTTTCACCTTCTTTGCCTTATAGTCAAATGACAGTCCTTGTGGGAACTCCCACCTAAAGCGAATGGAATTTTTCTTTAGCAGAAGAGCCAAATCCTTGTAGAAGTTTCTTAAATCCAAAATGTATTTTGGGATGTCTTTAAAGATCTGTACAGCTGAATTTCCGATTTGCAAGGCCTTTTCAAAGTGTAGTCCTAATATTTTGTCTCTTTCCTCCTTGGATCTGAGTGTGATTAAGCAATCTCTTGGGGTCTTTCTGTCTTGTTTTTTACCCAATCTGAAAGCTGTCGTGATTTTAAATTCGTCTTCCTCAAGGTCCCAACAATCCACAAACTCCCGTGTCAGATATTCCACAAGATTGTCTCTTTCATTCTCCGGAATCAGTCTTAATTTCAAGTTTCTCTCTTTTCTCTGTAACTCCCACAAGGCCAGAGTCGCATCATGTTCATAAACCTTCTTAGCAATCGGCTCTAATTTCTCCTGTGTCTCTCCAGCAGTAGCTTTAGCCTCTTCAGCTATTTGGCGCGTAGTGGCGTTTTCTTCCACCAATTTATTTATGGATTCTGTATTCTGGTTTAATCTTACTGATATTTCTGTTAATTTTTGTGTATTCTCTGAAGTCTGTTTTGTCAAAGACTCCAGAGTTTGATTTATCTTGAGAAGAGCATCTGTCAGAGCTTCCATAGAGGCGGCTGTTCCTTTATCTTGTCCTGTTGTTCCTGCTGATCCGGCTGTTACGCCTGAAATTGAGCCTCTTTTCTTTGTCTGTTGCTGCTGCAGCTGTTGTTGTTGTTGTTGCTTGGTCTTAGCTCTTGTAACAATCTCTTCTTGTGAGCCACTCATGTCAAGGTCAGTTCCCACGGGATTTGTCCTCCGTTGGAAAGTTCCACTGTCCTAAGCCGTGCCGGACTTTACTTTGTCCTCTAGAGGGAGCAAATCAAAATGGCCATAGAACAAAATAGCAAACACGAAGACAAAGGAGAATGTCCAAAGATGTAAAAAAGGAGATTAACACAGTCAAAGTCAATGTTACTAAAAACTTGTAACTTCAGATTGCCACAGTTGCCCAATTTATATTGCTTCTTCTTGTAATATATTGTAGCCAGGCACTGTGAAAACTTTGTATCAAAGTATCACTTTGCAGGGAAAAGTCAGTTCAGTGTCCTAAGAAGGCAGACCGTTTCATGCTTTCAATAGGTGAGACAGCAGAGGTTTTTAACTTCAAAAGAATCATGCAGTTATTAATCTCATTCACCTCCCCTCTGCCCTGCTAGCTAGAGGGGAGATCAAAGGTCTAAATGTCCGGTTTAGCTGATCAAAGAGCAGGTTTCAACGGATGCAAGTCTAGAGTTCCGTTGCTTTCACTTTCATGCAGTCGGGGGGAGGCAGACTTCCTTGATTTAAATCTCCCCGTTTTTAGCCCAATTTACTAAATTTAAAAGGTCCCGATTATTCTCCAACTCCTACTCACGGGAATTCAGTCCAAATTTTCTTTTCAGGAAGAAGAAAGAAGTCGGCGCTCTCCGCTTATGGCGACGCGGCTTCACTTCGCAGGCTGGGTAGCGACTCTCAGCACCGCGCTCACTCCCGATGTCGATCCGTAGCCTTTAAAAAGGCTCTTTCACGGTACCGGGGGGCGCAAAGGTGCCCACCGAGTCTCCTTGTTCTCAGGCTTCAGCGCCTGGGATTTTAGGGGTCCCCCGCTCGCCGTAGCGGGTAAGACCCGAACTTGCGAAGCAGTCCTTCTCCGGAGCTCGGAGGTAGGACCGCCATTAAGCGCTGGCGCCGACCGGAAGTCTATGATTCTATATGTGCGGTCTGTGATGGAAGGAAACCGCTTACTCCAGTGCCAACTATATGGGGTAGGCTTGTAAGAAAGAATGTCCCACTGTATTTATTGTTCTTTCTGCTGCCACTATCCACTGATACGTCACCTAGAACATTGGCTGTGGAATTTCCACTGCCCTGCAGTGATCTCCCTGGAAATAGGGATTCCAGATCACCTCCAACCTGTCTCCCCACTGCTCTCGCAGGCACTTTAACAACCAGTAGCACAGCCCAACCCATTTGAGCAACATGTGAGAACAACTAGTCCTTGAGTGTGTCCAGAAACCAAGAAAGACCAGAAATCTGGCTCAACAGTTTGTTCAAAAGGAGTATATGTAATAAAGGGGAAGAAACAGCAGTATGCAGATCAAAATGGAAACAACACACCTTTTGGTCTGACTGTTCCTGTTCTAAACCTTGCTTCCAGAACATGATGCAGTTCATCCAGGTGGCATAAGTGATGTGCTCATCAGCATGGTTACCTCTCTGAGCTCTATATAATCTTCTAGGATTACAGCTCAGAAGGCAGTCCATCAAAATGTTATATATTGGCAGGCTGCACTTAATTGGACAACGTGGAACTGGGACGGCAGCATTATGGGGTTATCACGAAGGAAACGGATAGCAATAAATGGTAGTGACTGCTAGTTAATCAGGGCGATATTGGCAGGTGCTTAATGGGGGTGCAATTAGTGACAAATGGAGTGTTGCTTAAGGTGGTGATACATTGGTGCACAATTTTTAAGTCCAGACTTGCAACATACAGTTTGGAAAATATATATTTACCCTATGGACTAGGGGAGCAATGATCAAGACCACTTCAGTAATGAACTGTAGATTTTCTTAAATAATTTCTGGCTTTTCTTCAACTTCCTGTGCACCATCTCAGGTTTTTCTTACAGTCATTCAGTCTGTACAATCTTTTGTTTTGCATATAGCTGACATTATTTCCAAAATGAAGCCTAGAAACGTTTCCATAGTTCAGTCACCGGCCCCAAATAAGCAAATGGCCGACCAAGGCCAAACCTCAGAGGATAGTTTTAGAAAGGAGAACACTGCCATTCTAACTTTTCTAATTATCCGTACTGTGCAGTTCAGCCTATTGGTCTTTATTATTCCCAAGTTTTTTAATTTGCTGATACTTGGTGTGGGTGAATTCCTATGCGCTACAGCAGTGGAAACCAGGTGTCGTCTTCAATTGTGGTTGAAGCTGTTGGAGTCAGTTAACTAAAAACAAAATTCTCATAGGACAAGAATTTAAATGAGCACCACTTTCACCCATCACCGAAATGTGAATGCGACACGCAAGTTCTTTAGTGCAATGCTGCACAACTGTTTATGCCTCAAGCAAAGTGTACGGCCAGGGTCCATGAGGAAAGTTTGCTACTGGTGCTGTTGACACATGATTTCTTTCCCCCTTTTGCTGGAAGGCAGTGTTAGTCTGCTGCTACATCTCAGAAAGCTTATTTTAGCATGTGGTAGGTGAAATGACTTCACACTTTCCACCTAACAACCTAAACCCTAACTCACGTAGCAGCAAAGGAAAGGCCCTACTTAAAATGTTGTGTCCCTTCTCTTGTTCAGGGAGTTCAGTTCACTGCGGTTCCATCTCTGTCAGTGACATATATACATAATCACAAAAATAACCAGAATTTTACTACACATGTAATATAATATTTTTGTATGAAGTTTTGTCTAATCTACACGTTTGCAAGCAGTTTCCCTAGTATAATGTATGTATGTGTGTGTTTATGCTGTCTTTATGAATGTGTTGTCATGGACTGGCTGGATGGAGAGGAATGGTGGGAGGCAGCCGCTGGGAAACCCCCAATGGGACCCCCTAAGGGATGAATGTTCAGAGGAATGGTGGGATGACAATGAGGGGTCAGAGGGAGAAGAGGGAGCAGACTGGGAGGAGGAGATGTTGGAGGCTGAAGAGCTGACAGGGTTTAGTGAGCAGGAGGAGGCTGTGACAGAGGGCAGTCCAGAATCAAGAGGTGGAAGTGGAGGCTGGAGAGGAGGGGTGCCAAGAGGCAGAGATGAGGCAGGCTGCTAAAGACAGGGGGGTCTCCCACTCCTGCTGCGGCCAGCTTCCCTTCCCCCTGGTTTCCCAGAACACAAAGAGGAATAAAGAGGGTGGAGCAAAGAGAGATAAGACAATGGAGCCTTAGGATGCTGGGGGAGGAGCGGGGGGAGGAGCAGTAGGAAGGCAGAGACCTTCTGTCCTTGCAACTGCCTCATTGGGGCAAGACCTACTGGGAAGTGTTGCTGTGATCACTAGGCCTGCACTGTTTTGGTTTCTTTGAATAAAGAGCTAACTTCGGTGGCACCAGGTGTTTTATTGCTAACCTACCCTGACTCTTGCTCCCGACTTTCCTTCAACCTACACATCTTTGTACCCATCTTTTGGCTGAAGAACTACACCACAACATTCAGGGAGCTGCAAACAGTGATGGACAGCTGTGTTTCGGTTTGCATATTGTTTCAGGCAGCACGAATTCTCAAATTATGAAGCAGCAAGTCTTCTTACGGCAGGGGTCGCCAATGTGGTGCCCTGCAGAAGTTGTTTTGCTACATCAGCCAGCCTGTGCAATGGTCAGGGATGATGGAGACTGTTAGTCCACCAACATCTGGATGGCACTACACTGGTTGTTGTTGTTTAGTAGTTTAGTCGTGTCCGAATCTTCGTGACCTCATGGACCAGAGCATGCCAGGCACTCCTGTCTTCCACTGCCTCCCGCAGTTTGGTCAAATTCATGCTGGTAGCTTCGAGAACACTGTCCAACCATCTCGTCCTCTGTTGTCCCCTTCTCCTTGTGCCCTCCATCTTTCCCAACATCAGGGTCTTTTCCAGGGAGTCTTCTCTTCTCATGAGGTGCCCAAAGTATTGGAGCCTCAGCTTCACGATCTGTCCTTCCAGTGAGAACTCAGGGCTGATTTCCTTAAGAATGGATAGGTTTGATCTTCTTGCAGTCCATGGGACTCTCAAGAGTCTCCTCCAGCACCATAATTCAAACATTGGTTACTCCTGCTCAAAGTCAAGACAGTGAGTGCTTCATGCCTCCTTTTCCTGAAGGTCAAACTAGGTTTGCATTCAAACAGCACTTTCTTCCAATGTTTCCTTCTCTGGTAATTTCCATGTTTTATATAATCTTTCACATGACACAAAGCCACTTCTGGAGATGTTATGGAATCCAATGGAGTTTTCAAATGACAGTGATGTGGGAATGGTGACTTGTAAGTAGGTGGGGTGGGATTCATTTAGTCCACAATTCTAGTTAAACCCCATACTCTGCAGCTCCCAGATTAATAAAGGAATCAGAACACAACCATCCTGTGGATTTTCCACTCCTAATTTTGCAATATACAGGCGGTGACTATTTTGTGTAGGGGTTCCGTTCCCAGCCCCCATGGGCATCAGCGGAGCATGCATGAGTGTGCCCAACCCATCACCTTCCAGGTCCAAAGGGACCCATGCGTCTACGATCATGCGCCACATAAAATGGTTGCCGCCTGTAATTTTCAGCTCAAAACAATGTACCAAGATGCATTAAAACTTGCATTTTAGTACAAAATACATTTAGAAATTGGAATAAATGTATTTTGTTTTAGAATATGAATTAAATATAGATTTTTGTATGCTTTGCTTTTTGCTAAAAACAAACAAACAAGAGCCACCTATTAAAGGGAAAGGGGGAACAGGTTTATGAATGAACACACATAAATTGACATGGACCCAGAAATAATCTGCCTCATCCCGTCCCCACTTGAAAACCACCTCTAAGCTTCTCAAAGTGGGACACATCTCCCACTTGAATAATTGTTGCTTGTGTTTACCTCTGATGCACACTCACCCCTTTATTTATATCACTTCATCGATCATGGTGGAGTTTTTTATTTTTTTTATTTAATAAGGCTGACCCAACATTGTGCAATAATCAGCATTCTAGCTGAAACTGGAAATTACTCTTAAGACAATGCAATTTCCAAGAGGCACAGTGTTTCCGCCTCCATACCGTTAGGACTGTGGCTAGTTTCTCATTATAAGTTCCATCTTCACAATCCTCCAAGCTTCGGTAAAACTAATTCTATTCATTTGAAGTTGTACTGGCTTGCTACTACCTCAGGGTAGAGAATTTGATGAAAACCTGTCATGGTTTTGACATCTGTTCGGCAAAGTGTAATGAGTTAACAGAAGATGTAAATGCACAGTGCCAACTTCAAGATTGTGGCAGGAGGGGGGTGTTCTTCGGGCAAAGCATCTTCAATGGACCCCTCTATTCTGGGAGATACTTTTCTCATGCTGTCTCGGACATTTTTTGGTGTTCTGTACAAAGTGAGAAGGGAGGAAGAACTGTTGGTGTAGCAGGCCTTCTGCAAGGCTCAGGTGCCTAGCAACTTTTTGACCTCTTCACCCACTGAAATCTGATGCATACAAACCACAAAGATTTGCAGCAATGCACTTCAGATATACAGTTAATATAGAAGGGGTTACTGTAAAATTAACTGATGATATAATCAAATCAGCTGTTTAATTTCTTTATACAAGTCTGGGAGAAGAAGAAAATATATATACACAGTTGTATGAATAGATCGCCCCCCCCCCTTTCTCTTTTAAACCTGAACCTTTCAAATAAAAATTGAATTATGCAACAATTCTTGCAGGCTGCTTTTCTCAAAATGCTACCATTTATAAAAATGCGAGTATAGGCTAAGGCCTATAGGTGGCAACATTGAATAATTTTTTGCAGAAATGCTTACCTTCTACAGCTGCCCTTAATTAAAGTTTTATATATTTATATGAATTATCTTTCCCCTTTATTTTCTGCAACCTTGAATACATATGCTTGCAAATGTTTGCTTTTTAAAAAAAAGAAAATAGGTTGCACAAATAAAGTATACAAATGTAAGCACCCCATTTTCCATTTAAAAGCAGAATAAGGCTTTATCTGCTGTAGGTTTTTTGTCTAGACCGTACATTGATAGACCTATTTAATTCCAACTCCAAATCTGTTTACTCTTTCAAGTGGAAACTTGGTTGTATACTCAGTCATTTCACCTGTATTTAGGGAAGGCTTTTGTTTTGGAAAGTGATGCATTCATCAGGTAACAAGACATGACATTATGTGTATTGTGCTCAGTTTCTGCAGAGTCTGAGCACAATACAGAGTGTCAGGTTATAGCCATGGTGGTGTACATTGAAGGAGAGCTTAGGGTCCAGAAAACAATTATACCGGAGGAATTTTATGCTGGTTACCAAAATAATGTGATGATATTTTAAAAATAAGTTGTTAGTTCAAAAGCTACTCAGTTCAGAGATGGAGAACTTGTGACCCTCTGATCTCATTGCAGTCCACCACCCACAAATTGTGATGCGTCAACTTATTCACAGCACCCTCCTGTCTCCTATTTTTGCAGTCCCAGCCAGCCAGCAAAACCAGCTCTATCCAATCCCTTGTGGGTTGGTAGATCACAAACAGTAGCAGATGACATAGTGGGGCAATGCCACTTGCCTGACCTCCCTATTAGAAGAGAGAGTGGGGGAGGTGGTAGAAGGTCAGCACGGTGCAAACACACTGGGAGGAGCATCACATTTGCTCTGCCAGTGCACTTGCACTGCATGAACCTCCCCACCACCTCACCCTTCCCAGCAAGCAGCAGTGACTCAGCTGTCAGTAGGTCATGTGACCTCCCACCTGCCATGCTGTGCACTACTGATTACAAATGACGTAAGCCTGAGATGCACCATTTTGGGGGATACTTAAGACCTGTTTGCCCCAAGGGAAGACAGAAGATAAATCCATTTGAAAGCCATCAACAGGGGCCACCCAGAGCATAAGAAATAAGAAGAGTCCTACTGGATCAGACCAAAGGCCCATCTGGTGAGATTCCTGCCTTGATCCTTCTATTCTATGATTCTAGTCTATGCTTCTATGATCTAGTCCAGCATCCTATTCTCACAGTGCCCAGCCAGATGTCTATGGCATGTATGCAAGCAGAACCTGGAGTATGGCAGAAATGTGGTATATGAATGCAAAGAAGAAGAAAAGAATAATGGTCAACTTAAAGAACACTTTCCCTTCACTTGATAACTCATTGAGAATTAGGAGCTTTTGACACTTCCTGTTCTCTTATAAGCGTTCTTCGGGTTTTATACATGATCAGGGAACGTAAGGATGAATAGGGAGTGGGGAAGCTTAAAAGAATCTGCATAGTCAGGGGCCCCGGAGAAGCAGTGTTCCCAATCAGGTCAAGGCTTCTAAATGTATTCAGTCAACACATGTGGGATGGTGGGGGATAAAACATGCAGGGACCAGCATGTTCAACGGCACTGGATTAAGACTTGTGTTGGTGCCCCCTACTCCTGTTTCCTTTCTCTGTTCTATCATGATGTCTGAATAAGGCTATGCTAGTAGCAGTGTCAAAGGTAGTCTCCTAACTGATAATGGACATGGTCCATCTGGATTGTTCTCCTGCACCAGCTTGATTGGGAATGTTCTGTGTCGCAGATCTTAAACACTGCACAGTTTGAAGTGACTGGAAGCATAAGAACGGACTCATTTGGAAATGAAACATTCTCCAGGCCCATAGAAAATATTATTTAAACTTTTCCTGGCAGAACGTCCCTTCAAAACAAAATTAAAACATCAAAAACATCCTTGCTGAATCTTGTGCTGTCCAGCATGGGCATCTTACAAAATATGAAACCATCTGAACCTATAAGCAAATGTGTCTTTCCCTTAGGCCTACTTTCCAGACTCCAGGCTGTTTGCTCTCCCTTCAGCTGAGCCATTTACTTGCATTGCTCTCCCTGTGCCATTCGGAGAGTCAACTTAACTCCATTTGCATCTTCACTCCACCAAGTTTGGGAGGCAAAGATACAAAGACAACTCCTTCCAAAATGGAGATCGCAACCCGATACTTCTCCCATGATCCCAGGTTTACAACCCTCACATTTTAGCTACCAGACAACAGCAGTCAGTCAGTTAATCATGCTCAGAATCCTTTAGAAAAACTCTTGTGGAAAAAACTAATGTTAGTAATACACATATAGCCATTTTCCATTTTAAACCTTCATTAATACACATACACTTTTCATTTCTCTGTGAATTAAACCATTAACATACAGTGGTACCTCCGGTTATGAACTGAATTCATTCCAGAGGTCCGTTTGTAACCCGAAACCATTCTTAACACGAGGCACTCTTTTGCTAATGGCGCCTCCTGCTGCTGCCGCACCACCGGTGCACGACTTCCACTCGCATCACGGGGCAAAGTTCACAACTGGGAGCATCTACTTCCGGGTTAGCGGAGCTCGTAACCCGAAGCATTCGTAAGGAGGTGGTACGTAACACGAGGTTCCACTGTACTGTAATAATAGCAGTGCGCTTGTACAGCTTCCCTTCAGTGCTGAGGGGCCTGCGTAAGAGTGTGTCCAGACCAATCATGCACAAGAGTTTACTGACCTGATGTGGGTTGGGGTTCAACCCTTTGGGGAATCTTCATTGTCACTGGAGGCATTTCTCTGGACGCCCTCACCATCAGAGGTGAGGTGGTGGCAACTGGAGAGTGGTCTTTCCAGATGTGGTGCCCTGATTGTGGAGTTTTCTCCAAAAGATTTGTCTTCCTCCTTCTCTGAGGCCATTTTGCCACCAGGTAAAGGCCTCCCCACCCCAGGCATTTAATTCCTTCATTTTTAACTTTTTGCATTTTGTAGTATCTTTCTAGTACATTTTGTTGTTAGCTGAACTGAAAATATTTGCATTGAACGGCAGCATATAAATCACAGAATCATAGAATGGTAGTTAGAAGGGACCCCAAGGGCCATCTAGTCCAACACCCTGCAATTCAGGAATCTCAACTTGATCATCTATGAAAGACGATCATCCAACCTCTAAACCTCCAAGGAAGGAGAGTCCACCACCTGTCAAGGGAGTCTGTTCCAGTATCAAACAGCTCTTACTGTCAGAAAGTTCTTCCTGATGTTTAGTAGGAATCTCCTTTCTTGTAACATGGATCGATTGGTTCGGGTCCTAGTCTCCGTAGCAGGACAAAAAAAAAAGTTAAGAAAAACAAGCAATGAAATCTTGGGCTCTGGGATATAAGTAACACTGCTAGAGCTGGACATCAGATTCTGGGAAGCAAGAATGAAATGGCAGGATGTCAAATAAGAGCAACTTTGTGAAAAGACTTTGAAGTGCCAGATCAAGTTACATTATAGAAATAAAGGATGGCATGATAGCAGCCTGGGAGTACTCAAAAGGAATTAAAAATAAGCAATTGAAAGGATATGTAATAGCACTTTTTTGGGTAGAATAATACAGACACCTGTAGCAAATATGGCTGTAAATTATAAGAGGGAAAGAGTCTTATAAGACTGCAACCCTATACCCACATAGGCTGCAATCCTAACTGTGTATACATAGAAGTCCCATTTAATTCAATGGAGCTTACGCCCAGGTAACTGGGGTTAGGATTGCAGCCTTACCTGAGAGTATGTCCCACTGAATTTAATGGGATGTACTTTTGAATAGACTTCTTCTTCTTCTTCTTCTTCTTCTTCTTCTTCATTTAATTTCTGTACTGCCCTATACCCGAATGTCTCAAGGTGGTTCACATAAAGGATCACATACATAAAATCAAAATACGAACAACAACCCAATAAAAACCCCCCAAAGAGCCAGCATTTTAAAAAGGGTATAGGATGTAGATCAGGTCAGGCAAAGGCCTGGTTAAAAAGGAATGTTTTTGCCTGGCGCCTAAAGGTGTATAATTAAGGTGCCAGGCGAACTTCCCTGGGGAGAGCATTCCACAGATGGGGAGCCGCTGCAGAGAAGGCCTGTTCTCGTGTTGGCACCCTCCTAACATCTTGAGGAGGCACACAAAGAAGGGCCTCAGAAGATGATCTCAGGGTCCAGGTGGGTTAATATGGGAAAAGGTGGTCCTTGAGGTATTGTGGTCCTGAACCATTTAAGGCTTTATAGGTCAAAACCAGCACTTTGAATTGGGCCCGGAAACTAACTGGTAGCCAGTGCAGTTGTACCAGGATTGGTGTAATATGCTCACACCCTCTTGCTCCAGTGAGCAACCTGGCTGCTGAATTCTGCACCAGCTGAAATTTCCGAACTGTCTTCAGAGGCAGCCCTACATATCACACAGTGTAGTAATCTAACCTTGAGGTTACCAGAGCATAGACAAGAGTAGTTAAGCTATCCCTGTCCAGATAAGGGCATAGCTGGGCCACCAACCAAAGCTGATGGAAGGCACTCTGGGCCACTGAGGCCACCTGAGCCTCAAGTGACAGCAAAGGATCCAGGAGTACTGCAATTATGGAATTGCTTCAATTATGGAACTGCAGTGATGGCCACCACCTTGGAAGGATTTAAGAGAGAATCGTACAAATTAGTAGTGACCATGCCTAGTAGCCACAATGGCTATGTTCTACCGCCACTGTCGAACACATTACTGTATGCCTCTAAATATCAGTTGCTGGGAATGGTATGCAGGTGGGCAGAGTTGGTTGCCCTCAGGTCCTGCTTGAGGGCTTCAAACAGGCATCTGGTTGGCCACTGTGAGTATAGGATACCCAACCAGATGAGCCATTGGTTTGATCCAGCAGGCCTCTTGGTTGGACCACACCTGGAATACTGTGTCCAGTTCTGGGCATCACAATTTAAGAAGGTTGTTGACAGGCTGGAATGTGTGCAGAGGAGGGCAACCAAGATGATGAAGGGTCTGGAAACCAACCCTTACAAGGAACAGTTGAAGGAGCTAGGTATGTTTAGCCTGGAAAAGAGGAGACAGAGAATAACAATAAATAAATTTTATTTATATCCCGCCCTCCCCAGCCGAAGCTGGGCTCAGGGTGGCTAACAACAATAAAATAGTACAAGATTCTAAAAACATTTCATTATAAAAATTAATTAAAATCAAATTGTTGGCAACCATTAAGCTAAAATTCTGTGGAGATTGCCAAAGGAGGGAGCCAGGCTGCGCCCTGACCAAAAGCCTGGTGGAACAGCTCTGTCTTACAGGCCCTGTGGAAAGATGTCAAGTCCCACAGGGCCCTAGTGTCTTGTGACAGAGCGTTCCACCAGATTGGAGCCGCAGCCAAAAAAGCCCTGGCCAGCCTAACCTCTCTGAGGCCTGGGACCTTCAGGATGTTTTTGTTTGAAGACCGTAAGTTCCTCTGTGGGGCATACCAGGAGAGGCGGTCTGATATGATAAAGGTAAAGGTACTCCTGACCGTTAGGTCCAGACACGGACGACTCTGGGGTTGCACGCTCATCTCGCTCTGTAGGCCGAGGGAGCCAGCATTTGTCCGCAGACAGCTTCTGGGTCATGTGGCCAGCATGACTAAGCTGCTTCTGGCGAACCAGAGCAGTGCACAGAAATGCCATTTACCTTCCTGCCAGAGCGGTACCTATTTATCTACTTGCACTTGATGTGCTTTTGAATTGCTAGGTGGGCAGGAGCAGGCACCGAACAATGGGAGCTCACCCCGTCGTGGGGATTCGAACTGCCGACCTTCCAATCGGCAAGCCCTAGGCTCTGTGGTTTAGACCACAGTACCACCCACGTCAGCCATCTTCAAATATCTCAAGGGCTCTCACATGGAAGATGACACAAGCTTGTTTTCTCCTGCTCCGGAGGGTAGGACTCAAACCAATGGCTTCAAGTTACAAGAAAGGAGATTCTGATTAAGCATACAGTAAGAGTAAAAGCTGTTCAACAGTGGAACAGACTCCATTGCAAGGTTGTGGACTCCTCTTCCTTGGAGGTTTCTAAGCAGAGGTTGGATGGCCATCTGTCATTGATGCTTTAGCTGAGATTCCTACATTGCAAGGGGTTGCACTAGATGACCTTTGGGTCCCTTCCAACACCACAATTCTATGATTCTTCTTCTGCTCTTATGATTGCCAGCATTGGTCTGGTTCATTGTTGGTGCATGTATGTCACATCCCTTTCTCTAATGCACCATGCTTCATGAAACCTACCTTCGCATGTTCCAGTTCCAAACCCCAGAATTTCCAGCAGGCTTATTTTAACTTTGCTCTTACCCACAAACTCACATTGGTAGGATATCAAAGAGAAGCCTTGAGGAAGATTAGAGAGATAATCCTTCCATGCTGGGAGTTGTATTTCTCCAATTAAATGTCCATTGCAAGCAATGAAGAGCCTGGCACAGCTGACAGGGAAGGAAGATATCACTGAAGCTCTGGCTCTTGAGTGCTTTTCTGGAGTCAGTTTAAATTATCAGTTAATAGATAGCTATTACACACACTTCTCTCCTTCAGTGAAAATGTATGATGTATATTATATCAGCATCAGTCGTTAATGAAGTTTCATTAACACAGACAGTACCATATTAATTGGAGCTGCATATTTAATTCCCCCCCCCCTTTTCTTTTCCTGGGGAGAACCTATCAAGAACATAGCCTTAAAAAATGAAAGAAGAAAAGAAAAATCTGTCCCTTCTTTCCACATTTAAAATAAAATGAATACCTTTTTTTGTAGCACGTCAAGGAATTTCAGCAATTCAGCTCTAAACCTGTGCAAGGGATATTAAAGCTTTGCCATGGCATTTGATAAAAGTGGAGGTTTTGCATCAGGCCCATCTGCAATGACAGATGAAGGAGTTTCTCGTTGTTAAAAATGACTGCCACCAGTTGTGCTTCTCGACACAGACGGCAGCCATACGGGGAGAATTTGAGCACAATAAAAGCTACAAATTGTGTGTGTGTGTGTGTGTGTGTGTGTGTGTGTAGGGGGAGGGAAAGAACTGGAGACGTGATAATCTCATTAAATAAATATGTCTGTCCTTGTTGGGGGTGGGGGGAAATAGATGTAATAATCAACACGGAAGGCTTGTGAGGCACATGCAGAATTTTTAAAAAGGCAGAATTGCCCCAGGGCTGAGACACCCACATATTTGCCACTCTCATTAGCTATGTGCCAGGGCCAAATGGCATGTGATGCTAAATCCCTAAGCGCAGGATTTTTCCTTCACAAATCACCAGTGGTGGTCCTTGATCCACCCTGGAACCCTCACATGGGGGGGGGGGTAATCAGTGCTGTAGCTAAAGGGGCACTAGCCGGGGGCTTTGCCCTGGGTGAAGCCTCCAGAGGGGGCACCACTGAGGCTCACAACCTGTGTGTGTGTGTGTGTGTGTGTACATGTGCCAAACTGGCCCTCTGACCCAGGTGAAATAAAGCCTAGTTTCACCCCTGGTTTAAGGGTTTTTACTCATTGTAAGCTGCTCTGCCACCTCAATCCATGGGAGCTTTCCCTCTATGCCAGAGCTTTCCAATGTTGGTGATACACTTTTTAGGCATGCATCAATTTGCAACACAGTTTTACTCGCAAACCGGAGGTTAAATTGACCCCTATCCAGCCCTGGGAGGAGCACAGGGAGCGTTCACTCGACACATCTACACACTGTAGCCGACACACTACCGTGTCGCGACACAGAGTTTGGAAAGCTCTGCTCTATGCCAATGATAGGTGAGGTCCACTGATGCAGATTAGGGCCTCTCTATCTGACCTTCGAGATTCTCCCCCAGGCCACACACCTTCCTGACCCCACACATCATACTGCTGTCTCCTTGATGGCCTTTTGCTTGGCCGGATTGTGTCTCTGATCAGGCTTCTTCTTTGCCTGGCTACAGATACAGAGAGGGATATGCAGGTGTGTAGAAATTAGCATTTGCTGTTCTGTCCACTTTTGTCTCTATTTTTTTGCCTCTGGCCCCCACAGCACTGCCACATGGCCCCCAGAAAGTTGTCCAGCAGGGAATCATTCGGCAAATCTTTTTAAGAAGCGGTCTAAGCCAGTGGGCATCACACCTTATGGCCAAAGAATTCCAGAAGTGTTGTTGTTTTTTAACTGCACGAGAAACAAAAAGATTAAGACTCTCCCAAGATAACTCAAAGAGTATATTTGCATGGCCATGTTTTCACACTTGATCATTACAATCATCACATCATCATCTAGGCATTGGGAGGTTTTCATTGTGTCAAGTCAGGAGGAAAACCATTCATTTGCCCCTCCTGAGTTTGTCAATGGGTATTCTGAATCCACCCCAAGGCAAGACAAAAATTAAACGGCTGGCTGAATCTGTGTTTTTTTTTCTTATCACAGGCTTATCATTCAACTGAACAGCATAGGCACGACATGCTTAAAGGGTAAAAATTACATGTTTCAAAGCAGGCATCAAGTTCCCAACCTTGTGTTTGCCTTTTAACCGTTATGCAGAGGTCAGGAGAGGTGATTTGTAGGAAAGAATCAGTGAACAGGAGTGCATGCTTAATCCTTCCCACAGCCAACACTTTTGCAACTGTACTCTGGATTTTTTAAAATAAAAAAACCTGTTCCCTCCCCAGTCAGGCTCTGAGATAAGAAAAATCCCAGCTATAGGAGCTGGAACAGATAAGGGATAATTTATAAGGCACCATATAACACTGGTCCTAAAGGATCTACACTGGCTCCCAGTACATTTCTGAGCACAAATCAAAGTGTTGGTGTTGATATTTAAAGCCCTAAACGGTTTTGACCCTGTATATCTGAAGGAGTGTCTCCACCTCCACAATGAAGTCCAGCTCCGGGGGCCTTCTGAAGGTTCTCTTACTGCGAGACATGAAGGTACAGGGAATCAGGCAGAGGGCCTTCTTGGTAGTGGCGACCGCCCTGTGGAATGCCCTCCCATCAAACAGGTAAACAACTACAGTGGTACCCCGGTTTTTGAACGTAATCTGTTCCAGAAGACTGTTCGACTTCCGAAACTTTCAAAAACCGAGGCACAAGGGGCGGTCTGCAATTTCAATGGGGAAACTTTTAAAAAAAACTCAGCGGAAGCCGTTCGACTTCCGAAAAGCGTTTGAAAATGGAAGCAACTACTTCCGGGTTTTCAGCATTTGAAAACCGAATTGTTCAGCTTCCAAGACGTTTGGAAACCGAGGTACGACTGTATTTGACTTTTAGAAGACATCTGAAGGCAGCCTTGTACGGGGAAGTTTTTGATGGTTGATATAATATTGTGTTTTTAATATGTTGTTAACAACAACAACAACAACAACAAATTGGAAGAGAGTTAAGCCTCCCCCTTGTAGACTACCAGTTCCCACTTCAGCCTGAGATCCTGCCTCCGCCTCAGCATTTACATCAATAAGCAGAAACGGGTTCGAGGCACACAAGTTTACTGCTACGACGTGCTATAATGCCACCTCCAAGTGAAGGGACTACAGAAATGCAAATATAAAAACCTTTTTTGGGGGTGCATACTTCACTTGCCCCCAACTCCTACATTGCTGAAAGAGGGGCACTACTTTCATTGGCTCTTCAACCTAGCTCAGCTGGTACATGAGACTCTTAAACTCAGGTTTTCAGCCCCACATTGGCCAAAGATTCCTACATCTAGGGTGTTGGACTAGATGTTCCTTGTGGTCCCTTCCAGCTCTACAATTCTATGATTCTATGGCTATTCTAGGAAGTGAGTCCAATACGGATCCAACATTTTCATAAAGTGAATTGCATGTTTTCTGCAGATGGATATGTGAGTCTAAGGCAGGGGTCAGCAACCTTTTTCAGCCGTGGGCCGGTCCACCGTCCCTCAGACCATGTGGTGGGCCGGATTATATTTTGGCGGGAAAAGGAACGAATTCCTATGTCCCACAAATAACCCAGAGATGCATTTTAAATAAAAGGACACATTCTACTCATGTACAGTGGTACCTCGGGTTACAGACGCTTCAGGTTACAGACGCTTCAGGTTACAGACTCCACTAACCCAGAAATAGTACCTCGGGTTAAGAACTTTGCTTCAGGATGAGAACAGAAATCGTGCGGCGGCGGCGTGGCAGCAGTAGGAGGCCCCATTAGCTAAAGTGGTACCTCAGGTTAAGAACAGTTTCAGGTTAAGAACGGACCTCCAGGACGAATAAAGTTCTTAACCTGAGGTACCACTGTAAAAACACGCTGTCTGTGGGCTGGACTGAGAAGGCGATTGGGCCACATCCGGCTTCTGGGCCTTAGGTTGCCTATCCCTGGTCTAAGGTAATGAAATGAAATCATACACAGTTCTCTATGAGCAGCTCATTATAGCACTTCACAAGTCAGTATGAGAGTGTGTGTAAACAGACTACCATTTCTCTCCTTAGCACTCTCGTGGCAGGGGAGCACACTTGACTACTTATTTATAACTACTAGATCCTATGCTAAGAACTGAATCGCTTGATTAAATGTACCAGTGAGCACTGTCATTCAAGCCTGTCGCCAATAAGTAATAAAAGCCAAGTTGCTAACACACATACACCCTGCACTGAGAGATGAAGGCTGACGTATTAGAAAGGAGTCCCTCTCTTTTCCCTCTCATAAATCAAAATTTGCAAGAGGCTAATGAATGCATTTCGAAGTCTGGCATGATACTTTGACTTCCTCCTCACAGCCTCCCTTACTTTGAACCAGCTCTTATAGATGAAAGAGATGCATTCAGGAAACATTATTTCCATTTCAGCATCCTCGCTCCTTTCCTGTAGCATCCTGTGCTTTCCCTTTCTGATCTGCCTTGTCAATCAAGCAAAATGAGGTTCTGAATCTTTTACTTGCCATTAGCAGCAAACACTTGCGCACCCTGGGAACTCCACCATTTACACATACATATATTACTGCCAAATCTTTGCTGTCAATAAAATTGACGGGGCATCATTCTCTACCCCCGTAATAAACATAAATAGCTTAATGAAGCTTCGTTGTGCTGTAATGCAGTATATACCTCTTCTTTTTATCATTTAGGATTTTTTTTAAAAAAAAATCCCTAAAATATGGTGTGCACTAGCAAGCTGTCTTGACCACTTTGTTGAGAAACTGATGGACAGTAGGACAAAGCCATGTCTCCCCTTATCACCACTGACCAGCATAGGTCATTTATGGTTTCTCTCAGCTCTTTTTCCTATCTTGAGTTCAGGTCAAGATCAGGTCAGGTTCTACATTTCCACATCACATTGTAATAATAATAACCACCACCACCATCATGCTTATGCAACTCATCAGGGATATACATGTTTGTATGCAATTTTGTCTATAATATGCATTTCTGCAAAGCAGCTTTCCTGAATTTAATGCATTCTTAAATGTCTTTTTAACCAATATATGCATTTTTATGTACACTTTCCCCTGGCATTTGCCTTTTTTGTATGCATTACTTTGGCACTGCAAAATTTGGAGCCATGCAAATTGTGAAGGTGGCAGTCTTTCAGTTCTGGTATTGTTTTGGAAGGTGCAAATTAGGCCAGTTTTCCTTTAAATGTGGATGGAATAGATTCTCTCCATGATCCCTGCCATTGACACAAATGCTGGTTGCTCAAACCCCAATTTCGCTTCTTGAATGGGCAACTGACACGCTAGGTAGTATCGCTGCGGGGGACAGATTTAGCTTGGGGTGGCAAATTGTTTACTCTCAGTTGTCTGTTCATGGTAAAATCTGTGAAAATTTCATAAGCATTGGCAAACCTCAATTCCTTCTCTCTATTGCAGCATGGGGGTATTAACACAACCCATCTCCTGAAGTTTTGATGCGGACAGATTTGCAAATGATGGCCACAGAGCATCCTTCAGAACCTCATTTACTCTCTTGAGACCACATTTGGCAAAACTTAATACGTGAGACGCTCATTTGTTAGTTATGACATTTTCTTAAATTAGGTCTTTAGCTGAGATTTCCCTCCTTAAGGTTTTTAAACCCCGCTGTGTTTTCCAGAGCCTAAGCCTATTAAGCACCTTTCATTTGATACTAAATTGCAATATACTCCAAAATGAGGAGCTCAAACGTGCTTTTGAAGGTTGATGCAGTGTAGGGGGAACCAATATAATAATTGCTTTAAGTGGAGATACTTCAGTATAACCTTTTTTTTTTAAAGAAATACATCCTTCAGTTTGCCAAGGACAACCATATCTAGTGATAACTCACTATAGCAGCAGATAGAGAATAATGAAAAGCCACTTGTTACACCCATTGTAGGATTCAAAGCCTTATGGTATCCATGATTAATTTGAAGTAAGTCCTATTGGTTTCACTGATATTTAGTTCCAAACAATTATGGACTTGAGATAGGGACTGTAGCTTTAATTCCCAGCTTTCATCTCTCGATTTCCCCATTTGCCCTCCCTGATTCTCAAAACTGTCATAGGCCCACCTCAGGAATTCTTGGAGGTAGAGTCCTCTGATGATAGCAACCCTGAGGAGGAGATGGGCCCACCACACTTCATCCTATATGGAACTGAGGGTACCAGAGCCCACATCTACTTGTCTGAATCCCATAGAGATGCCTTTACCAGCAGACTCTGATGACTGGTCCACAGACTCCCCAGAGGATCAGAAGATGATTGAGATACCCCCACAGCTTGAAAACCCAGGGCTTAGCACAGGCTTCCTCAACCTCGGCCCTCCATATGTCTTTGGCCTACAACTCCCATGATCCCTAGCTAGCAGGACCAGTAGTCATGGATGATGGGAATTGTAGTATCAAAACATCTGGAGGGCTGAGGTTGAAGAAGCCTGGCTTAGCAGAAGTCAAACACTTTGGAAAGGTACCATCCCTTTAATTGGTCAGATACAGCATTCAGGGGGTGTGGCCTCTAGTCAATTAATACCTAGTCCAAGCTATAAAGATTCAGGACAAATATGACATATGTATGTCCTGTCTCAGCTGCAGGATTACAAACTGTGGCCTTCCTCTCTGGTTCCATATCCAATGGGAGCTATGAACAATTTCCAAATGTCAAATTGGCTCTAAAAAGAAGCCTAGCTAGTTCTGTTTTCTACCCTCAAGTTAATGTGAACAAGGGACTAGCTTAGAACAGTTCTGGACAAATATCTGCACCCTCACTGCAATGTTCATTTGGATTGTGCTGAACTAGATTAATGTATCTTTTGATATAGAATAGACTGCTAGGTAGTTGCAGGGTACTTCTTGGAGTGCCTCACACATTTCAAAATGTAATTTCAAGTTTCAATATATGAATGTTTCTTGCTGCTTTACATCTGGTGCTCATTATAAGATATTTCCAAGAGAAAACAAATGTGGGAATGTATGGTGTTGTTGGAATGCATGAGTTAATTCATGTAATCTTCTGGAGAAAAGCCCAGCTAGGATCTAGAATGGTGAAAGTTACCTCCAGGCTAAAAATATCTCTACCAGCAGTGCTGTTTTTCTAGAAAAAGAGGTGCCAGAACTCAGCATGAACTCCTCCCTTGTTCTCTTAGAATGGCAATGGCGCCCACCTGAGGGGTTCTGGAACTAAGTTCCAGAAAGTTCTGGTTGAAGAAAACTCCGAAAGAAATAAGAAAGACACTCGGTGGATTCAGACAATCAATTCAATCCAACTGTTGAGCTTTAGCTATCAAAAAAGTGTAAGAATAAAGTGAAACTGACTTCTCTGAAAGGGCTCACCTGGTAAAGGAAGCCACAGTCATCAGTCATAAACTAGCATTTTGTTAGTTGTCTAAGCCAGCTTTCCCCCTTCCCACCTTCCAGATGTTTGGGAACAGAACTCCCATAATCCTTGACCAGTGGCCATACTGTCTGGTGCTGATGAGAGTTGTAGTCTGAAACATCTGGAGGACACCAGATTGAAGAAAACTGGTCTAAGAGTCTACACATGCAAGGTTAGAGAGCAGGAAGCTGTCTGAATTGTGCTGATGCTTTCTAGTGCATTGAAACTGTCTGCCTATAAATCTATATTGCAAACCCGAGCACCAAGACCTCTATTTACATCTCCACAGTAGAAAAATCATTTTAGTCCGATCCCTAGTGACTTCACAAATTATTTTGTGGGAACACTTCAACTAGTCTCCTTTTAGCCTCTCATACAACATCCTGAAATAGTTGTTTCTCCACACATATATGGGAAATCCTGTACAGATCAAAAGTGTACAGAATATTCTTTTTGCCTCATTTTATCCTGTTGGATGAGCTCCAGAGTGTCAAATAGCTCATGCTGCAGCCTGCCCTATATGCCCTTGAGAGACTTCATCTCAACTTGGCTTTAGGAATTTAACATCTTGGCTTGAAACAAACCATTTCTCAGAGTGGCACACAGCTTAAGAATCCAATCCCTTTATTTCTTTTTGATTATGGTATTAAATCAGGATTCAGTTAAAATGAAGCAGAAAACATCCAGAAATTCAGCATTTAATGAATCTGGTTTCCATAACGGCTCTCAACAGATTATAAAATATTCTCTTCCAGCATCCTAGTAAAACATGACTTTTGTAGATTAAAGCTGTGATCCTATGCTCACTAACCCGTGGGAGTTAGCACCAAGTGAAATCAATGGGACTTACTTCTGATAGCACTGTGATAGCACTGGATTTATCTCCATCTTAAACTGATTAAATATATCTCCATCTTAAACTGATTAAATAGTTACAGCAGGGTTAGGCTCAAAGGACATGTGATGTTCAGGGAACTGCTTGTTTAAACTCAGGTCTGCCCAAGTCACATACAATTTTTAGAACATATGGTATGAATGGACATCGTCCCTGCTCTTACAGCTAAATTCCTCATAGCTGCTCCCAACCAGCAGTGAAGGCTGCTCTATTGGGGCCAGTGGGTTACTGCCCATCAACCTCTTGCCTGACCTCAACCAGTCCGCACCTGTCTGTCTTCTCCTTTGCAAATGGTCCAGAAGTTTACAAACTGGTCAGCTTCCTTTTCCTTTATCTCAGTGTTGTCCCTTGTAGAACTCAGCAGGGAGGAAGATGGCAGCAAAACTAGCATAAGTTGCCTCTGCCTGTCATTCGCTCTGGCTCCATCTACTGTTGGACTCCATACTTTCTGAACCACCAGTCCCAATAGGCACCAGACATCACTGCCCACAGGTGCTCTTCTTCCACACGGGCTCACTTCAGTTTTGGAGCCCAGTTGTAGGGAACATTGAGAGAGGCTATGCAGAGGTGAGGCAGATGGGGTTTGAGGTATCCCCCTTATTCACATACTCCTTTGCTCTCAAAAACAGTAGCATACCCTCCCCACACTTACAATATGGGGGCAGGCCTGAGTTTCAATAGTTTCAGCCTAAAAAGCACTTTTAGTTTGTACACCAGCTGTATATGGCTAAATCCCCACTGATTTTAGTAAAGTTATTTCACAATAAACTAATATCCATTATGCTTTAGTGCCATTCTGCAGTTATAAGAATATTTCCATGCATAGGCCATAATTCTAGGGGACTGCTTCTCTCAGCACCAACAGAGACCTTTCTGTGTTGACCTACTGCCAGCAGGCAAAGACATTTTTATTCAAACAAGGCTTAGGTTCAAAGGACATGTAGGAAGTCTAGGGGCTAGGGCATTGTTCTCCCTTTTTACTATTCTTGATCTGTAAACCAGACAGGATAGCCATAAAAAACAACAACAGAGAAACCTTTCTAATAGGAAACTGTCCCCTGCAAAGCAGGACACATGGCCAGACTAGATGGGAGTTAAAAAATTACAAGGCTGTTGGTTTCATGTTGGCTATTAACAATAGGGGCGGGAAAGTTTGCTCTGCAAAAAATACATTTGAGCCGCAGGGATCTGTCATTTCTGCCAGGAATGATATATTAATGTTCAGGGAGACAGAGAATGAGACAGTGGGAGATGCACTACTCACCTGGCTTTCCTGATCCTCTTAAAAAGAGGTCCTGCTCTAGAATATCATTCAACCCTTGTGTCCATCTGTTTATCCTTCAAGAAGCATACCTGGCAAGATTATTTCTCATGAGTGCTTCTATTTTTGTCAAGTAGACTAACAGTGCAATCCTAGACATTTCCCCCCCCCCCAAAAGTAAGGCCTATTAAGTTTAATGGGGCTTACTCTCAGGCAAGTGGGTGTAGGATTGCAACAGATTCCATGCCCTCCAACATTTCTCTGATGAAAATAGGGATGTCCTAAGGAAAAGTGTACAAGGCTGTATATTGTCTCCTGCTTATTTAATTTATAGGCTGGATTGGATGAATCCCAAACCGGAATTAAGATTGCCGGAAGAAATATCAACAACCTCAGATATGCAGATGACACAACCTTGATGGCAGCAAGTGAGGAGGAATTAAAGAACCTTTTAATGAGGGTGAAAGAGGAGAGCGCAAAATATGGTCTGAAGCTCAACGTCAAAAAAACTAAGCTCATGGCCACTGGTCCCATCACCTCCTGGCAAATAGAAGGGGAAGAAATGGAAGGACATATCCTGAAGCTGAGGCTCCAATACTTTGGCCACCTCATGAGAAGAGAAGACTCCCTGAAAAAGACCCTGATGCTGGGAAAGACTGAGGGTACCAGGAGAAGGAGACGACAGAGGACGAGATGGTTGGACAATGTTCTCGAAGCTACTAACATGAGTTTGACC